>NC_092205.1:14960401-15247956 GCF_043381705.1 Parasteatoda tepidariorum
TATTTTATTGATCACCTTGGCTTGTGATAGGTACGAAAATTTATCATTCTTTTCCAAATTGTGATCTTTATCCATTTTTTTGAAATTTTTCCTAAAAACCTGACCAGTTTCTGATATCTCCTTTAAGAACTGGAAGTTGTATTTTAGGATAATGTAACAACGTATTGGGTAGACTATATTTAAGGGAGCCCCTTGATTCTCGCCAAGTTGTGATCGCGGTTGATCGCCAAGCTGGACGATGTTGAAACCCAATCGTGATTCTGATTGGTTTAGATTTTAGCGCTATTTTTAACTGTTCAACGGTATATGTAATTTCAGAGGTCCGTTAATTCTACGTTGGATACCGGCTGGTAAGGTTAATTTTGCTTCTGGTCAATAAGATAGAAGGTATGTGGGCAGTTATAAAAAAGGACTTTGGAAAAAAATGTCACCGCCAGTCCGGTACCACAGACGCCATTTTCGATTCGTATTTCGCCGAATTTATGTGGCGATGGAGGTACACAGATTCTATTAATGGTAAATTAAGACAAACTGCTATTAGAGAATTCTGTGCACCTAAATCTGAGGATATTCCAGCTTAATGAAGAAGTAAGTTGTTGTTTTTTCCTTTTCTTTCCGTGCTTACTCCATTAATTTTTGTTTCAATTCAAAGTGCATTTTATTGAGATTATTAATTTTGCTTATATTGGATTCATTGCGATTTTATAATGCTGTGGCGAATGTTCTGTTGAAATTTTCCAATGTTTTATTGAAATATCATTATGTTTCGGCCGCCATTCCTGTTACTAAGGTGTTCCGTGCAAACAGGTATGGCGCCAAACATAAGTCGCCAATTTCGCCCAAGGGACACCCTCAAATATATTTTTACCGAACTTTCATTCATTCGTCAACACTTTAAGAAGTCATATTCTGAATAAAGAACGAATTGTATAAAAAAGTGTAGACTGGTTCGATCGCAGATTTAACTGTCCTGTCAGATGTTCCTATATTATGTAGACATCGAATCAGGGCATCATAAGGAAATCACAAAACATGATGACAAATGCATAATATGGACGAATAATGATGAAGAGACATTTAACAAATATTATTATCGAGAAAATAACTCAATGAAATAGTATATTAGCTCAAATGATGCTTCTCAAATAAACTATAATAGTAATTTTCTCATTTATCACATTAAGCTCGAAAAATATTCAGTAATATAATAACCTAATCTCAACATAGAAACTTTCAGAACACCAAAAACAATTGTTGGTATAGGAACAAAAAAAGGGAACTAAAGAGAGCCATTGAGTATTGTAAAGTGCTACGAGCTCTCTGCTTTCGCTAATAGCTCTGTATTTCAATAGGTAAAGAGAATCATTTCAAATGGAAGAGAATCATTTCAACTTACGTGAAATGTAAATATTGCTTATGCGAACCGAGAAAAAAAGGACGTAATTTCTAACATCAAGTTTCATTATTAATTGGGTACTTGCACTTCAAGAAGGAGATAACGGATACCCACATACGTGACCTATAACGTCAGCTCCAGCTGATTGTTTATGAGCAAAATGTCGTGTTAAAGCTGAGCTAAGTTTCTCCACATAGGTTAGAACGTTAATTAACTTGAAGTTAATTAAATGTTCCATCGTATCGCACATCGAATTCGTTGAAGTATAATTCTTTCTCTTCTACGTCTTTCACTGAACTTAGATTTATTATTTGTTTATTGTATTTTATTGAAACCATGATATATTTTTGTTTTGCGTACCTGGCAACATCGATGCATAATTAGTTTGTTTATGTTCTACATGGCTTACTGCCTGTAAGAAATATATTTTAAAACACTTGAAATCTTTGTGAAGAATATATAATACACTATCTGCCCAGAAGTGTCCGGACAGCCAGTGGTACGGACTTAAGAGCGTCCTGAGGCACATAATAATATGATGTTGGTCCCCCTTTTACATTGATGACAGCCTGCACAAGTCTTGGAAAACTTTCCACCAGTTTTTGACAGGTGGCCACAGGAATTGACTTCCTGACTTCCATCACAGCTGAAGTGTGTGCTTGCAGCAAGGATAGTCGATTTGTCTGGCTACATAATCTGCTGGCTACTTAATTTGAGTTTAATTCATCTCAAAAGCGTTCTATAGAATTTCGATCGGGGCTCTGAATAAGCCAGTGGAGTTTTTGAACATCGTATTTTTTTTTAAAACCGTCGTTGAACAGTCGACCCAATTTTATGGGTTTACGACTACTAATGTTCAACTCCGTAGCCTTGTAATTTTGAATCCAATCCAGAAGAAAGGGAATTCCTGGGTCGAGCATTGGGAGAAATTTACCTTCGCAGAGGACTTTTTGATGGAACTAACACGCATTTGCGATGCATGGAGAGGAAGACCACAAGAACCTCCCACGGTAAGCCTGACGGCAATGGGACTCTAACCCATGATCGGTCTAGCTCTGAGGATATTTCTGTGAAGTCTTTTTTGTGAAGTCTTTTATCTTTTCATACTTTTTCTATTATAACGTACCTTTTGATTTTACACGAATAAAAAACCGAAAGAATTGAACATTAAGTCTAAAAACTTTCTTTCAAGAAATTAAAAGAGCTTTTTCACATCAAATCTACTGCAATTTTATGATTACTTATCTCGACTATAGCAACTTCACAACTTTTGTTTAAATTCAAATAACTTCCAAAGTTGTTAGGATTACAAATTGTCAAATAATTATACATAATTTGAGTGATATATTTATTGGTACAATAGAGTTTTCTGTGCAGCTGCAGAAAAAATTGCTGCAATGATTTGCCCTTAAGTGCAACATACGGATGTCAAAGTTATGTAATAATGTATAATTTTTCATTACTAACCTAAAGATAATTTCAGAAGAAGAGGTAATATATGGTGACCGCTGAAGATAAGGCAATGCAACCAAACTTCGAAGTTAATACCTATACATTTGAAACAGTACAAAATTTCAGACGTTCCATAATTAGCTTTAACAACGTAAAAGTTGAAGTTAAAAAATGAATATTATCTTCAAACAAGTATTTAAATGGAGTTAGGTCCTTTCTTTCTTAGATAAACATGCATAAAAAAAGGAGATATTAAGAAAAACTATTATACTTCCAGTCCTGGCCTATTCTTCCGAAACTTTGCCAAAGAAAGAAGAGGCTAACATTTCTGCCGGTAAATCGATCTTGAGAACTTCTTTTTGAAGAGTTGAAGGAGGTTATTTCTGCAGAAAAAACAATCACAGAAATTCATGAAATTTTAAGGACATTGTTATTATAAAATTCATAAAATTAAGCAGAGCGTGTTTTGTTGAGCAGGTTTGCCACTTAAATTGCTTTAACACACTAGATTTTCTAACATAAAATAATGGGTGAAAAAGTCGAGAAAGTCCAAAATTTTGATAGCCGAACTCCATCAGCGTCGACTTTAAAACAATCAAAGTAATAAACTGACAAGACCTGAACAACAAAGAAAGTGAAAATAGAGAAATGTTCTAGAGAAGGTCGGAGCCTATCCCGGCGCTGCCGTGTTAAATGATGATTCTTCATTACAACTTAAATTGGAATTTTCTACTTAGATGTAATCAATGTAATGCCGCAAAATGATGTGGATATTTATAAGTAAAATCATATAGAATTATACACTGTTTTAAAATCTCTTGAGGTTAATAAAAGAAGACCTGTGGTAAAAAAAGGTACACCATAAGAGCATTTTAAGAACCTGGAGGAACTGAAAGAAGAATATTTATTGCACTAATTACGATGCTATTATACAAAAAGTTTAAAAAAAAAGAAAAAGATTGGAGGGAGAGTATATAAATTAGAAAATAAATTGAATTCAAGCTTTGAAAAGCTTTTTTTTTTCACCATTTCCTAAAAATAGTGTTAATTTTAAAAAAATTTTGAAAGTATGGAAAAGCTTGATTATTTCAAAATTAATTATTTACGTCCTTTTAAACTCCTTAGAAAAATAGAAGATGTTTAAAAACTCATTAAACCGCGCAATTTATTCAGAAACTGAAAGTGATTTTCCTATTGTAAACCTTAATGCATGAAAAGGCATCTAAGAATTCTTTAAAAATCAATATCTAAATTTCATTGACTGCAAGAATTTTATGGCAAATTCAAACAATGATTTTCTTAAAAAAAGATTTTACAAAGCCTCATTAAGAGGACACAAAGATTAGGATAAAAATCATTTGAATTTTTAAATCTAAACTATTTCACCAAACTGCAGTTTGAACAGAAACTGTGCCGAAAGTCTCACGCGACGCATTCCTTTCAGGAAAGTAAGATGAAGCGTAACCTTTCAGTCCTTAAGTATTGATTAAACGATTTCACGATATTCGAGGTCAGAAAATCGAAAAGGCTGGAACAGAAAAGATCATTGAAAAGTTCAAAAGAAGACTAGAGGGGGGGCACCAAAAAAATTTAGCCATCCTTTTTTAAACACATTTCTGTAAGTCTTCGAATAAAATAGAAAGAAAAGGGGAAAGAATTTTCTTAGTATTGCATTGGTCCAATTTTCCGTTTTCAATCGATTTTATTTATTTTTTTTTCAGATCGAACTGCTCGTTTAACTTCTGGTACGGCATCGTATTTCTGATTACTTGGCATTTTGCCTTCATAAAAAATAATAAATAAATAATACACAAGAAAAGTTTTCCAATAACTACTGACGTATTTAAATATAAATGAAAGTTGCAACTTTACACTTTTTAGTCGCACAATTGGATCACCACGTCCCTAATCATAACTTTTCTGACTGGTATTAGATATTGGTATTTCACCTATACAAAAAATTTTAATACAATATTAAAGTCTCCTTTTTGTCAGGACTGCTGTATTTCTTTAATATTTTATCACGAATCACTCAATTTTTGACGGAACGAGAACTTTCAGGAAATTTATGAGTGTGTATGATCTAAATTGATTTCTGTATTATCTAGGAGTTTCCCAAAAAATCTGTGTCGAATTTTAAAACTCTTTTTTATACAATATTATAGTCTCATTTTTGACAAGTCAGCAAAACTTGTGCGGATTTTTTTTTTAACTTTGCAAATCATTTCATCACGAATCACTCAATTTTTGACGAAATGTGAAGTTTTAAAAAGTGGATGATTGTGTATTATCTGAATGTATTCTGGGAGCTTCCCAAAAAATTTGTGTCAAATTTCAAAACTCTTTTGTTTTTGTTACGGAATGGTACAAGAGTTAGTTTTCTTGTCAAGCAAGCTTCTCAGATTTGCTTCTCGGCTCAATAACTAAAACTCATTTTAATATATATTGCAAAACCTAATCAATTCTGCTAATTAAAATGTTGTTTTTGACGAAATATGCAGTCTTAAACAAGGAAAATTAGTAATATCTTCAATTTAACAAAATTATCGCTTGAGAATTTCCCAAAAAAACTATGTCCTCAACAATAATTTTTTTCAAGAAAAGTTCGTAAATTTTGAGTGTTCTTTTTTTACAGTATTAAACAATTAATATTTATGACGTCAGTATTAAGTATGAGTATTTGCGCTTGATTTTGCAAATGAATTAGTTCAAAATGAATGCAATACAATGAAATGCAATGCAATGCAATACAATGCGATACAATGCAATGAAATACAAAACAATACAATACAATGCAAAACATTTCAATACAATACAATAGAAAACAATACAGTACAAACCAATATAGTACAAAACAAAACAATGCAATATAATACAATACAATGCAGTACAGTACAGCACAATACAGTACAGTACAGTACAGTGCAGTACTATACAATACAATACAATACAATGCAATACAATACAATACAATGCAATGCAATACAATACAATAATGTTTGTTTGCATTAGATAAGAATTTTCTATTATTAGATGAAATGTTTCTATCTGAATGAAATAAACAGTTTGTTTTCACGCAATCCTTTAACTAATAAACTTTAAATAAGATTTAAAAATCTGAATGAATAAATATTTTAGTAAACATTTTTGTGAATTTGAGTTTTGTTTCCTTAAAACTTATGCATAAACAATAGAAAATTTTGTCATGGTTTCATTCAATTGCTAGTGTCTAATTGGGAAAATTCATAAATATCTTATACTTATTGCATTTATTCGCGTCATACCATTCAAGGGGCTTTTGCTGCTTAAATTTGTGGTTAAAAAAGGCAAGCATTTGGTTCTTGATAAATGCAAAACGTAGAAATATGCAAGAATCCATCAAAGATTGATGTCCTAAATTCTCTGTTATTTCTAAAAATTTAATGACTTGGCAAAACAAATTAATGCTGCCGATTTACGTATTCTTTCCTCAAGAAATCTCACTCTTTTTCAATTGTCACTTTTTTTCACTTAGCATTACAATTATGGAAGCAAATTGTCACATAATTAACTTCGTCACAAAAGATGTTATTCTCTGATGTAAACATACATGTGTCAAACCTTGTACAGAATTTACAATACTTATCAGAACATTTTAACTCTATTTAAATCCTTCATAAATAAATTTTCCACTTCGACCTTAAAATAGATCAAAGTTTAAACTATCCAGACATAAAAACTATCCAGCCATACTGTAACAATTTGCTGTTTTAAGAGACTGTCAGTAGAAATACATTGTACATCTTAGAACTTGTTTTTATATCTCATACATCTCAGTGAAGTTACATTGCATGATTACTTAATATACAGTAACAATTAAGATTTTTTCTTTATTATACATTAGGAAATTTTATAGCTGCACCCTTCTTGAAAAAAAGATATTTTTATCTTTATATTTCGAAGAAAAACTAATTTAATTCGATTATCTACATTATTGTTTCATAGTATTGTTTCTTAAAAAGACAATTTTAGTTTATAAAATACATGTCTATTTAATCTCAAATTTTTTCCTTTTTTTTGGATATAAAATGATGTATAATTGTTTACTTATTTCAGCTTTCTTAATGAATTTTCTAAATACATCATAACTAGATTTTACAGCTTCACGCATTGCGTAATATAATTCTACAAAAATGTATTCATGCATAATTACGAGTTCACTTTAAAAACATTTTTTCAGTCTCATTTGTATAATATAAAAATCAACCTAGGAAAAAAAATATGCGCCATGCACATGATTATTTCCTTTAAAATATTTATTCATTAAATTAATTCAACGAGGAATAATATTCTCCTAACATAGATGATTCTTTGTCTCATTAAATTTCCTAATTTAATTAATTCAGCTTATTCAAGCTTCTTTTAATGAATGAAACATTGAAAACAATAATTTATAATAAACAGGAAAAATTATTTTAAAAATAACTCTTGACTAAAATTACACCATTTGGTTTTCGTCTTAACGCGTCTCTTCTACTTGTTTTTAATCCTTACCATGAGTGAAAAGTTAAGAAAAAACATATACTGCATATATTGAATTAATTTAAATGCAAATGAAAACAAATTTCAAACTTAAGAATAAACTTGAAACATATATAGAGATGTAATAAAAACTATTTGGCTTTTCAACAAACTAATGGGTGGAAGTTAAGTTCCCCCCCCCCCTAAACTCCACGCTTAGATGCAATTTTATGCATGCAAACGCGATACAGTGGTTGGATTTGAACAAAGACACGATTCCTTTAGTACTCCCTGAGGGATTCAGCAGATTTGCAAAAGGTCCCTGCCGATATTAGGTTTCAAAGTTAAACCAATTTTCCTGAAAATATATTTTTCTTAAACGGCATCAAAACTATGAATTTATAGAAAAGAACAAGAGCTCGAAAGAGACTAAAGACGCGAAAAGATTACTTTGGAAATTGTTGATCCATAAATCATTAAATTTGTCGCAAACTTAATACGGTGTCAGGTTCAACTAAATTATCATTGATCTGTCTTAAATGTTAATATCTGATGCACTGTTTCAATTTGAACCACTTTTTTGATAAATTGGTTCAACTTGAATGCAGGATAACTTGGTTCATCCATAACATAAATACAATTCAATTTAACACTCTATTAATGTTACAGGAAATTCGAATTATATTATTGTTAAATTATTGATATTCAGAGTAGAATCAATATTTCTTCGAGCATGTTTTTTAAATTCTTCTGATCGAAATTTTTCGAAGGGCTGGTAAAAATTTAAAGAAAACATGAAGGAGGTGAATAATAATATTAAATTTCGAATGAATCGAGTTGATTAAAAATAATCCTCGCTTCTCAGAAAAAAAATTAAATCAATACTTTAAAAATTATTCTTTAAGAAAACTTCTAGAGAAACAAGACAAGAATAATATGTCTTATATGTATCATAACAGAAATTATACGTTCCATTTCAGAAAATGGAATATAAAAAAAAGTAATAGGAAGATGAATCTAATTAAACACAAAAGTATCGATAACTCAGTTTCAAAAATTTTTATTGCTTCCTTTACTGGAAACAATTTTAAAAGAACGAATGAAGAGAAGCACAAATTAATTTCAAGCTTCAATCGGGGGGAGGTGTAGAGGGAGTGTCTTACGGTACTTGTAAGTGAAATTGACCCTATTTTCCAGCTCATTGACATGTTAATTGGAAAGCGGAAAAGTTTGCAGGAATACAATTAAGTAATTACGCAACAGAGCGACCTATGTTAATTCATTAGCTTCGATGTCTAAAACGAACCACGTTTCATGGTTCTTTCATTTGCTGTATTTCTGATTCTTTTGCATAAAAGATTTAAATATGTTGCGCTACATAAACTAGATTAGAATTTTATTTTGTTGAAATAAAGTAAGTAACATTACAAAAATTCGTGTAAAAAACGTTGTCCTATAAGAAAAATCTCAAACGATACAATTGCGTTATATTCTTTAGCAATACATCCTTTTCTTAGAATTTCAATGCCTTATATTCTAAGTTGTCGTAAATTTGTTAATGAATGTTAATATTAATTTTAATTTGCTAATTAAAATAAGTAATATCTGAACTAACATATGTGGCTATTCACTAGTTTGGACTATTTTTGTAAGTTTAAGCTAGCTGAAATGAGACGCGCTTATACTTATTTTAGTTGCTTGGTCTCTGTTTCATTTACATAAAAGATTTAAAAATTTTGCATTATATAAATTAGATTGAGTTTTTCTATGTATATAACCGTTGTTGAACAGCTAAGTTCGGCCAATTTTGAATTTATGACTACTAATATTATCAATTCCGTATCCTTGTTATTTTGAGATAACAAGGATACTCAGTTGATAACATTATTCATGACTAAAAACATTCAGGTAAAATTACAGTGCTGTATAGTTTACAGTACTACATTTCTGGTAAGAAAACTATGATAATGGCAATAAAATCAAAATATACGATATTTCAAATATTTATATAGTTTATGCTATAGTTAACCATTCATAATGGTTTATTGAAAATTTTGGTTTTCAAAATTATACTTTCTATTCCCACGCTTTTAGTAAAAAATACATAACTGAAAAGTAAATTTAACCGAACACTTGGTTTTTATGACAGGCTCTAAGTTATCATTATAAATTGCCAAACTTTAAAACATGTTTCAAAAAAATACGTCGTTGTTAAAAATATGTCGTTGTAATAATAATCAAAGTTCTTCGGTGAAAACTACTGTACTTCTTGGTGTTCCCATAGAGTCATTTTACCATACTGCGATAATGCTCACAGTGTGATTAAATTTAAGTACAAATAATTTCATTAAATTTAAGTGCAAATAATTTCATTAAATTTAAGTACAAATAATTTCATTTGATACAATAAGTTATTTTTCATCGAAAATTAGCATAATTACAGGTTTTGCATATACTTGTACTCTAAAAGCGGCTCAGAAATTAACTTTAGAAAATCTTTTTATCTCTTTTTTGAATACATCCACGAGCTTTATTATGAAAATTGCAGAATTTCAAATATGAAACTATTCTATTTTAAATTTTGCTCATAAGAAAATTTAACTATTTGATTACTCTGCAATATTTTTGATCACCACGCACTCCAACAGAAAGAAAAAATTGATATATTGATATTAAGAAATTTATCAGACTCAGTTTCTCTTAATATTTAATATTATAATCTGTGTCAAAACATGCACATTAGAGTTTAAAATTTAATGCTTTGCAAAGATAAGTCAACCTTGTGAAGGAGAAAAGGCAGTATAAAACGCCAAAACAAGTTTTCTTGCCGGAGAAATCTTGGGAGAAGAGAAAAGCGAATATAAGAAATATCTTCAAGATTCATCAAACAATCGAACTTATTTTTATGTATTTAATTCAGCTTATAAATTTGTTATCCGTATGATTTTGATAACTTTTTTTGTCGTTTTTTTTCCTTTAATTATTAATTTGTGAACTCTAAAGCGTCTATTTAATTTTCTCCCTTTTTGAGGGAGCTTAAGAAATTTATATAAAGGGCGTTGATTACAGAGCACATTGTATCATAACTGTCAGTTTTGTGCAAAGTTAAAACAAAATATCTTTCAATGCTCAGCTGTAACTCTTTAATACGTTACAACTTCTAATTTTTTCTTTTTTTTTAGATATAATAGACTGAACTCTCAAAATATTTGGAAAAGTAGCATTAAAAATATTGCGTAAAATAATATACCATAATTTCTTTGTCAAAAATATACATATTGCGCTTGTAAATTATTCCGTTTGTTTATACAGGCTTTTGTACTGATCTATTATTTCTTGTATATTTTAAATTGTTGCTCCTTTAAGAATTTCTAATTTGATATAATACCTCTGAATAGCCTACTGGGACAAGTTGAGTCTACAGCTCATTACTATAACAACCTAGAATAAATTTTGATATAAGGAAATAATAATTGCATACAGGATAAAAAAAATTAAAAAAAACAATGCTGGCAGTCTTTAAGAAACAAAATAAATAAGAGGCTTTTATATTCAAAGTTCTGCTTATATTTGCTTACTTTAAAGAATACTTTGCTTATTTAACTTCTTCTTTATTTAAATAAGCTCATTATAATTGGCCTTCTTTAAGAAAGAAAGGGATTTAGAGCTATTGTGTAGTTGCTTGGTCTCCATACATTAGTTAGAACAGGTATCAAGTAAATAAAAAGATTACTTTCCCGGATATTCAAATCTATTCAGCTTTTCTGGCACTGAAACAACTTTTTGGCTGGAATAAATAAATAAATGGAATTCCTGTGACGTTAAAAAAAATCTTTTTTATTTAAGGATGATCTTTTATTTCTTCTAGGATAAAACCTAGCAGTGAGTATTGAAAATCAGGTAGGTTTCTAATATCTATGTACACTTTGAAATTTACTCTAATTTTTGACGATTTTAGTAATCCTTTAACTGTAGCTTCCTAACTAAATCACGCGATCCTTGACGAAATACGACCTTTCAAATATTTGACAAAAACCGCTATCTCACATGTGTGTAATCCTTAAAATCATATATATATANTATATATATATATATAATCCTTTTAAAGTTTATTTTATTTTATAACCGTCGTTGAACAGCCGACTCAATTTCATCGGTTTACGACTACTAATGTTCAACTCCGTAGCCTTGTACTTTTGAACCCAATCCAGAAGACTCCTGGATCGAGTTTTTGGAGAAATTTGCCTTCGTTGAGGACTTTTTGATGGAGCTAACCCGCATTATAGTTAGCATTTTATAAAAAAAGAATTGATGTCAAGGAACTTTGTTCTTGGGCCATAAGTAAACCTTGATGTATGTTGGCAGAGAACAATTTTATATTTCTTTCAATATAATCAAAAACAGGAAACACACATTTGATTTTTTATAATAAAAAATATGGTTTTAAAAATTACGAGAGAAAAAAATCGAGCCCAAGAAAATTTGTTTTTGTGCTATAAGCAATTTTGAAATATTTTAGCTAAAAATCACTTTTTATCTTTTACAACAAAATTTTAAGCATTTCTTTGATTTTACATTGAAAACTATAAGACTTATGATTATGCGGAAAAGAAATTGAGATCAGAAAATTTTGTTTTGTTCTGTAAAAACTACTTCTTCTTTTTTTTACTATCCAAAACCTAAAAGCACATCTTGATAGTTTTTAAATTAAAAAATGTGACATCTAACATTCCGAAGAAAAATCAAAGACAGAAAGCTATGTTTTGTGCAATAAAAAAATCCTGAATTATTTTGACTAAAATTCACTTTTTACTTTTTTAAGAAAACAAAAACAAAAAAAAACTCTTGATTTTGTCTATGTTTAAATATATAATATTTAACAGTGCATTAAAAGTTTGAGGTTGTGAAAATTGTTACTTCCCATAAATTAGAAATTTGCAACAACAAAAAAATTCAAATATTCGCGGTTTTCACTTCTTTATGGAGAATCCGAATCTGTAATAAAAATAGGGTCTTATATTTAAGGTTTCAAAGTTATCCCCACCAAAACCCTCAAGGGGTGCAAGATCAAGTTCACTGAATAGATTTTAAAAAATGCTTCAATTTGCACTTTTTTGATTTGCACTTTCTCGATCTATTTGATCGTTATTCACACCCTGTATAAAGTTTTTTATTTAGTAATAAGGTATTTCTTAATAATAATTCTTTAGCAATAAGGTACTTAGAGTAAATTCTATGTATAAAAAGAACAATAATAACAAATTTAAGGTTATATTACTTTATAATTATCACATCTCCTACGTTAACTAAATAAATTAAACATGTGCTTTAATTCCATTCGAGGTACAGCAATGAAATTTACGAACTATAAACTCTTAACGTTTAAAGTGAAACAGTGTGTTATTTAAACTATGTTATGTAGAGTAAAATGTACTTAAACTGATTCAAACTAAATTAATTTAATTGCAATTGCTTTATCTTGTCTCTATGGGTAAATTAAAGGGATATTATGTGCTTTTAAAGTATAAAAACTTAAGTATATTTTAGATTAGATGTGAATGTCTTGTTAAGCAGTAAAATAGATTTTTAAAAGAAAATATGAAATTAAAAGAGGTTTGCTTAAACCCTAAATGATATCCATTATTTAAAATTTGTTTTTGATGTTTACGAGACCACAACAGGTTAATCTAATGACGCACTCTCTTAGAAATAATCGAGAAGCATATAAACTCAGCCTCATTTTACTCGAGATTACTTCACATAGTTAGAGCATTTTTAGGAAGAAATTTTTGAAGCAAAATGGATTAGTAAACTTTTATATTATATAGACGATATGTATGTTACAAGACCTTCTGAAAAAAATAATTCAGCGTTAGCAATTGCTAAGGCTTACAAATCAGTTAATGAATGAAAATAGATTTAGTAAGAGAAGGGTTTGATATGGGCAGAGAGAGAGAGGTGAGAACTTCTCAGCATACGTCGATTATCTTTCTATCACTCGAAAATTAATACGTCAATTTCTTTTCCATAATTTGAAGAAATTTTGGTCGTTGGGTATTCGAATTTAAATTAAATGTATTTTTGTTACCATAGTTTTTAAAACAAACTTTCGGTTGTACCAGAATTTTCCCTGTTGTAACACGAACAATAATAATGATAAGGAAATCACTTTCTATTTCATCACCGAGAAAAATTTATGATCAATACTACAAGAATTTTGTATCGTGAGGTTGTATCATGTTTCTGTCTCAAAGGAAATAATAAAAATATCATTAGTTTTTACAGAAGCGCTTTGGTAATTATTTTGGTAAAATTAACAATAAAATATGGTTTTATAATGTATGATAAAATTTAGTAATTGTGGTAATTTTATCATGATATGTTAGAACACGGCATAAAAGCCACATATTTGATAAAGTTTATTTTTCAGTTTTGTATTTTTTACTAAATGTGTGGAAATAAGAACAAGAATTTGAAAACCAGAATTTCGGGTAAAATGTCACGATAAGAAGGGGAAAATTATCAAATGAATGGTTTAAATACCATATATTTTGGTTTTATTTGCAAGGATTATGTATTTTTTGCCAGAAACGTCATTAACATATAGTTTTTTTCTCAGTGCCATTAAATTGTATATAAAATTCTCTAAATAATTCATATTACAACACTTATGAAAACTTAAGTTCGAAATCATTTTAAATGCCAAACAATAAGTTGAAAAAACTTATTCACTCCTAGGCAGATATGATCTAAGAGACATTTTCAAAAGAATATGTATGGATTATTCACTTGGTTTTGCTACGATACCATGTGAATAGACAGTTGCATACTTGGTATTAATGTATCAATGTCGTCATATGAGTTTACTACGTTTCATCCCTCTGTTTCAATTAAACCTGTATCTCTCTAAACTATTTTAATTACTTCAAAGATGTTTTATTATAATAATAGGGAAGTAAAAATGCATTAGTGATTGAAAAGAACACCTCTAAATGACGATATATTAATAATTCTTGTTTACTTGGACTTTTTAAGACTAAATGGAAAGACATTAATAATTTTTTAAACGTGATAAATCATATTTTAATAGAAATATCTCATTTCATTAAGTGGCTTTGTCCAGATATAACCAGAAGTAGTAACTAAGAGTACGCAGATAGCTTTAACCATTGTTTACATGGAAGTCCACCTACCAGATGCAAAATTGCTCTTGTGAAAGCCCATTTAAATGTGATGATACACTATGTTACGTAACAATTAAGCTACTGATCTAATTCAGCCTTTCCAGAAGCATCTGGAAACTAGTAGAAGTCGTGGTTCAGAGACTGATTTGTCTTTCTGAACCAAGATCAGATAGAACAGATGGGATTTTGAACTAACTGGTGTACCTGATTATTAATAGATGAGAACATTTGTTCTTGAATAAGTGAACCTTTTGTATTAGTTGTTGTTGAGTTCATGAATTGTTCATCAACAGCTGTGGTTGTGAGGTCGGTTTAGACATCGATCACACCGCTGGTAGGAGCTGGGATAGTGGGTTCTATCCTGGCAGCCGATATAAGAACTGGCATGTATATGCATCAAAGTGCACATGATTCTCCGTGGCTAAAAGTCCTCTTATTGGTTGTGATGTGGGAATTAGGAGAGAGTTGTACCAGCTCAGGCACTGTCCACGTCATCCGACCTGGGTCAAAAATGTATAACATTACAACAATGGTCGTTAAAAGAAAATGTCCATAAAAATGAGGCTATTCACTTGAACCTGCTTGTTTTATGTGTTAGCTTTTGGATTTTTCGTTATCTGTAAATATACATCATCGTTCATCAGTCTTGTTATTTAAAGAAAACCCAACAATTGTATATAAATCGCAACAGCAGTGCATCTTTCAAGAGAAATATCTAATGATATTAAATATCTATAGATATTTATCGATTGATAAATATCTATTGATATTTTGTGCATTTTTATGTAAAAAACTTTATTTGTATACTTATTTTTTATTACACGAATTTTCAATAGTCTGGAAATTTGTTGCTTCCGTATTACTTAATGATAAAAATCATAATTTACTACTTTATTTGTATCATAATTGATCCCTTTTTAAACCATAGTTTACTACTTTATATTAGCTTAAAATAAATAATTAACATGAGTAACTTGGCAATATGAAAGACCAAGAAATACTACAAACAAAAATATTTTACTGGGAAAAGTGGAACATAAGAAAATTAAAATTATTTTGATGTTTAAAAGAAATTAGATACATATTTTTAATTTCACCTTTCTGTCCTTCAAGCACAAAACCAAACATGTTTTGATGGAAGTTTTTTCTCATCTTTCCCATTAGCAATACATCATTCGCTTTTTAAAAGCTTAAATATTAATTTGGATAAAACTTTAGACTTCATTTTCAAAGAATTTTAAAAATGTACATTAAGGGCAGTGATTGTGGAATATATACACGGAGAAAAGAATTCTGGTAAACTTTCTGATCTGTATGGTGATGACATTTCTAGTAAAAAAGATTTTGTTAAATACTAATCAACCATTTTAAACCATCCATTTTGTCATTTTCCCATTTAAATGGCAACGGTTACCGAAGGAATTCTGGTTCAAAATTATATTTCTTAATACCACACATTTAGTAAAAAATACAAAACTGAAAAGTAAATTTAACCGAATAAACAGTTTTTATACCGTACTCCAAAGTATCATGATAAATTTTACCAAATCAAATTTTAAATCTATTGAAATTTAATTATAAATCAGAATTTACGCCTGATTATTGGTAATTTTACCAAAGTACTTCAAAACACACACTGGTACAGATTTTCCGAAAGCAGTCTGCAAAACATAATTAATTTAATCTCACATTGCACGTTTTTTTTATTTTTTAATACTTCAAAATATTTCGAGATTGCGATATTTCTTTGACTTATTAAAGCTTCTCTAAAATTTATCATTATTTTTCCTTCTTCTTTATCTAAAAAGGAAAATTTAATTTGAGTATCTTGTATCTTGAAACACTGGTAAACAATTGAAATTGAAACATTTTTGTAAATAGAAGGTATATTACGTTCTGTTGTTTGTTTTGTTTAAAGTACGCCATAAATATTTACAATATCCCGGAATCAGAAAAATTCAATGAAAAAATTATTTATTTATCAAGCAATGTTGCCTTTTTTTAAGGCGCTTTCTAAATCCATGGATTCATACAATGCTATATATTCTTTTAAAATATACATTTGAAACTAATCTCGTTTTAAAAATACTTGTTTGAATATTTTATTTAACCTACTAAGGTTTAATACATAAAAAAGTAACCTTTCACAGCCTTTTTTTTCTCAAAATATTCCTTTCCAATATTATTCTGAAACTTCAGCTACTAGAATTCGAAATAAGACTAAAAGTCGTAAAGGTTAAGGTCTACTCTTTAAAAAACATTCTTTTCTCTCGGCTGTTGAAAGTCGATTGTTGAAAAACACAAATACATAAGAACCAAAACCATTTGCGTGCGTTCTTTTCTTATTTCTTATTCTTGATAGTGTTAGTGGGCCACCTATGCCTTGCAGGTATCGACTGAAAACAAGAAAACATTACGTAGCTATCTATTGATCAAAGAAAGAAAGAATAAAAGGTATAAAAGAAGCATTCTTATATCGATAACACTTTTGAAATCCAATTTTTAGATCGAAAACAATAATATTTATGTAAAGCGAAATAAAATAAAAAAGTGTTTTAAATCTTATGTGATAAATCATATTTCTTATCATTCAGATTCAAGCAAAATCCTCAAAGGGGCAAAAAAAATTAGTGATGTTCTTTTAAAGAACGTTATTTTTCGCTGCCAATTAAAATCAGTTTTTATTTTCTTTATTATATTTTTAAATTACGACAAAAAAATTGCTTTTGCTAAATTTTAGATGAGATGTAGTGAAATGAAATAAAAAACGTAATTTATTTAATTTAGTAAATTATAAATCTTGCTATGCATTTTTTTCACTTTAATTTATAACACAATACTGAAAAGTACAAAAGCACTGTTAGGGTTTTCTTTAAAAAAAAAATTAATAAAAATTAGGATTTATTTTTATCAAAATCTCTTTTTGCATCGAATTTTATTTAGTACTAGCTGAATACCAGTTCTTCGTACTGGATGAATATAATATAAGTAAAGAATCAATAAATCAGAGAAAAAGAACACTACGAAATCATACTCACAACTGAAAAGCATATACCGACACAATTAAGGAGCCTGATGGAAGAACCAGGTAAGTGACATTTTTAGGGGAATTAATGAATCACTCCTTTTGCCTTCTTTTAAATCTTAACATAACTAATCACATAAATTTTTGGCTTTGCTCTATACGAGCTTAAAGCTATACTTTGAATTTGTATGATTTCCGGCAGTCAACACCGAATCTTTCAAGAATGAACATAAAATACTTTATGCGAAATTTACTTTCTAGCATCTTTTAATAATTTCTAATATAAATTACCTTCTGTTTTTTTATTATTTTCCTAAAACTATTCTATTATCCAACAAGAGACCGATTACTTAATATATTTTCTGATTTATTGTCTATTTGCATTCAAAAATATTGTATAAACTTTTCATATACAATCTCGTATATGTATATTTTCAAGTTTAAAATTCATTATGAACTGCCATTTCATAATATTATCTAATAAAATATATTATCCAATTTATTATCCTTTGACAAATATAATTATAACATTCTTTCATGTTGTTTCTGAAACACAGAAGAGTTAAGAACTAAAGTTTCGTTAGAAGAATAGTTAGTGCGTTTTACTTTAAAGATATTCTTCCTACTGCAAAGCAAACTACAAAATAGTTAAAACTAATAACAACATCTAAAAACGTTAATACTTTAAATTAAATCATATCTATAAATCCCTTAACCCTTACAATTCATTATGAATCTCCAAGCAGAAAATTATCCAGGTAATTATGGCATATCAACAGAATTAAACACATTGTTAAAATTCTCTTTTATGCTTTAGTTCATTTCCACGCGCTTCCATTTGAGGTGTATTTATTACAATTATCAAAAGGCTATCTTCAGTTTGTAATGATAATGATCAAAGCCATTAGTATCAGCTCCTCTGTCCATTGGAACACTGAATATAAATTATTCAGAGCAGCGATTGATATCCTTCCATACATTAATCCTTGATCCTATAATGAAGAGTTACTCTTATGCCATCAATGGTGCCGAGAGAATCATTAAAACAATTTATTCCATTTGATGGCAACAATTCTGGGATATCAAATACTATTGAATCAATTTAAAAAACTTTATAAAAAAAAATACCGTATATCTCGATGTGTAAGTCGACCTCCAAATTTTGATTTTGAAAAAGCAAATTTCAGGTTTGTTGGATGGATGCAGTGGTCAGAAGAAGCGCGCGCTACAAATAATGAAACTATTGCAGTCGCTACTTTTCATCGTTTGTAGCGCAGTGTGCTACTTTTTTAAGAAAGTTGTGAAATGAGTAGTGCTATACAAAGAAACAGTACTTCGTAGAGATTCCTGGCAACTATTTTTAACGTTAGTTTAGTAAAGAAACATAGTTCTAACGCGTTTAATGTTTTGAATTTGATGGGTACAAATTTTCGCGAGTTCGTCATTGGATGCAATGGAATGTGGCTGCAGAGCTTTAACAGAGATTACGTATTTAGAATCTTGTGTAACTAATATTTTAACTAGAAATTACAAAAAATAGATAATGAATACTTTGGTCACACTTTCACATACGAATACAAACTCGTGAGACATTCATGTTGATTTGAATAAAAAAAAATGATCGNTTCATAGTTTGTAGTGTAGTGTACTACTTTTAAAAAAAATAGTGTAGTGCGATACAAAAAACAGTACTTTGTAGAGATTCCTGGCAACTATTTTTAACGTTAGTTTAGTAAAGAAACATAGTTCTAACGCGTTTAATGTTTTGAATTTGATGGGTACAAATTTTCGCGAGTCTGTCATTGGATGCAATGGAATGTGGCTGCAGAGCTTTAACAGAGATTGCGTATTTAAAATCTTGTGTAACTAATATTTTAACTAGCCATTACAAAAAATAGATAATGAATACTTTGGTCACACTTCCACATACGAATACAAACTCGTGAGACATTCATGTTGATTTGAATAAAAAAAAATGAACGGAAAAATTATCAAATGAATGGTTTAAATATCATATACACTCTATAACAAAAAACTCAACGCACCAAGAAGCAATGATCCGATTACTTCCTGGTGCCAGATTACAGTGGTGCATGGCTCGATCAGGCTGGAATGATGCCGAATGGGGACGTATAGTCTTAGCGACGAATCCCGCTTCCAACTGTGTCCTGACGATCATCGAAGACGTGTTTGGAGACGCACAGGGCAGAGGGGGATCCTGCTTTCACTATTGCACGCCTCACCGGCCCTCAACAAGGCATTATGGTCTGGGGTGCCATTTCCTTTGACAGCCGGACCCCTTTGGTCGTCATTAGACCTGTTTTGCTACCGTTGCTTTTGCAGCGCCCTGGGCTGGTTTTTCAGCAGAACAATGCCAGACCATATACGGCACGTGCTGCTATGAACTGTCTGCAAGCTTGTCAAACTCTTCCTTGGCCTGCCAGATCACCAGATCTCTCTCCCATCGAGCATGTCTGGGATATGATGGGAAGACGATTGCATCTGGCACGAAATGTTGATGACCTCGCTCGACAATTAGATCGAATTTGGCAGGAAATACCGCAAGAGACCATCCGGGAGCCTTATCGGTTTATGCCACGCCGTGTGGCAGCTTGTATCCAGGCTAGAGGCGGATCAACACCTTATTGAACTTGCTACTGTAACTCTGTAATAAATTATTCAATTGTTCTGAAATTTTAATCATTTACTACTCTGTACATTGTCTTCCTATCCAACAATTTTCGTTTCAATCGGGCAACACCTTCTTGGTTCGTCGATTTTTTTGTTATAGAGTGTATTTCGATATTATTTACTAGAATTATGAGGTTTTTTTACAAGAAATGAATTTACCATTTAGTACGGTAAATTTATCGGAATTTTTTTCTCGTGTACATGAGATTCCTAACTATTAAATTTCAGTAGATTAGAATGTATTTTTAACTCAAAAAATCCCATACCAATTTTTACAAAAAATTTTACTGCTTTACTTTTTTCATCAGTTTTCTAATCTTAATCATTGTTACCTAAAGGGCGAAATGCAAACTCGCTTGGAAATCAGAAACTACATGGTTGAGAAACGTTTTGATTCATGAAGTAATTATGAATATTAAGCTCCGAGACCTAAAGCTTAATGCGAAAGAAAACATTAAATTAATCTCTTATATTTTTACGAAACACTCATAAGATTCGAACCAACGTAAAAGTTTAATTCAGCAGACATATTTTAGTTCGCAAAGAAAAACAATAGAGACAATTACACCGAAGCAAAATGCTACAAAAAAATAAATATGAAGTTTTAAATAGAGAAGCAATTATAAAAGTTAATCTCAGTAACACGAAACTCATCGTGATATTTTTTAATTTCCTTGTAACGTTAAAATTGTCTTGATGTTCGAAATATTTAAAGGCAAATAGATTCAAATGTATTCTACTAATGAAAACTTTACTGTTCTTAAATAATTTTATGAATTAGTTAGTTATTTTATTACTTATTACGAGTTAGTTATTGTTTAAATATAAATTTATGATTATTCTTATATATTTTATACACATTGAGAAAAAACAAGTATGATCGAAAGTACCAAAATATGGTAATATCAACAGTATTTCTATCTCTGTAGAAACACCAAAAGACTCGAATATTTTTTACAAAGCGATTAAATAATGGTTTTTGTAAAATTGACAATAAAATATGATTTTATATTATAAGATAAATTTTGTTACATGAAGTAAAATTTCATAATTTTATCATGATACCTTAAAGTATGGCATAAAATCCATTTTTTGGTTAAATTTTACTTTTAGGTTTTGTATTTTTTTACTAAATGTGTAGTAACTATAATTTTGAAAACCGGAATTTCAAATCAAGCCGCAGCCATATGAACGGAAAAACTACGAAATGATTGATTTAAATATTTTAATTTTACCAACCATAGTTATGATTTTTGACCATAAATGTCATCAACATACAGTAGGGTAATTTTACCAAAAAAGCTGTATCGCTACTGAACTATCAGATTCTTTAAATTCGAATTCTCAGGAACTATTATACCGATTTTGCTCAAATTTTGCATTTCGCTATCGAAAATTACATTCTTTACAATGATGCAAAAATTGTATACCTTGCAATTCAAAATATTTTCGAACATGATTAAACAAAATAATAACAGAAAATAAATATTTACTGAAAGCTATTTTTGCATAGAATTATCTTTGGGTAAACAATTTTTATAATAGTGTGCAATAACTTTTCAATTCGCTTAAAAAGTTCTCGAAATATAGCAGAATACGCAAAAAGTAAAATTAACGTTAAGGGGTTCAAATTTTGGATCACTCACCTGACCAATCTAAGGAGACCATATTTCCAAGATTGCGACTACCCCTTATATTTTTAGGGGTCAGAAACCCGAATCCTTCAAAAAAAGGTACTTTGATTTATTATTTGTTTATGTATTTTATTGTAACCGTGATATATTTTTGTTTTGTGTACCTGGCAATTTCGATACATAACTAGTTTGTTTTTGTTCTACATGGCTTCGTGCCTGTCTTTGTGTTAAGTCAGAAATACTTAGTGAAAGTATTGAAATCATTGTGAAAGAATATAGAATGTGTCACCTAAGAGAATTGATTCGCTTGGCGTACTCGAAATAGAAAGGAAAGAACAGTTGCTAACGTAAACACACGCCACGTTTCAACAACCAATCAAGATCGAGTTACCCAACCCACGTCACTTAAAGGTATCCAATTATGACTTTCGAATTTTGCATGGTATTAAATGTCTGTGTCGCTTATCTTAGTATTTTGTAAATAAAATGCACATATCTTTATGTTTAGTTGTTACAACGTTTAAACACTTCGTAAATATCACCAAAGATAGTTGATAAAAAAGAATTGTAAGATGAAAGTCTGGCAATTCTGGCAAATACGCTAAATAATGTTAAGATATATGGATTTTTGCTTCAAAAAAAGATTATATTTATGAGGGAGTTTATTACTTTATGTATTTACTAGCTGAAAACCAGTTCTTCGAACGAGAGGAAAAAAGTAAATAAATCAGAAACAGAAAAAAAACTGATTGACAAGCAGCGACACAATTAATAAGTTAACTTTAAAATGTTCAACCCCTTCCTTCTCGCTCCCGTTAAAATGACGGGGTGAGGTTTCGCCCTCTATTTCTCGCTCCCGTGAATTTTCCGGGCTGGAGTGTTCAGTAGTAACGCGCCAATAAGAATAAAATTAATTCATTTCTTTTGCCCGGAATACATATTATTTCTCATTTTACTCACCAGATGGCAGTACCAGGATATTTTTAGGGTAATTGTAGATAATTTATTTTAAACTAGATATCAGCACTAATCCAATACGTGTATTTGACAAAATAGGCACTTTTATGACCGTTTTCTTGAAAATTAACCGATCGTTAAGGGGTTAAAAATAAAAAGAGAATGTATCCGTCAATAGTTTAGTTTAAACCAACGACTCATTCATTTCCATTTCTCAAATGTATCTTCCAAACAATATAATGGAAGTATTTAAATAAATTTTAGGAATAAATGATAAAGTTACCCTTTTTAATCATCTGTCCAAATTTCAGGACACTTGCGCAAATGGATATAAATTTATGAGAAAGACACTTGGACACACAAACTCTATATTTTATTCTAATAGATTACAAGTTTTTTTAACCCCTTTAGGAGTGGAGTACAAAAATTCCTTTCATAAGAGAAATGTCTAGCTTCTAGCTCCAGTAGTTTATGCTCTGAAATGATAAATCAGTTTTTATATGCATATAATGGATATGAAAATCAATTTTATCACAAAGCTTTACTCTCGTTATTTTATAACAATGGATATACAGAGTGTTTCTGTACTTTGAAAATTCAATCGTTAAAACTAACTTCATATTTGAATTATTTGTATAATTTAAATAATAGCTAAAAATGGATAGTAAAATTAATTTTTTGCAAGTTTTCATTTATTTACTATTTTTTTAAATTCTTCACTCCTGTGAACTGTAGGAAAGAATAAATAGTTTTAAGGAACTACCCAAGATAAGTGAACTTGTGGGAAGAAAACTAACGGAAACTATTCTCGCATATTTGACCCATAAATGTTACTGGTTTAATACTCCGTGGCATATGAATTCAAATGAGGGTAATTATGTTAATAATGCCTACATAATACCTTCATTAATAATCCTTGCAACATCCGCAGTAACGAAACATGGATTCTGGCTGCTGTTATTGTAAGTATATTCCATTAATTTCATGAGTAATTGTCATCACTACATAATCATAATCTAGCAAGATGGATGTTATTCGTAATAAGCATAAAAAGACTTCTTAATTTGTTTTTCAGAGACTATTCTTTTCTTAATGTCTTTTCCTCATAAAGCTTAGTTTCATAACGCAAATAGTTAACTTTCTTTCATGCCTTATAAGCCTGTTTTAAAAGTTGAAATTTTAATGTTAAAACTTTACAGATGTTTTTTTTAAAGTTTTTATTAACTTGAGTGATTAATTTTGCAATTAAAATTTCGGCCACTTTTCCACTACCTAGATTAGTAAAACTTCAAATAGAGCTTTAAACCAATGCAATTTCCAATCACTTCCAGACCTATACAAGTAGATAGAACTTTCATGCAATAAGGCATGAGGAAATGCTTTCATGCAATATTGAAAATAATAAAGATTAAGGAAGAGAGAAGAAGAAAAATTAAATACTTAAAAAAAAAAAAGAAATCTGAGAAAGCCGGATAATAAAATAATGGAAAGATAATATAAGCTTGTCATCAGTTCACCCGATTATATCCCCAAAGAGGAGTGCTTTCTAATGTTGTATCAATGTAGCCGAAGCATCAATATATCAATATAATAATGCGAGGAGCACTAAAAATATTCAAGCGAAAAAAAAGCACATTAAGTTGAAAAATATATACTAAATAAAACATATCTGGCAAAAACACAGAAAATAAAGAACAAAACACTAAACAAAATTTATAAAGCGAGTAGCAAATTCAAATGAACTTACACGTACAGGAATCTTTCAAGAATGATATATATATATTGTATTTACTANNNNTTGTGCAAATTAATTGAAACAAACTCAATAAATTCAGAAAACTAAGAGAAAATGCTATTTTATTTAAATTTATACAAACTCAAAAATTTTTAGTACATAATATGATCTCCACGACACTTTATTAACATTTGGACACGATTCGGCATGGATTCCACTCATTTTCTTCAGTCATTTATAATATTTGTGTCCTTGTACCACACATGAATTAACGATGATGAATTAACACATGATTAGCTTCTCCATAGTTGTACAGTCCATATTTAATAGGCGATTCTTGCATATGGCCCTAAGATTCTCAATTGGGTTGATATCCGGAGTGTTCCCTGGCCATTCCAATGTCTCAATTTGATTCTCAGACATGAATTTCTTGACAATTTTGGACGTATGGCAAGGAGCTAAATCCTGTTGAAAAATCCCTGCTCCATCAGGGTATCGTTTCTTCAACTCTGGAACAACTTTTTTACCCAGAATAGTAATGTACTGCTCAGAACGCATCATACCGTCAATAGGCTGCAAAGGTCCAACCCCATTGTAACCGAAACAACCCCGAAACTTCTTTAAAAAACACGAAAAAAAAGTTTGTTTCAATTAATTTGCACAAGGGTGTGTGTGTATATATATATATATATATATATATCAGAATAACTGATAAACATTAAAACTTGAAATGCTTTTTTACTGCTTTAAATATTTACTTCTACATTTATTTAATCCTTAATCTGCATGCTTAATTCCAACACTTTTCTTTTAAACAAAACAAAGTGAAAATATTATGCTCAATTAAATTGAGGCAACAGTAAAACTAAATACATTTGAATTATTATTATAATATTTTTTATTCCTGAACTCCATTTTCAATTCTTACACTTTCATCAAAACAAAACAAAAAAGGAATATTTCCATACACATGGAAATTTTAAATTTATACCAGTTCACAAAAAATATTCTCGGGGGCACTTTAAATTCTTTTATTTATAACCTTTATACATATTTCCTGATACATAAACAATTTTCAATACCAATGATATACGATGCATTCTTTTTCTTCATATCATATGTAAGGCGTCTAGTAATGGATAAAATGTTCCCATCTTTTGATACATTATGTTTGGATGTTGTCTTATTATGATAAACAACATCTCCTGATAAAACTGGAGAGTAGTGCTATCATCGTATTATTGGATACTTTTTTTATCTTTATCTGATTTAATATCCAGATTATTTTTCTACATATCTATACATGTATATATATAGAGAGAGAGAAAGAAAGGGGAGGGAGAAATATAATATATCGCATCAAAAATTAGTGTATGATCATGTTTATCTCTACAATTCAATCTTGATGATAATAATAAATGCCATTTATCATTCAAGTATTGTTTTTCCCCTGACGCAAACATAAAACGTAAGAGACGCAAAATATAAAACTAACATGCAAAACAGTCTTATAATTTTGCTTCGTGTTAAACATGTTGTTATTGCTTGTCTTGATAGATTCTGAAAGTAGTGTAGAATTTTTCGGAATAAAATGAATATGTGTAATTGCAGAAATGTCTTATGGAAAATAAATATATGTCATAAATATATTCCTACAAAATAAACTTATTATTTTTGTTCTGTGTAAAATATGATATTTGTCTCAGAAAATGTAGAAAGTAAAGCTCTAATGTTGAATTCTTCGTATAAAAAGACTACTTATAATTATAAAATGTTCAATGTATAAAACGAATATGTGTCTCTTATACATGTAAAATATTAATATAATATATGTCGTACAAAACACTTTGGTGATTTTTTGTAAAAAATATATTGTTATTGTTTGTCTTGGAAAATGAAAATAAATAAAGATTTTTAATATAGCATTCAATCATATAAAATGATCGCATATAGCTGAAAGATGCAAAGAATATTCCAGTTTAAGTGATTCTTACTAAATGTGATTCAAAATTAAATATAGACTTGAAATAATAAGTATTTTTAAAATCTATGGTAATTTTTTTCATGATCTACAGACGCTGAAAATAGCCTTCCCATTTTGCTCGTTTTTTAAGTAATTGTTATGAAAGGGTTTACCAATCAGGTTTTTCAGTAATATTAAACTGCACTCCCATACAATCTGTGAGATACATATTAAATTAGCTTTCCAAGTTTGAAAAATTTGGAAGCTATTGCAATAAGAGGACTTTTAAACCAATAAGTTACTCAGTATGCTAAACTTCATCGTCACATTTCAAAAGTTTCAACACCTTGATGTTAATTTCAATTTTTGCGTATTCTTCTAAATATCTGCAACCATTTGAGTGACTCAAAAGATTTTTGTTCAAGGTTATAAAACCCGTTTATCCAAAAATAGCTCAACATAAAAATAAAAAAAATTTAACATTTTTCTTATACTAATTGAAATTCTTATTGAAATTAGAGTCAAAAAAATTTCATTTTTCAAATAATGTTTTTCATTTTCAAAATGATGTAAATACATATAAGTCTTACGGCTTATAACTTTTTACTCCATTTTAACTTACAAATGTTTAAATGAAAAAATACACGTTTCGCTATCGAGCAGTCAATTAGTTTTTGAGAAATAAGCAAATAACGAAATTAATTCATTTTAGTGAAATCTTATCATTTTAAACTGCGAAGTCTTAAAATAGAATATTTAAACGAAATCGATTCAAGCATTTCCAAGAAATAAATTATAAAGCGAGTCGTATTTTTAAGTTTTCTTTTCTAAAGGATTATTCATAGGACTGTAATTATTCGTATTTCAAATGTTTTTAATTATTTTCTCTATCAAAATTCATTCCTCACACAATTCATATCCTTTTCGTTCTCAACATATTAATACGAACTTAATACACGTTAATAGCATTTTTTATAACATGTTTAATTATTAATACTAATTTTGGTTATAAGTACCATTTACTTGACAGAACTAGACAAAAGTTGCCGTTTAACAGAGTGGACTTATACTCGTGGTGTCATCAAAGTCTTATCACAGTACACTTGATAAGTTGCGTATCAATGGGCATAGTTTATACTTAATTTACAGCTCACACAAATTATTAACCTTTTCAAATTGTATTTTTTAACTATATGTTGCTAATACTATTAATTTCAATGATAAGCAAAAAAGATAAAAGGTCAGCATTCTAAGGACTAAATATCCAACCAAAGAATCTTCTAAAGCGTCATTAAATTCTTACATAATAAGCAGAAACTGTTTGAGGCATCTTCAGGAGAGCAAGTCGATTGTCATACCACAAGTACTCTTGCCTTGTCTTTTAATAAAAATTGGAAGAGTGAATTTCCAGTATTTAAGTACCGTGATAAATCAATTTCCTGATCTTTGAGTCTTAAGTATCGTGTTGTTTTCGTCTCAGTGAGTTTGTTAATAACAAATTCCGTTGCCAGGAAAGTGAATTTGTTAAATGTAGAAGCTCCAAAGCTTTTGAAGTCTAAGGTTAATGATATATAGTTTAAAATTCCTCTTGTCCGGCTAAATTGCATCGCTTTGAAGGTTTTAAGAAAAGAATTTGCAACTGTATCTAAGAGTTTATTAGCAAAAAAATACACTGTTGGCCTTTACAAAAAGGATTCCCATTTATGAACCTGTAGTCAAATTTATTACGACCATGATGATGGGTTTTTTAATACACTGTAAAATATTCTGTATCAAATTACGGTGAAAAGTACTGGCATTCAGGCTGACGGTACATGTTATGGAAGAAAAACGTGATGTACCGTAATTTTTACAATAAATAATTACTGTAAAATCACTGAATCTCTCTCATTTATATAAATACTACTGTGAAAATTACGTTGTTATAGTTAACGGTAAAAATGGATTTTAAGGATGATGCTCCCGTTGTGCCGGTACTTTATAGTACCGCAGCATAGGTTCCCAACATGCCCCCTCCCCATCCCAGATGGTAGATTTTTCTAGGGGTCAAGCAAAGTTACGAAGAAGTACTAGGGAATTTTAGAGGATTGTTAACATAAAGGAAATTAGATTGATCATCTACTAAAAAATGTATACAATTATTTGATTTGGTATTGAAGAATTATGTTTACTCCTAACTTTGCATAAAATATTTGTTATTAAAACATTTATGTTGTTAAAAATATTTACCTTTTAAAAAAAAATTAAAAGAACATTTTTCAACAGTAACCAGAAAATGCTATAATACCCACTTTACGATTTTAATGACTCCGTAATTTCCGTATGAATTTGAAGGTTTTGATACCTAAATATAGATTCTTATTATCTGACATAATTTGTAAATTAATTTAATGAGCATTTTTAATAGTCAGAAACTAATTATTTGAGAAATTTAAAGCAATTAAATATTTGCTCATTTTTAACAAAAACACGAAGTTACTCAACAAAGTTACTTTATATGTATGTTGTCACACAAAGTTACTTTACATGTATGATTTATGGGTTTTCTTCTTTGTTTAATAGCTTAAAGGAACATTATGAAATAGTTCATTTCAGATTCCCATTTGTTAACTAAACATTTTTTTTTCAATTTTGGAAATTTTTTTTAGAATTTTTTTTTACTTTTTTTTTTAAATATTAATGTACAGGCTAGGTGCACAGCGCTCCAGAAAAACACTAACCGCTCTTAATAACTTTTGATCTAATGATCGAAACTTCACGTTTTTGGATTCATTCTTAATGATTCAAGAGGATGACCTCAAATATACTTATTAATTAATGCAGATGATATTTTAAGTTTAACGAAATCAAACACAAAAACATGCTTTCTCTGAATAAACATACCTTTTTTTGACGGATACGGATTTCTGACCCCGAAAATATGAGGGGGCAGCCACAATCTTGGAAATTAGTTCCCAATAGTTTGGTCAGGAGAGGGACTACTTAATGTTAATTTTTCTTTTTGCATATTTCGTCATAATTTGAGAACTTTTTAAACGAATTGAAACATTTTTGCACGCTCAAAAAGTAAATTTTAATAAATATTTATTATTTTTTAATATTTTATTAAATAATGGTTGTAGATTGCTTAAATCTTAGGATATGCAGTTTTTTACATTATTTTAAAGTATGTAATTTTACATGGCAAAGTACAAAATTTGAGCGAAATCGGTTGATCAGTTCCTGAGAAATCGAATATAAAGAAGTCGTATATTTGAAGCTTAATTTCTCAGGAACTATAGGTTCTTTTAAGTTGGCTTAGATAAGTAAAGATATTTTAAAAAATACGATCTTAAATATCAAAAATTGTTTTTTTTTTCTTAAAAAAAAACGAACCGAGGACTTTATGAATCTTTTTATTTAATACAACAAGATATTTCAACATAAATGTGAAATGCTACCGTTAAATTCATTACAATAAACTACATTAAATTCGGTAATTCTCGCTCAAAAATAATATTTACAATTAACCTATTCAAAAATTTGTGTAAAATTAAAAAAAAACAATTTAATCAATAACTATCACAAGATAAAATAAATTTTACTTTAAATAAAATTATCATATTTTTTTTCTTTTTTATTATTTATTGTGAAAACAACTATAAAAATATGAGTATTTATCACACGTTTTCTAATACAATTAAATAATAATCTTTGTTCAAAAGTTTAACATAGTATGAAAAATTGATATCTCANAATCAGAGAACGATCGATCTCCAATCCAGTACCCCCACAGGTATTGATTTTTTATGGGAACATGGAGGACTTCTGCGACTCGACAGATTTAACGTGCATCAGTCACTTTACTACACGGATAGTCTTCGGACGGCGGGGTTCGAACCCACGAACTCTCGGACATGGGCCCAGCGCCCTACCGATCAGGCTAATATATGTTATTTTAAGTTGCTTAGATAAGTAAAGATATTTTAAAAAATACGATCCTTAAAATCGAAAATTGTTTTTTTTTTTAAAAAACGAACAGAGGACTTTATGAATCTTTTTATTTAATACAACAAGATATTTCAACAGAAATGTGAAATGCTACCGTTAAATTCATTACAATAAACTACATGAAATTCGGTAATTCTCGCTCAAAAATAATATTTGCAATTAACCTATTCAAAAATTTGTGTAAAATTAAAAAAAAAATAAACAATTTAATCAATAATTATCACAAGATAAAATAAATTTTACTTTAAATAAAATTATCATATTTTTTTTCTTTTTTATAATTTATTGTGAAAACAACTATAAAAATATGAGAATTTATCACACGTTTTCTAATACAATTAAATAGTAATCTTTGTTCAAAAGTTTAACATAGTATGAAAAATTGATATCTCAACAAATAAAAATAAATGTATATTTTGTTTAAATATTTAAATGGTCTGAGTGTATAATTTTAAAGTAATTATAAAACTCGAAATAGTAAAATGCAAAAGACAAACTGCTGCAAGTTAAGAACTAAAAATACAAAATAATAAGCATTACTTGACATAAACTTCAAGCCTTTCAAAAGCGCATGTCATAATTTTCTATTTGTATCGCGTTTCACACTGTCTCACCCAACAAAACCTTACAAGTAAACGTCTAATTAAAATGTCTGTTCTTTTTTTCTCACTCTCTAAGAAACCATAATTTAATCCATTAAGAAGCAGGAAACATTGGAAAACTGTCAAATAGATAATACTACTAGAAACTCATTTTTAAGCCAGAAATAATTCTCCTATCTCTGAGAAAATCCACTTATCAAAAATGTTCCTCGAAGGTTGTTATTATCGAATCTGAATCATCTCTTTTTAATGACTTCTAAGCGAAATGGAAAATGTTAAATGAGTGTCGGTTTAATTTCATAGTCTCATTATCACATAATTGCCGACCTAAAGGGTGGATTAGTATTATTGGACTTGAAATGGAAATAATGAATGAAATCGCATTTGAAGAATGAATATTTCCTTGTTCATTTCAAAATTGTTCAAGAAAGTGTAATATTTGTTGCGAACTATTTACACATTATTGCTGTAAATTAATTCGTAACCGAATCATTTTTAAACTTCTGTACTAATAAAATAAAGAGTTTGTGTGTTTCTCTTTTTAACTCCAGAACCATTTGCGATAGTTTCTTGAAATTTTGAAAGCTCTGTAAAAGGAGTAACTTCAGCCCTCGATACAGAAGTTTACGAATGATTCGTAACCGAATCAGTTGCAAACTTCTGTATTAATAAAATAAAAAGTTTGTGTGTTTCTCTTTTATCTCCAGAACTATTTGCGATGGTTTCTAGAAATTTTGAAAGCTGTTTAAAAGGAGTAACTTCAGCCCTCGATACAGAAGTTTACAAATGATTCGTAACCGAATCAGTTGTAAACTTCTGTTTTAATAAAATAAGGAGTTTGTGTGCTTCTCTTTTATCTCCAGAACCATTTGCGATAGTTTCTTGAAATTTTAAAAGCTGTTTAAAAGGAGTAACTTCAGCCCTCGATACGAAATGATTCGTAACCGAATCAGTTGTAAACTTGCGTATTTATAAAATAAAGAGTTTGTGTGCTTGTCTTTTAACTTCAGAACCATTTGCGATAGTTTCTTGAAATTTTGAAAGCTCTTTAAAAGGAGTAACTTCAACCCTCGATACGAAATGATTCGTAACCGAATCAGTTGTAAACTTCTATATTAATAAAATAAAGAGTTAGTGTGTTTCTCTTTTTAACTCCAGAACCAATTGCGATAGTTTCTTGAAATTTTGAAAGCTCTTTAAAAGGAGTAACTTCAGCCCTTGATACAGAAGTTTACAATTGATTCGTAACCGAATCAGTTGTAAACTTATGTATTAATAAAATAAAGAGTTTGTGTGTTTGTCTTTTAACTCCAGAACCATTTGCATAGTTTCTTGAAATTTTGAAAGCTCTGTAAAAGGAGTAACTTCAGCCCTCGATACTAAAGTACGTTTGAAAATGTCAGTTAAATCTTACGGGGACATTTGATAAATGGAATTTTCTTTTTATCTTAGCATACGCTATTTCTTAAAATTAAACTACAGTCTAATTTATTTTTTTTAAATATTTTAAAATAAACATCACTTATGATTTCTAGCTTATAACTCTCATGATTCATGTCAAAAGTTCATGTCACGATATTTAATAACAAATTGTTTGCTATTCGTTGAGAGTGATAAGTACCGGAATAAATTGCTACATTGTGGTAAATTTTGATTATCATGATCAAATATGCCTAAAGCTTTATGCCAAATGATACTGATGAATACATTTAATATTCATTTTGGTAGGAAGAATTATTAAAAACGTATTTAGCTCAATTTAGTAGCGTAAAGCCACAGGGAAAGGCAACACATTAAATAATCAAATTAATAAAATTGGTATTATTTTAACTTCATTAATTGTGCTGATGCATGTCTTTTAGTTTAGTACATGATTTAAGATTGATTATTTACTTTTTTCACCTCGCACGAAGAAAGTGAATTCAGGTAGTAAAAAAAATTTTTTTGAATAAACAAATTATTCTTAAATAAACGTTTCCGATTATAATTTTCTATTTTTTAGTTTAACTAACGTTTCTTTTTGTTTTAAAGTAATGGTTTGTAAACTGTACAAGCTGATTCCAATTGAAATAACATTTGAAGAATTATAATTTTCCCTTGCTTTTCAGAATCTTCTAATAAATTGTTATACAATATTCAATATTTCGCCGTGTAATATTTGTACAGCTTACAAAACATCACTGCAAAATGGTTTGTAACAGTAAAGTGAAATTTAAAGTCATGGATTGCATAAACTGCCTCAATTGATGATAGTCCATTTGTCGACTAGAACTGGGTTTCAGTTCCTGCCAATATACGTTTCTTAAGATGTCTTTTTGAATATTCATGTTTATTTTAAAATCACTGGTCAACCAATTATGACAATTTAATCGTAAAAAGAACCTAAAAATACTTTAAATTAATATTATGTAAGAAAGCATTAAAAGTACTTTTTAATTAATGTTTATCTTAACCTGATTCGTCTATTTATTTCAATGAAATCAAGTACAAACCCCTTCATACTCGCTTCTCATCACCCTTCTTCTTATTATCTGCTTCATACTTGTTCCTTGGTCCTGATTGATGGTTTCCAATGTCATTAAGAGCTTAGACATTGACGAAGATTCTTGTCTAGAGGAGCGAAAGTATAGTATGTCCATTTCTGTTATTTATTTGAGCTTTGTTAGCGTTATCTTTCACTTTAGTGAAGAATTAGTGGTTGATAAGATCGGATACCGATTTAAATAATTTTAACTTAAAATGTAACGTAGAATTACGTTATTTTGACAATAATAATAAAAACAATCCTTTTAAACTCCTAATTTGGAAAACAAACAAAATCAAAAACGTATATAGTTTGTTTGAAATAAGAACTCCCCTAGACATTCGTCTGAACCTGTGGCGGTGACTATGGTAACGAAGTATGACTATTTCAAATAGGGGTGCGGGGTCACTTTTGGAGTGGCTTCGGCTCGGGTCGGCGAAAAAAAGGCAATCTCTGTCTTCGGTCTTTTGTGTAAGTCCTAGAGTGAAACTACCCTCCCTGAAATGCGCCTTTCTTGTTTCCATACCACCAGACGGCCTCAAGCTTTGTGGCGGGAGGAATTCTTGACTTAAACGAACTATAATAATAACAGTACAGGTAAATTAGGTATGCAAAACTATTTATAAGAAAAAAATACCTTTATGACTTCTATTAATTTTATGCTGATGACAACCAAACCAATATGAAAATTAATGTCTGAAAACTGGATCCTACCATGTGATTTTCCGATACATAAAAATGCATCAACAACAATGGAAAACTGCAACACCATCTTTAGATTTTGATATATAGTAAGACACCTGACTTTTTCATTCTAGCATAAGTTCTGCGGGAATTTATTTAACTGGCTCAAAATCTTTTGACACCAGCTACAATCATAAGTTCTAATCACTAAGTCTTTCTGAAAGAACAAGGGAAGGGCGGTGCGTCTCTAGCAAATCGAAATCTTAGAATTTAAATTACAATTAATACTCAGATTTATAACTCATTTTTATCAGATGTTAATTTTTTTAAGTGTTGCCTTGTTTTGAAATATCTTTATCGAATTTTTCTTTTTTTAACTATTTAAGTCTCCATTTGAATTTATTTTAAATTCTACGTGTTTCAAAATACTATTTTCGAAAGAGTAAATAAACCGGATTTGTTTTTGGAAACAGAATCAAACTCGAAACAAATCTGCAACACAAAATAAAGACGATAAATTTTTTTTCGTGTTCCACAATCCGTAAAAAAAGGGTCTTAAGCGAAAATGAAATTTCTCGTTCGGGCTCCAAACCCATATTTTCCTTTTTTTTTCAGAACGTGTACATTCGAATACAGGAACAAATACAAACAAAGACAAGTGAGAATTCCGGAATTTGAAATAAATCTTTTACTTTTTTTTACTCCTATCTCGCGTTCTGGAAGCGGAAAATAAAACGATGAGAAATATATAATCACTTTATGTTTTTTTACTTATCTTTTTTTCCCCGGAGCACAACCTTTCTCCCCTTGCTTACTTTAAATCACAAATTCTTGAGAGTTATTTAATACGATAGCTCAGGATTTAAAAGTGAATACCAAAGTATCGCATTTCATTTGAAAAGTAAAAGCAAGAGAAATCAACGAGTACTTTTTATTCTTTTCTTCTTTGATTTTCAAATACAGATTCAATCGCAGCAAGATGACAACTCGCAAAGAGTTTTTTGATCAAAGAGTTTTTTTTCCTTCTAACCAAATTCGTTTTCTTTTTATTCGTCTATTTATTTTTTTCATTTTCTAAATTTTTCCCTTAATGTTTTACAATAAAACGCAGAAAGTGAAGCAATGTTTGCATTCACTTTTTTTTTTCAAAGACTGAACACCACCAGACAGTAAAAAAAAAAAAAAGAAATCGCGTTTAATAGTTTTGCATGGTTCCTGTTTTGCAATAATTTTATAATTAATGAAATTTAAGAATACAAAATAATTCCAAGTTTAACAGGATATAATCTTTTCTCTTCACATTCTCTGTGAGTAATGCAAGAATTATATTTTGAATTCCGAACAAGTGGAAACATAAAAAAATGTATGTATAAAAGTAGAAGTGGTTAAGCATACGATACATTCTAAACTTTCAACACAAACATTGCATATTTATTATATAGTTATTATTATAACATTATATCATTAGTGGGTGTTTTTGCCAGCTGGGAAATCACAATTCAACTTTGAACAAAGCGCACGTTGAATAAAAATTATAAGTTTACTCTTAGCGATTTCCAAAACATAAAACGCCTCACTAACTACCAATTAGCGTAAAGAACAAAACAGTAATCGCTATCACTCTAATCTCAAACTCTAGAAGGAACTGGACTTTAAGTTGAATTTGCGTCGTTTAAGTAATAGTGCACACATTGAACATTTTTTTATTTCCAATGTCACATTAAAAGACAATTGAACATCAAAAAGATAACAGTAAATCTATTAATAAGAGCGAGCAGTCCAGTAGCATTTCCAGATGGATTTCCGAGGGAGAGCAGGGCACCTAGACAGGTGGGACAAGCTCATTACCTCGTAGAGGTCACACAATGTACAAAAGGGATCATGAACCACGTTGATGCGGCATAGATGTTTTTTCAGGCAAGCGTGGTCAGTTATCAGACGAAACATGGCAACAGATTTTATCCTAGGCCACTGAGGGGCATTGAGAATCTGTTTCAGCCATGGTTTATTGGAATTATGATTGTTGAGTTCCTCGTGAAAAGAGGCCCTGAAGATATTCTTTATGAGGCTTTTGATATTATAGAAAGGGAGTCTAGAATTTAAGGACAGAGGCTTCTTTTTTTGGCAGGAGATCTGCCGCCTCGTTTCCCTGGATTCCACAGTGGGCCGGAATTCACTGGAGAGCCACTATCTTGTTATTCCTGGCAAACCATTTGAGGAGATTTGAACAATTATCGATGGTAATTGTTGAACATTGAACATTTTTGTATGAAACACTAGGTTTCTAGGATGGTTGACCGTGTAAAGCTAAGCGCAGATGGCGATAGGGGTTAAAATTCATCTTAAGACATGGTAATCCGACTGGTTACTACTTCCGACTGATTTTTAAGTCTAAGCTTGAAAAAAAGCACCATCCAATATTATTATACTTGTAGTGTTTTCAATATAACACGTTCTTTTAATCTAACTTTCAACGAAACAAACAACAAATGAATTCGGAAGACTCCGCAAACTTGCTATGATGCTACCCAAAAAATAAGAAACTGTGCTATTTTACAAAAATATACCCAAATAAGGGATAACACTCAAAACATGACTAACCTTACACTTTATCTGTGCAATGATATTAACCCGTTGTATCACCGCGTTACATATCTGCAACATGCATGAAAATTCAATCCTATAATGAGCTGGATTTACCTATAAAATCAAACCAAGTTCAGGTAAAGAAAATATTGCAAACTCGGGGGAACCAAGTCTTGGTGCAACTGCCAATATTATAATGCGTTTAGCAAGAATTGTTCCACGACATAATTGCAGGATATACATTTTTTTACAACAATCCCCTTGATTGTATATGGATTGAAAGATGTGGTGTGAGACTTTGTTACCATAAAAACAACAATTTCAAAATTTTTCACATGAAGTTTGAAATATATTGGAATTTTCGTGCTATTTTTCACGATAATGGAGATGTTCAACAAATGCTTTTTATCAATAAATTTTTAATTTTGAGGTCTTAATTTTTTCATTATTTTTTGCACGCTTAATATGATGTATTCTAACATCCTCGTAAATATTTCTTAAATCAGAGTTGTTGAGTTACAAAGGGTTAATTTTGTTACACTTTTTTAAGCTCACGGCCTGTTAGAATTTATAAGTTACAGAAAACTCTTATGAATGATAAAATTACGCGTAAATTTAAGCAAGCATAACAATAATAAAACTGCCTAGCTCACACATCACCTCGTAAGCATAACATAAGCGGAGGGATACACCGGAAGTTATCTAAATTTCTTCCGGTTTTAGGAAGCTTATTATTGACGTCACGATTAAAATGTTGAAATATACTATTGAAACTGGATCATTCTTTTAGAAGCACCTTTTCCCTTTGTTGAATGGCATAATTTCATTGAACTTGACACAAATCATTGCCTTCTTTCGCTTATTATAAAAAAAATAGCATTTAAATATATAACTTTGAGATATCATCTCAGGAATGGAGATAATCAACTTCGAAATTGCTTCGTGCATTGAAAACAAAAGTCAAAATTATTATCAATAAAACTCGGAGATAACAAAATATTTTATCACAATTCAACTTCAATAGCAACACTTATTTTAATTTTACTCCCTCAACAACCCACACAGAATTCAAATTTTAGGAGAGAGAGAGAGCGAACACAACCGATAAGTCTTGTATCATCCGCATATTTAATTCCTAATTATACACCCTTCCTTCTATTTCCCTAAAACTCCGATGAAGCTCTAAAATTAAAGCACTGAAAGTGATTTGCAGTAACTAGGGGAGAGCAACGCCTGCTTCTATGAACTTGCTACTTACCACCATTTATCCTGCGAAGGAAGCGTGGTGCATGTTAAGGAATAATTCGTAATCTCGCGGTGGCAGCGGCTGCATCTGTTCACACGCCAATAAGTTTCTCTCCCCAAGTATCAAAATCTTCGTCAAACCATGTTGCTCTCTCCGAGTCAGTGGGATTCCGTTCTGCATAATAGGGGCAGAATAAATTTTCGTTTTGCGTGCGTTTGGGTGTTTTTGATTGATTTTGAGACAAATTAGTCGGAAAAAAGCAATAAAAGCACATGCATGTATTTGTTTAAAAGTACATTTCATGCTTAAAGTGTTAAGTGTTAAAAAGCAATAAAAACACATGCCTGTATTTGTTCAAAAGTACATTTCATGTTTAAAAAGTGAACTGATAAAAAACAATAAAAACACATGCATGTATCAGTTCAAAAGTATATTTCATGTTTAAAGTGTGAACTGCTAAAAAGCAATAAAGACACACGCATGTATTTGTTTAAAAGTACATTTCATGCTTAACACTAGATTGCCCAAGGAAGTCATTTTGACTGCTTTTTAATTTCAATTAGAAAAACAATGATGTATATAATGACACAATTTCTCAGAATTATTTTTATTGTTGATATTCACCAATAACTTATTATGTAACTGAAAATAATATCAAAAATATTTCAAATTAATTTTAAGCAAATTTCTTTATACATTAGTCATTCTTTCACAATGCGGTCGTTTTGACTGCGTTTTGGCAATATTGGTCTTTCAGTCTTTCTAGTGTCAAAAAGTGAACTGATAAAAAGCAATAAAAACACAAGTATGTATTAGTTTAAAAGTACATTTCATGTTTAAAGTCTGACGTGATAAAAGAAACAAAAAACACATAAATGCAATAGTTTAAAAGTATATTTCATGTTTAAAGTGTGAACCATCAAACAGAAGGAAATGGGTTGCAAATTATTATTTCTATAATAAGGAGCTGAATTGGTAAATCCTTATACCCTGTCCTTTCCCGATATTTACCTTTTCCCAACATTTTTGAAACGTTTAAACCAAAGTTTTTTTGTTGCTATAATCACGATTTTTAAATTTAGCTGAAAGCGTTTTTGCTTGTTTCTTTATAAAGTGCATTTCGCATTTCTTCCAATGAATATAACTTAATAATAACACATTGCGTGGCAGGAATATTTAACGAATATCATACAAATATTTCTAACGCATTTTCACAGTACGCAATAGCGAAAGGATAGAGCTTACCTTTATAACAAAATACTTAAAACAGATTTGCTTTTTTCCTCAACTCAATAAGATACCTGTAAGTAAGGTAGTGTGGGTATCTCGATCCTGATTGGTTGCTGAATGATTGATTGATCCTGATTTGTTCTATTTCGAGTAAGCCAAGCCATTCAAGTATCAATTTTCTTAAGTGACACGTTCTATATTCTTACACATAGGTCCTTTCACAAGGATTTCAATTCCTTCACCATATTTCTTACTTAACACTCTTACTTAACACAAGGACAGACATGAAGTTACGTAGAACATAAACAAACTAATTATGCATCCAAGTTTCCAGGTACACAAAACAAAATATATCACGGTTTCAACAAAATACATAAACAAATAATAAATCTAAGTTAAGTACGTAGACGAGAAAGAATTATATTTCAACAAATTCAACGTGCGATACAGCACTGTATTTAATTAACTTCACGTTAATTAACATTCTAACTTATGGGGAGAAACTTAGCTCAATTTTAACACGCCATTTTGTTTATAAATGATCAGTTGGAGCTGACGTCACAGGTTATATGTGTGAGTATCTGTGATCTTCTTTCTTCTTGAAATGCAAGTACCCAATTGCGTTGAGTTCAGATTTTTAAATATGACGTGAATGTTGAATTCATTGAAAACTTCTACCCTTTATTACTTAAAATTAATAAAATACTACATTATTTAAAAATTGCTTTGAAAACATAACTATAATGCAACTGAATTCCGTTACTATGTAAGTAAAGTGCACAGAGAAAAAAATCCTGGTAAAATCATCGAATTGTATGGTAATGACATTTCTGAAAGAAAAAAATTTCTAGTGAAATGAAATCAAAATATACGGCATATTAAACCATTTCAGCTCATATAGTAGCGTTTTGAAGGAAATTCTGGTTTTCGAAATTATATTTATTGTTATCACATATTTAGTAAAAAATAAAAAGCTGAAAATTAAATTTAACTAAAAAAAATTTTTTGTGTCATGCTCTAAAATATCATGATAATATTATCGAACTTTATCATATTTTCCAAATTTAATCATATATTATAAAATAATATTTTATTTTTAATTTTACCATAACCATAACCAAAACTCTTCAGTAAAAATTACCGTGTTTTTTATGCTCCCGTAAATCTAGAAACACTGTAAAGTTTACCATATTCTGGCAGTACTTAGCATACCTTTTTTTTCCCAGAGTGATAAATCAAAACACATTAACTTACTATTTCATTCCTCTTATTCTCTTTTTGAGTACAATATGATTCATTTGACAAAATAATTTATGTGGTTGAACAACATTGTTCAATTTAACCGCATACAACACAAGTTCGAGTACCGGTAATGTTTGAATCGTATACTGTTTCTGACCCGATTTCCATCATTAGATTTAGTTTCACTCAATTAAATCCTTCACGAAGGTGACTTAGTCTCTCTCTACATTTGACTAAGGCTTCTGATCAAAACTAGTAAGGAAGGTCAAGAGCCCACACGATTTCACATAATAAGAAAGTTTAATATCAATGCACGAGGCATTTCACACTGAAAAAAAAAAAACTTTTTTTGAAGACATCTAATTTTATCAAAATTCAATCAGTTGGGTCATAACATCTTAATTTTTTTTTTCCAACATAATGTGTCACTCTGCACAATACAGGATTAAGCTAATTTAGTTTCAAGAAAGCTTTATTAACATAGACTTTCTTTAAAAAATGCAATTATTACTTTTTATGCGATAATCTTTGTATAACATCTATACATGTAACAGAAAGCAATAACCTCCAATGTTTTTCATTTTTTTTTGCAAAATAATATTACACATGAAATATATCAATTATACATCTTAAAGCAAAATTTAAGTAGTAAACCGTAAAGTTAATCAATCATTAGACTTTAATTAAAACAAAAAGATAAACAGAAAGTAAGTTTAAAATGTGACTTTTTCATAATTTAAATTGAGTGTAAAACGAAAATAAACACGCTTAGCGTGTCCCATTGAAATCCAGTTTTGCAATCGCTTGGTAGTTTTGTTACTTTTTTAAAAAAAAAATCAAAATCTTTTGTTTAATTAGACTAATTTTTATTTTTCACTTTTATAAATTGTCTAATTATAAGTAAATATTTGTTAGTTCAGCCAAATTTCCCCAAAAATTCTTCAATGATTACAAAATTTGTGGTAGTTTAATTTTTTTATTATGTCATCTAGCAAAGTGCTACTGCGAGATGAATGTGTACAAGAGGTACTATGATGAAAAATTTAAGCTTTTCAATTCCTCCGACAACCGAGTACACCACCATTTTGAAAAAACCACTTAATTTTCGAATTCTTTCCTACAAATATCTCTTATAACATTGATTTAACAAAAATATATAAATTACTTTTTTACCAAATTAAATTATCTACGATTTCAGGTCAATATAAAGTTTACAGCTGTAATAATTTCCGAGATACTTTTTCGTTTTAAAATTATTTTCAAATGTTATAAAATTATTTTCAAATTCTTGGTAGGTCAATGCTCGATATCAACTAAAAAGTTACTTCAACGACACATTATGACATAATAGGTGCAGTGGACGTAAAAAGTTGAATTTATGTGATTTCCCATTTTTAGTTTATTTCGGATGAATTTTATTGTAATGCTTATTTTAAAGTTATGAAGAACATGCAGTTTTAGGCTTCAAATTAACACACGAATCTCGGTTTTTTTCTAGAAAAAAAAAGTTCTTAATCTGCAAAATCTTGTCCGGCCAGTCTTGACATACGCTTCTGAAGCTTGGACAATGACAAAACTGGAGGAAAATTGTATAGCAATATTCGTGAGAAAGATTTTGCGGGATATATTTGGTGGTGTAAATGAAAACAATAACTGGAGAAGGATATTTAACTTTGAACTGTACAAGATTTATAAACAACCTGATATTATTAAATACATAAAAATAAATAGGATGAATCGGATTGCCCACATGATTCGAATGAGTGACGACAACACAATAAAAAAGATACTGCTTTTTAGACCCATCGGAAAAAGAAAACGGGGAAGGCCGCGGTTGAGATGGACTGACTCAGTGGAGTCTGATTTTCTCATAATTAATTAAAAGAATTGGAGATCAAAGATAAATCGGAAGTCGTCATGGAGAAATCTGCAGAGGAAGGCATTGGCTCACATTGGGCTGTCTGGCCAACTATGATGATGATGAAGAACACGCGCATCAATAGTAATCTCCCAAGTGTAACTAACTTTTTCAATTATAATAAAGTAGGGAAAAGTAGTTAGTTTAATATAAATCAGGCAAAACAAAATATATAATTAATAATTCTGCTGAATGAATTGTAAAAGAAGCCAAATACATCTTATTAAACCTGATAAATGCACTCAGAGTATCATTTTAATTTCCTCATGTCACGTCTATGTTCATTTTGTTAAAACCAAATTAATTTGAGAGTCAGTATACTAATCTGAAGATAAGGCTATGGTAATGGGGAAAAAACACCTAACTACCAAAACGTAGTTTTGAAAAACGTCGAAGAAAATGAACTATTAAAAGCAGTTTTAACAAAATTCAGGGAAACCTGCTCAACCTTTGGTAAGTACTTCAACTTACCAGTAGGTTACAGGTACAGTAATTTTCAATAGTCAGTCAGATTCAGCAATGCATAGAACCAGAACGAACGGGAAACTGGATCCCTTATTTTGCCAAAAGTGTTTAAGAATTTTGCCATTTATTTTGATTAGTTAAACATTTCTTTCATGCAGACTTTGCTCATTTCTACCTGCAAGATATTGAGATTGGAAAGCAGAATAGATGTAGCTGAGTGCCATCCATGCATTCACAGTTTCGGTTTTTTTTTTTACAATAAGAAAGTCTGGTCATCAGGTAAGGATAAATGATGGAGATCTCCCTCAATTGTCCTTTGGAATCCCATATTTTCAAAGCATTTGTTGCTGTCGGTCACTCATATCACGCTCTTATAATTTTCATTCCGAAATTACAGTGAAATAACAGGCAGTGGTCTGTTCATGCGATAAACCATAAAACTTATGGTTAGGAACATTTTTTTTTTGGAACATTGCATTTATGGTTTTGAAACAATTTGCAACTGGTATTATTAAAAAACCGTGAATACAGATCTACATGGTTTTGTTACCATTCACAACTAACTTAGTTTCTAAACCATAAAAAGGAAACTTAAACGGACATAGGAGTTCGGTGGGTGTTGAGCCATTTATACGTGAATCATAATTTCGTATTTGAATAGTTTATGATCACCGATTGAAAAGTGCAGGACACTAGAAACTTTTCGTGCATTGAAGAAATATTGTGATATCAGTGCTAGAATTCATTCGAACCCCAGTCGTCATGAGATTAACCAATTTCCACTCTCAGCTAAAGTATGTACCTTTGCATGGGACAAAATAGCTTCAAAGAGTGGGCCTAGTTGGAGCGGATAGAATTTTGACTGATTCTATATTAGTAGAAAACAATCAATGAACGTTTTTTTTTTACTTTACACTTTACAGTTTGTGTAAAGTCATCTTTTTATAGTTATTTGGCTGTTTTGGTTAAATACGGTAAAATAACAATGAAATAAATTGTTATTTAACCTATTTTATAGAAACATTTGTACCAGTCTGCTAATGGAGAGCCGAAAGCTGTGATCCTGGAGGCCGAGAAATCAATCAGTATTAAACTGTAGTGACTGAAAGTCCCTTAATTACTGGTGATGTGTATAAATAAAGAGAGGGGTACCAACTCGGGCGTTCCCTCCGTCATCTTAATGGGGTTAAAAATACGCAACCATTAAAACATAGAGTACTGTAAAAGGGGCTAGATGCTTGGTCATGATTGGATGTTTTGTGATTGAATAGCTGGAGTATAAAGAATTGAAGCAATGAAATATTTCTCAATGCGAGCAATGTATCACTCCCTACAGTAAAGAAGGCCTTTCAAAATGTATGAAAATCAGCATCGTTGATTTTTTATAAAGAATATTATGATTTTTTTACTATGTATTATATCATTTTTGGTGCAATTTTTTTCTATAAATGCATCGTTAAAAATCTTTTAAAATATATTGTATCTCATATTCAGCTAAATATCTCTACTACAGTTATTATTCTGACTAAATTTGCATAGTCCTTGTAACTATTCACATTATTTAATTGTACTAAATACAATTTGGTACACATTTAAACTGCATATTTTTAGATTAAATTGTTTTACCTCTTGCCTATCAGTACTAAACTTTGAGAAAAGCCAAAAAAGAAAAATTCAATCTTCGGAAACTTTGAGATGGAATTACCTCCCTACAGTTGCAGCTTTTCTTAAATTACATTTATAATCAAATAAAATACGCTAAGCGAAAGCAAACGAAAAGGCTTATTCAGCAATTGTTTCAAATGCAATGAACCAATAAATAACGAGCTTTGAACTAGAATCTAAAAATGATTTTTTGAAAGATAAACTAAAGAGGTTAAAATCCCTAAACTCAATCGTGATCAAGATAAAAATGAAAATCAATTTATTGCCACCATAAAATATATTCTCTTATCTCATTTTCAAAGTAAAAATAAGGCTTTTATGTTTCTAAACAGGTGATAAAATATCTTGTAAAATACATTAGATTATAAAAGCCAGTCGGTTTAATGTCTAGGAAGAAATTTCTTTTGTTTTCTTAAATCACTATATAATATGATAGATGTTGTTAAGAGATATTTACAAGTTAGCTAAGAAGTTTCTTAACAATAGTCCACATTTTCTTTAATAGTAGTATTATTGCTTTACACAACAATTAACATCTGTTTAAATCTTATTATAAATTAATTGATGAATTATTACAATTTTCTGTAAAATTTATGGACTCCAGAAATAAATTGAGCAAAACTTATTCGTTTAGTTGGTCTCACTGAATTTCTCTCTCAAACTTTTCACCTTCGGATATTTCATCTCGAAGACAAAAAACATTAACAAGTGAACCACTATTAATTCGATTACAAATCATTAAGGAATCATCGATAAGAGCTAATAAAAACAATTAATTAATTAGAATGAATAATTATCACTTATTAAATTAGAGTACTCCCTATACTTATAATCAATAATTAGAGTAGCTATGAATCAGTGATCAAAGTACATTGATAATCATTAGTGCATAAGTAATCATTTGCTCATAAATAATCTTTAGTTTCATATAATCTTTGGTTTATAAGTAGTGATTAGTTAATTTATAACCCGCAATAGAAGAAAAATGAAAACCACCGAAAACCATGAAAAATTATCAAATTTTCTAACAACACATTAAGAAGCAAAAATTATATACATATATTCCTTCAATTTCTGTTAAATATTATTTTTTATATCTTTATCAAAAGTACAAGTTGCGTTTAAGAAAATCTATTCAAAGGGACAATACAAAAGTAAAAATAATTTTTAAAAAATTATTAAGTCTTGAAATAAGAAATTGCGAAATTAACAACATACCTTTGATATAAAACAATCTTCATCAAAATCATACAATATGTGGCAGATAGTGGGTCTTTCATATTTTCGCTAAATACTGTAAGATTATATTTGTAGTATGATTAAGTAATAAATCTCAATAAAATATCTCAATAATAATCCTCAATGAAAATAGTTCTCAAGTTGCGTTTTTTGCTTCATTTCAATAAAAATTATTGAATAAAGATAGAATTGCTTGAATTTATTGTAGTGTTTTGAAATTTTTTCTTATTGTGCATTTGTGTAGAAACAAAATTCTTTAATTAATTCCAAATCTCTTATCTTAGATTGCAGTTTTATTGTTCGTAAAAAGTGTCTCTGTTATATTTTTATTAAATCATGTTTATTTCCTTCTGTCATAAGAACGATTCTACCATAAAAGGAAAACAGAGAAAAAAAATAATCTACATTAAGAACGTTGTTTTTTTATTCTTATACTAGTTTAAAAGTATTAATACTACAGGTCATCCATATGAATATGTATTTTTTTCAACATTGAAATAAATTTAAGATAAAGAAAAAATTATCAGAAGTTTAATTATTTAAAATAAATTCTAATTTACTTTTCAAAAGATAATTTGTCTTCTTTTACATCCGATATCCTTAAATATTTAACAAATAAGCTCTTTCTAGAACTAAAATAAGAACAAATCACCTAACAATTGCAACGAATTTCAACAATTTTTAATTAAAAATAATAAGAGAAAACGATAAACTCATCAATCTTGGGAATAGTTTAGCTTTTTACCGTAGCGAGGCGCTGGAACCATTCGCTTCTCTTTAGTGGAAAAGAAACGAGTATCTTTTTTTCTGTCCTAAAGCTGGATTAGAAACTATGTGTGTGTGTGTATGTAGAACTTTTAGTAGCATCAATTTGTTTTTTATCTGAATTACTTATTTCAAATATAATAAAGTAAAAAAAGCAGAATTGAGAAAACGATTCAACTAATGACTGCTTTTTAGAATCGTTTCAAATTTAAATGAGATTAAACGTATTAAAACGGTTTAAAGTAATAATTTCAATTCAGTAGATAGTAATTAATGTAAACATTACAAGATTTTGTTGACGCATTTTTTATATGAATGGCATTTTCTTAAAGCTTAAAACTGACTCCTAAGACTGTAAAATTTCACGTTTTTGGTGCAAAATAACTTTTTACTTCATATGTGACCAACACTCACGGTTTTGAATGACTCGAATAAAATCTTTTATGTTTGACAGAAAGTGACGATAATTAATATTTGGTCAATGATAACATTACCAGCATAACATTATAGTATTTTAATAAACATTCATTCAAAATCACATTTTTTTTCCAGTTCAGTGCAATAGTTTCGTTTTACTCTCTAAACTCATTTAATGCTCGAATTTCCTCAAATCTTGTATTTTTCGACCATATCGATCCCTAAAAAAAGCTTAAAGATTTCGTCAAATTATCTTCTTTTGTTTGAGTATTTCGACAAAAACTATTATCGATTACCAAAATGTATTAGAAAACGATGCATGAAATTAAAAACTGATGAATGAATACCAGCAATTGAATCCGATTTCGTACCTACACCATCCTATCAAAAGCTGAAACGGTTTTGAAATCGGTAAAAAAAAAGATACTTGTGAATTTTTGAATACACTGAGATGACAACAGGAAGGAAGAAGAGAATTACAATCAAATATTTGACAGTTTCCTGCTATAAAACAAATCATTTCCTACCTTTTGTGTCTCACTATCTGTATTCCCAAGCACAGTTAGAACAGATCCAGTACAAAATCGTTCATTTCATTAAATTAACATATTAATAAAATTTTTTACACAAAATTTTAATAAATAACTCACAAAATGTTCCTTATTTTTGAGGAAAATGTAAACTTTCATGAGAAAAACAATGATGAATGCGAGGCATTCACTTACAAAATCTAGTGAGCGTAGCGAACAGAGAATGGTGTTTCTTAGTTGAAAATAATTTAAGGGGAATTTAGGAACTTTTCCTTTTCAGCAACAGAAACAGGCAAAGCACAAAACCTTCTCTCCGAAAGGTCAACAATACTTCAACAACGGGCAAAAATGCTGTAACAAATTTTATCAAAAAAAAATTTTTTTTTAAATTTGTAAATATTTGTTGATTAGACATTATTTCATATTGTGGACTCTCTTCAGAAAATATGTAGCTTCTGCCAATTCAAGAGCTATTTTTTTTATTTATTCATTTATTTTCTACTTTTGGTGATTTAATAATTTGGTGATGTATTTCACTACTTTTGGCATTCATTTCATCATAAAAGCACGTGATTTTTGATGAAACACTTTCTGTCAAATAAATTGATCAAACTAAATTCTCACTCGTGTGTCGTCTTAGTGCATTTTGGGAGATCTCTCCAGCATTTTAAACTGCTTACATTGTATGAGGCAATGGTTAGTGCTCCTGCTTGCCAAGCAGGCGTTTCCCAGGTGCGATTTTCAAATCCAGGGACTATTAACGACCCTTTTCTGTTTCGCATTTTATTAAATAGAAATAAAAATTCTTACTTATCTTTTTAGTTTTGGTAATGAATTCCAAAATAAACAAAATCTTGCATTGTAATTGCAACCCACTACAGCCGAGAAGAAAATGTCCGCAAAAAAAGAAAAGTGCAAAGCGTTAAAGGCCCTTTGATTGTAAATTAGCTTCCCTGATTTCATCTACCTAATGCTAAATTTCCTAACAATTCTGTAATCGATATTAAACCTAATGCTTATGACAAAATTCTTACCTTAAGCAAGTGAAATTTAAATTTCCCCAATTTGACGAAATGTCGCTCAGACTATTTTCCAGGAAATACTTTAACCAAATCCGTGTTGAGTTTTAAGCATCTGTTTTTTTACAATTAATTAAGTTTTGAAAACAATTTTAAATCCACGTTATTCATTAAGTGTTTTAAACTAAACAAATCTTATTTGTAAACTTTCCTCCTCAAATTAAATCTTTTCCAGTGTAGAGCACGTAATATGGCCGATTCATTCTTCTTAAAATACCATTAACACTGAAATAACGTCATGAAGGCCTTTTCATTTCAGAATCTTAAGTACTCAGTTCCATAACTTTTCCCCGGTGAGTATTTACTGCTTCAAATAGTATGCCTTTAATGTTTGCTTTCATTGCTGTCGTTTCAACCCCCCTCCCAAACAAGTTCTCCTGCCCAAACCATCGTTAAATTTAATCTAGAAACCATATATGACAGCTTAAATAATACCGGCTATACTCTTCAAAAGATTTTTGGTAGGACGACTAAATGTTGGTGAATTCTTTCTGTGGAATGTTTCAGAAAAGTTAATACTTTATTCAATGTAAATGGAGGAGAAAAAATTAAAATGTGAATAAATATTTTGAACACAATTATTTCGATTGTCTAACTGAGCTCTTATATGTAAATGGAATGAATACTGTTCAAGTTAAGTAAAAATAAATAACTGTTTTCTTATATGTAAATGGAATGGATACTGTTCAAGTTAAGTAAAAATAAATAACTGTTTTCTTAAATGTAAATGAAATGGATACTGTTCAAGTCAAGTAAAAATAAATAACTGTTTGCTTATATGTAAATGGAATGGATACTGCTCAAATTAAGTAAAAATAACTAACTGTTTTCTTATATGTAAATGGAATGGATATCGTTCAAATTAAGTAAAACTAAATACCTGTTTTCTAGATAATTATTAAAATAATCGTAATTATTTTTCTGCTACATATGAGAGTTGTTCAATTTCTCTATAACATATTTAAATCCAGAGATGCCACTAACATTTTACTTGGATAAAATGTTATAGCATGCAACTCAGAAATCAGTCATTGTTAATGGAGCAAAATAAAACTGATTCAACACTTATTTAAGTATTATCCGTGATATTTAAAAAGGTTCAAATCAACAATTAACAACTCACTGACATCCATAATGAAAAATTAGATGAAAAGTATAAAATTCGCTACTGGGGAAATTCGAATGTTCGAACGTGAATTTCCTTAGGATTAAGATGGCGATTTTTAAACTTCATGAATTATGCTAAACAAGGAACGGGAAGTGCCTGCGCTGTCAGTAACTAGAAAAAAATGGAGTCGGCTCAGCCTTTTCCTACTTTAAAACGAATTATTCCTTTCTTCATCAAAAATTAATTTAAAGCCTACTCTGTGTACAGATTTAGAAATTACTGTACCGCAATTGCATGATAGGACGTGCTCGTTGCGCACAATCATTGCGCACACATATTTTATTTTTCATTTTCAACCAGCTTTGATAAAAAAAAAATTTAAAAAAATCCGTTCAACTCACCTTTTAAAAATTTCAACTTTTCCGTTTTGCTTTTGCTGATATGTTCCTTTTGACATTCATTTAAGCTTACACTCAGATTTATGAAGGTTATCGTGTGTTTAGCGATTGCTAACTATGATTTTTAAAAAAAAAAACACAAATTTTAGGACTTCATTTTCAGTTACTTTAAATTTTTTTGAAATATTGAAAAAAATATTTTGAACAAATTTTTAATTAGAAACCTTATATTGACTTCTTTAGAAATCAAAATATGCAGGAGTTTTTGAATCTCCTGCATATTTTGAATCACATTTGTTGCTTTTAATTATTTTACAGGGCAAGCAGTAGGCGTGTCCAAACGGCGATTGCCGGACTTAGAAGAGGACACACTCGATCCCAACGTCACGTTACTGGCCTTAAAGTCTACCCACCCTGCCCTAAGTGCAATGTGAACCAGTCTGCTCCTGCCCACATCCTGCCGTCACCTGGTCTCCAACCCTGCTGCAATAGTACATGGCTTTGGGAGCTTTTTGGATGAGTTCTTGATTTAATGCTTCTGTTGGTCAAGTGGGCATAAGCAACCACAACAATTATTTCTTGCGTCTGTTTTTAACTCTTTAGCGCAAAATTTTATGAAATATATTTTTCTTACGTTTTTTCATTATTTTGTATTAATTTAAGTCAAAATAAGGGGGAAGTATTCTATTTAGCACTTTAATAATTTAAAAAATACAGCACAAAACACCTGCGGCTTTCAAACATTTTTTTTGCACTTTTTTTCAGTAATTTAGATCTAAGAAAAACAATTATATATATCATTACAATTTTAATTTACAGAATCAACTATTGAAATTTTTCTTCGAACTACTTTGCGTGGATTTTATATTTTAGAACAAATATAATCCCGATAACCTGACAGAGTTTTTTTAGTAATTATTAGGCTATTTCTTATAGTTAAAAAAATAAAAAATATATATTTTTGCTTAAAATTAGAGCTTCAGGAAAAATATGTATAAAAGGGACGCCGCTATCCCATCTGCGTCAAAGGATTTAAGTGCTCAATAAACATTAAAAATTCTAAAATGGAAGTTAAATTTAAGATAAACTTTTGCACTGTATTTGATCCAAATGGCAACATTTATCATTAAAGGCATAATTGGTATCAATCTATTGTCATTGTTTAACGATTTTAAAAAGTTTAATGGAAAACAAGTCAAATTTTAAGAGAAAATATCGTAAGCCACTTTTTGAAAACACTCAATTTTTCAAGTTTAAGACTATGCTATGGTTGATAATTATTAAAATGCAACATTATTTTATTCTGAAAAAAATAATGAAAGGGGAAAAATTTGTTTTTTTAAGTCAAATATTATTAAAAATAACACTCTCGCAATAATTTTTTTTTATTTATTAAGTTTTATATTTTTTTTATTATATTTTTTATTTTGTCTTAAAGTCCATTCAAATAAAGCAATTTTGAATGTTTCGAAGATAATAGTTAAAGCTCAGTTTTCATTATTTTCTTAATTTCTAAACGGAAACCATGCTATTATTGTCGCCAATAATGCTTAATTAGTTTTATAACTAATTAGTTTTAGCTTAATTATTAATCAATTCAAATCGACATTGAATATACCGAATATACACAAATATCACAAATATACTGCTCAATATGCTGCATTCACAAATATACTACTCACCGTATATCGTTTACACAATAGCAGCTGAAACGATAGCACACTGAGGAAAAAAATATTATCAAAATTACCATAATATGGTGGAATATACCGTCTTACTCTATGGGAACACCAAGAAGTTCGGTAATTTTTAGCATTGCAGTTTGGTAATGATTTTAGAAAATATTAAACAATAAAATACTGTCTTATAATATCAGTTAAAATTTGGTAACTTTGTGATGATACCTTACATTATGGCCCAGAAAACATTTATTCGGTTATATTTATTTTTCAGTTATCTGTGTTTTGTTACTAAATGTGTGGCTATAAGAACTAGAATCTTGAAAATCAGAATTTTCAGTAAACCATTATTATGAGAACAGAAAAATGTCGACATTCACCGGGGAATGTCAATGTGTGCCGGTGGTGAATGTGGAATATTTGTTATATATGATTTGATAGTAATTTATTCGCTGATATTATTAAATTTATTCAATATTTTAATATCTGCTGAAAATCGGAGTCAATGACGGTTTTAATTCATAATTCTTAAAACTAAAATTTCTTGAAAAAAGTGATTTATGTGTTTTTTTTTTTCTTTAATAAAACAGGATTTTATTTTTAAATATTTTCAATATTATCAGTTGGTTTTTCAGTATTTACCAAAAACAGACCTTTAGAAAAAGGTCTGAACAGACAACTGGTTTTTTGTGTTTTATCACAGAATCAGAACTCTATTTCCACAAATTACAAAATTCTGAGAAAATTATTCTGAGTGTCACAAAAATTCCACAAATTCAAAATTTCACACATTCGGCATGAGTAAACGACAACTTAAGCGTGCTTCTATTCTAGAATATAAAAAATTTAGAAACATTTCAAATTTATAATTTCTTGAAATTTTATTTAACTATTTAATTCTTTTTAATTATTAATGTTCTCAGAGTATAAAAATATTTTATAAATTACAGGTGACACGGAACTAACTGCTTTGCACCTTCAAATATAACGATTTATTTAATCTCGTGAGCTCAGAGCCATAGATTTACTCTCTTAACATTCTAAAAAAAATTATTTTTTTATTAAATTACTACTTAAAAATATTAATCGATTTAACATACTTTTACATATCTGCTAATTTACCCCTGTCTATGTAATCATCTAATACGGCTTGTGAAAATCATAAAATGCAAATTAAGCGATAGGAAAAAAAAGTAATTCTTTCATTAAATCCAGACATGTATAAGAGTTTTTTTAAATTTATCGTTTGGCTCATAACCTTACTTATTATTTTAACGTGATTTACTTCGCTTAAGATTTATCATAAACGAGTTCGTTATAATACGTTTTTTCCCCTTCATATCAAAAGCCATTACTTGCCAAAAAAACTTCATAAAAAATCTAACCGCAAATTCTTCTCCTTAAATATACGAAACTAAAGAGAGGGAAAAAAAACCACATTCAAGTAAAGATCACCTAACATTTTCTTACTTAATTGCTTATTGTTGGAGAAGAAAAAAAAAAATTTTTTTTTGCACTTTCGTTATGGAGTTTAAAATAGCATTTTTGTTAAATTTTTGTCAAAACGGCTGGCTCTTAGTGGTAATTTAGAAGTATAAAGAAGAATGCGAGGAAATCTTTTGATGTGATAAAAGAAATTTTCATCCTAGTTTTCTAGAAATGAGTCAAATGACTGAAAAGATTTGAATTGATAATTTCAGTGAGGTACTTATCTTAAGTGATATTTTAAAACGTTTCAGAATGCCTTAAAAATGAATTTCTAAATTTTATCATAATCATTTGGAAAAATAATGATTGAGTTTTATCCTAACCGATATGCACATGAAGTGCAGTTATCCGTTGAGTTGAAAAAGAACATTTGAAACTATTTATGAATATAGTTAAAATAATTGAATTTTTTTTTATATTTTATATTTTTTTAAGTTTACATATCAAAGATTAGTTGCTTTTATTGAGATTACAAACAACTTTGAAAACAAATGTGTGTTAAATATAATTGCTTACTAAAGTCATGTGGTAACTTCAAATTTTTAGTTGATTTAAGAATATAAATTTTATTTTTTGATTTAGATTTGAATGATTTAAATTAAATCAAAATTTATAGCAAATGCTAATCCATTATTGATTATGATGATACTGAGAATTTAGTTAAACTACACGTGAGCAAGGTTTTCTATTTAAGTCTCATTAAGAAACTTAGAAAATTCTATTCAAATACAATATACTCTCAATATCTGGAACTTTTACAAACCTTGTTAGGTCAAAAAAATATTTTCCCCCTTAGCATTACATATCCACGTAATGTTAATTTGAATTCCAATGTCGAAGAGTTTCTTCTCAAAATCTTGCTATGTCGAATATTTTTCGAAATAGAAAAAGAATTTTTTTCAGAAATATCACAATGTAAGTTTATTGAAAAATCAATTCCTTTCTATTTAACAATGATTTTTGTCTTACTTTTAAAAATAAAATTATCATTACTGCATTTAGACTTATAGTCAACTATCATTACGTACATAATTATTAGTAATTATTTTTATGTTACATGACTCTACTTTTTAGAATACAATCTTGGAACACTTTTTCTTACTTTTCAGAACATATTTAGTTCAGAGCTTGTTGTCTCGAAAACGCGCTATCTCGAAATTTTTTTAGCATCCCTTCTACTTGGAAATATTGAGAGTATGCTGTATTAACTTTTCTTGCAATGAAGTCTGGGTTAAACGTGAACCTATGCATTCAATAATAATTTAAAAATATATGTCACTCTTTCATATATGGCAACGTTACTTTTAATAAGTAACGAGTAAAAGTACAAGTATTTTTAAAANATATATGTCACTCTTTACTGATTAACTTATAAATACTATTTATTTATCTACGTTTTAACTATTTAAATAACTGACAATGGCGTGAATAAAAACATGAAATAAAGGGAAATAACACTTACTAAATCATGGCGTTATTCTTTGTACGAACTTCCTAAGAGAAGCAAGTATAAACAATAAACATTAATGGAAGTTTGAATCTCGCCTGTGATTGGCTGAAAAACTGAACGAAATTAGAGCATGCGTAGAAATGATCATTCTCAAAAATTGGAGTACTATTTTGTACTTGCAATAGATTTAACGAGCGACAAACAGTCGATTCACGTTTTTTTTTTTTTTTTTTTCATCGTTCGCTTAAAGCTTCTTGACTAGTCTTCCGTTTTTAAGTTTTTAGAGCGAATTTTCAAAACTAGAAGTTCTATAAATCTTATGCACATTTATGTTCCGACTGAAAATACTATAAATCATATTGTTTTAAAACTAAGTTATTTGTTTAATTTAAAATGGTTTATCATTGAAATCTAAAAAAGATATTTTCTTTTAAACAACCTTAATTTGTGTAAGTCAAATTTCAAAAACAGACTGAAACTTGTAAATTAATGATGGAGAGGCTTAGCATTGAAGTTAGAATATGGAATTTGACATTCATAGGTCTGAATTATTAAACATACTCCGTGAAATCAATGAGGTGAATCTGTAATTTAGAGAATGATGGGGTTAAATCACGGGATGGTAATCAAATATAGAATCAATCACTCGAAAAATTCAGTATTGTGAAAAAGGAACAAAAAACAATCCTCTTATCAAAAATTTCCAAACTAATAAAAAAAATATAAAAAATGGCTCCTAACAACTAACAAAATAATATCAAATAATTTATTTTCGATGTTTCTAGTCGCGTGAAACTGTCAAGGGCTGCATGAAGAAAAAAATTCGTTAAGAACATAGAATTTTATTATTGATATTCAATAGTTTTTTTATGTCCCAAAATAATATTTGTTCTGAAGTATCAATTTCTTTTTGATGGTACATCAACTGAAAAGTTAACATGAATATCAGACAAAATAAAAGCTCACTCATTCATATTCACTTTAAGAACAAAAATTCTATTAACGGTCGTGGTTTTCAAACAACCTTGAAGAAATTCTCTGTGAAAACATTTTGGCATGCGAAACTTGCGATTTATTTTCAGCCATGAATAAATCGAATTAGGAAATGTATAATTTTCTTCTCGAACAAATGAAATTATTCCCGTTAAATAAATTTGCAAGAGAAACTATTTAACTCTAGAAAAACGATCAGATTTATGAGAGGGCAACAAATATTACTTCCTATGACACTGACTCAAATATTCTTACGACCGTCTCTAAACTCAAATGCCAAACCACTCCTCATCCTCCATTTTGAAGCTCTTCTACGAAGTCACGATTTGAAAAATAACGATTTTCAGAAAATAATATTCTGTTTTTATTAGAGTTGTGAGTTTTATTCTATTTTTATAACCGGCGTTAAACAGATTGCCAATTTTTGGATTTTGCGACTACCAATGATCAACTCCTTCGCCTTGTGATTTTAAACACAACCTAGAAGAAAAAAAATTCCTGAATCAAACGATGGGGGGACTAGCCTTTAAGGAGAACTATTTAATGAAACTTGTTCGAATTTGAGTAACAAGGAGAAGAAGACCACGAAAACCTGCCTATGATTAGCACGACAGCAAGTAAACTGTTTCGAGTTTGTAACTGTCATTAATGACAGTTTAATTATTAATTCTTAAGAGATGGTTCTCTATGCTAATTATGATAAAAACGCAAACACAGAATTCATTAAAGACCTTCCTTAATATGCATTTTTATAATCCTTATCAAATGTAGAAACTAAAAAGTATACGTATTGGGGAGTGCACAATACTCCCGATATACGATATGGAAATCTTATAAATTACTGTAGAGGAAGGTGGGTGTAATAGACATCAAAACAGATTTAATTGCAGGTTGTGACTTGAAGGAGTTTCCAATAACCATCTTTCAACTCCGCAATAAAACCTGTTTTGTTGTTGATTACATTCCCCTCCAATTCAGTGATTTGTATTGTTTCGAAGGAGTTTTCCTTAAATATTAATTGGGGACTTCTTAGTCTTCATTTAATGATTCTAAAAATATATATTAAGGGTGATGTTAACGAAACCCTCTGCATAAAGAAAAGCCATGGTTTTGTGAAAATGAATAGTATTTGAAAAGATACTTCAGATTTACTGCAATCAATTTGAAAAGTTACTGCATTATTTTAAGGCATAAAAGCATTCAAGAATTGAGAATAATTCACTGACTCTAATAATTTTTATCCACGTAGAAAAATCTCGCTAAATTTTTTAAAAATTACTTTTAAATATTTTAGCTATTTATTTGTCTTAAGAATCCTGACAATTAAAAGAAATTGAATAAACTAAAGATTTTCTTTATTGGCAACGCCATAGTTATTAGACATATTTTTAGTGTGTTTTAAGTAATAATTTAAGTACTGTTAAGAAATTAGTCATGCATTAAGTATTTATTTGGATTAGTTTTGTTAGGTTGTCCTAAGTAATAGTTTAGGTTGTGGTTAATAAGTTAGTTATACATAAAGTATTTATTTAGAATAATTTTGTATATTTATTGAACTAAAAACTTAGTTACGAAATAATTATTTAGATTTAATTTTTGGTCTTTTCCAAAATGGCTGTATAATTTTAAAGTTAAAACGTGCTATAGTCATACCATTTACTGGTGACGGTCGAGCAACAGCATATATAAATATTTTACTATACTCAAGTTTTGGCTCTAGAGGAGCGTAAGTAGAAGTCCGCAAAGTCTGAGTGAAGTCCGCAAAGTCTGAAGTAGTGAAGTCCGCTAAGGAGCATCTAATCTTATCTCACGACAGAGTTCTCACGTTCACATTGCACAAACGTTAACGCTAACCATATTTTCTGACCCTTTGCGAGACTACGCATGCTCAGAAATAGCGTATTGCATCTCACAAATAACGCAGGTAAGTTAATTTTAACGTAAGTATTTTAAAAATGGAGATCAAAAAGCACGTAAGTTGGTGTGTGAACGGCAAAAAATTCTCCTCAGAGAAGCTTTAGCTTCGGATCATTATGAAAGTGTTGGAAGGATGTACAATGCGCAAAATAAAAAACGGACCACTCCTAATATCTTTTGATCTAATAATCGGATCTTCACGTTCTAAGACTCAATCTTAATGGTTCGAGGAGGTAACCTCAAATATGCTAATTAATAGGAGCAGACGATGTTTTAAGTTACGAAATCGGACACAAAAACGCACTTTCTATGAATAAACATGCATTTTTTTTTTTGATGGATTCTGAATTTTGACCTCTAAAATACAGGGGGTGACCGTAATTTAGGAAATAGGGTACCCATAGTTTGAACCTCCTGATGTTAATTTCATTTTTTGCATAATTCGACATATCCTCATATCTCGAGAACGCTTTAAGTGACTTGAAAAATCTTTATACATAATTATGAAATTAATTTATCCTGAGATAAATCAATGCAAACAATAAATTTTAGTAAATATTTATTGTTTTTTATTATTTTATTTAGTAATAGTCGAAAAAATTTTGAATAGTATGGGAAACAATTTTTTAACTTATTTTAAAGTATCTAATTTTTCATGGCTAGATACAAAAATTGAGCAAAAACTGTTCAATAATTGAATTTTAAAAAAGTCGCATATTTAAAATTCGATTTCTCTGGAAATATTCAACCGATTTTGCACCAATTTTGTATTTTGCCATGCAAAATTAGATGCTTTGAAATTATGTAAAAATGTATGTGCCTTACAGGTAAAAAATCATTAGATCAAAAGTTATTTAGGGTGGACTATTTTTTTAGCCCGCTATCCATAAAAATTAAGCCAATATTGCGATTCAATACATATTACTAAAAAGAAATCGCTGAACATATTGAACTGCATCTGAAGCATTTTAGGCGCGAAGGCATGTCGAATTTGAGAAAGCAAATAACTTTATATTTTCTTAATTTTATTAAAAATTTGAAAGTTAATCTAAAATGAGGATTATTCTAACTGCAATATACATGTGTACTTAGCTGGTAATAGTTTACAATCGAAGGCACCGCTAATTTTTGGCGATTTGCAAATAAGCGAATACATGAGTAAAGAAACTAAGAACCAGTATTGAACCAATACCAATATAATTGTAATAAAAGTTGCAGTAACCGGAAAGTGATGTCATGGAAAGCAAAGTACATCATGGTAACTAGAAATATAATTTCAGCAAAACTAAACCTCCGATTCACTAGAGCCAGTCATATATTTGAGAGTTAGCCTTTGTCACAAATCACGCGTTTTCGTGATGAAATTATTCTCAAAATTAGCGAAATACAGCTCAAAGATTACTGAATCATCAAATATGAAATTTGAGAGAGTTGACAATTAGTTATTACCTTTCCATATTATGATTGACCACTGAACTTATTTTTTTAAACTTATATGAATGTGTGGAGATAGTAGATACCGACAATGTCAATCTTCATCTATGAAAAGGTACCCCATCATAGAATTGAGTTAACGTGTCTTATATACTAGTGAATTGGAATTATATTTTTGTAGTGGTAGACACACTACAGTACTCCCCCACCAGAATTATATCTGTGATAGAATTCGATGTCCAGATACCACTAGTTGATTAATTGCTGTTTTGTAAAAAGCCGAGAGAGCTGTATTAAGATCACCGTACTTTTGCTGATTGTGAGACCTGTATTAAGTTCAGAGTTGTGATTGCTCCAGTGTTGCCATTAGCAGTCGAGTACATGCAGACGGACGTTGTGCGTAATCGAGACAGAGTAGCAACAGCACGAGGAGGTGGATAATATCGCAGTCACAAGTAGCAAGTCAACTGTTCAATGTGATCCATCGATCGAAGTAGCGTGCTCAGATCGAAGTGGGCGTTACTGTCATGATAGGCGTGTTCATATCGAAGTGGGAGTTTCGATGGAGTTCATGCTCACATCACGTACGAAGGCCATCAATGTGGGGAGTGTAGATATCAACAATGACAACCTTCGTCTATGAAAAGGTACTCCAACATAGAATTGAGTTAACATGTCATCATAACACATTGAGTTCGTTGTATTTTTGTAGTGGTAGATACACTACAAATGCAACCAAATTTAAATTAAATGTGTACAAATAATTCTATGTACTTTGAAGAATAACAAATATAACTTTATATTTTTTTCAATGTAAAATTAATATTTAAAATCAAACTNTATTTTAGCTATTTGTTTGTCTTAAGAATACTTATTAAAAAAATTGAACTAACTCGGAATTTTCTCTTTTGGCAATAGTTATTATACATATTTTTAGTGTGTTTTAAGTAATAATTTAAGTAGTGTTAAGAAATAAGTTATGCATTAAGTATTTATTCGGATTAATTTTGTTAGGTTGTCCTAAGTAATAATTTTGGTTGTGGTTAATAAGTTAGTTATACATAAAGTATTTATTTAGAATAATTTTGTATATTTATTGAACTAAAAACTTAGTTAGGAAATAATAATTTAGATTTATTTTTGGTCTTTTCTAAAATGGTGGTATAAATTTTAAAATTAAACGGTGCTATAGTCATATAATTTACTGGTGACGGAGCTTGCCTTTATCGAGCAAGAAGCATATATAAATATTATACTATACTCAAGTTTTGGCTCTAGAGGTGCGTGAGGAAGTAGTGAAGTCCGTAAAGGAGCATTTAATCTTATTTCACGACTGAGATGGAAATAATTTTAATACTTCTGAGATGGAAATAATTTTAATAATTTAATAATTTTAATACTTCTAATTTTAATACTAATTAATTTTAATACTTCTTACACTCGAAGGCACCGCTAATTTTTGGCGTTTTGCAAATAAACGAATAGATGAGTAAAGAAACTAAGAACCAATCACATAATTGTAAGCAAAAGTTGCAGTAACCGGAAAGTGATGTCATGGAAAGGAAAGACCGCAAAATATATCATGGTAACTAGAAATGTGATTTCAGCAAAACTAAACCCCGATTCACTAGAGCCTGTTATATATTTCAGAGTTAGCCTTTCGTCACAAATCACGCGTTTTCGTAACGAAAGGATTCTCAAAATTAGCGAAATACAGCTCTAGAATTACTGAATCGTCAAATGTGAAATTTGAGAGAGCTTACAATTAGTTATTACCTTTCCATATTATGATTAACCACTGAGCTTATTTTTTTTAAACTTACATGAATGTTACCCTAAATTTAAATTAATTGTGTGTAAATAATTCTATGCACTTTGAAGAATAACAAATATAACTTTAAATTTTTTTCAATGTAAAATTAATATTTAAAATCAAACTTAATTGAACACAAGCATTAATTCTTTTACATTTTATTGCTGTCTAAAATCCACTTCAATAAATCAAATTCAAGATATTACGCAATAAAAAAAATTATTTATACATTTCGTTGTATTTAGTAAACTTTAAAAAAATGCATTTTTTCATTCAATTTTTAAAATTATTAATTTTTAATCAAAATCTAGATTTAAAGACGAAATTAAAATAATTTTATAACAAAAAGTAAATTCTCATGTCAAAGGAAATCATTCACATCTGTCTACCTTCTTCAAAAATAGAAATGAACGGAACAAAATAAATAAATTAAAATTACTATTTCTGTTTAAGAAATAAATCGTTTTATATTTAAAAAAAGGAATTTCCGATGAAAACATTTCATTCAAATAAAATAAATTATTTCGATTTCCTCTGAGAAATTTAAACTTCTTTATTTGAGGGATTCAACTTTTAATTTAGATTTCATGCAGAGTTTTTTGCACCTGTCAGTGTTAAAAACCAATTAAGAAAATTAAACGGAGAGAAAAAATTGAATATCTTGAAATTCGCGTTTGTAGAAACCGTCTTTTGTTGATAATTGGAAATTGTTAGACGCTAGAATTCCATCTCCTATGACACTGAAATTAATTATTTAAATTCAATCTGTGAACTCCAGAGATAAAAGAAAATTGTAATTTTAAAAATGAATGGGTTTATCGTCTGCATCGTAGTTATCGTTTGCATCAGGACCACCTTAAGGTGTCATCATCTTGCTCTTTGTTTTTCCCCTGATGGAATTTCCATGACAATGAAATAATTCTTTTGTATCATTGTCTATCAAATAAAAATAATTATTCGATTTAGATAACGCTAAAGGGGTTTTTCGAATAAACATTAAATAATACTCTTTGTTGCAAGACGCGTTAAATACGGGCCATTTTTTTTTGACGTATCATAGATTTTATAAATAGAAAAGTAGAAATAATGAATCAAATTTATAAAGAGAAAAAAATTACAGTACAAAAAAAAAAATTATTGTTATTGCTCTCGACGAAATAATTTATTGAAAAACTAAGTGAGATTTGTTTTTGTGTATGTTTGTATTACAATTTTAACTTTTTTATTGGAAATGAATTAAGTCAGTGCTTACTCTACTTGTCAATTATTATAATTTAGTTAATAAAAAAGAATTTGAAAGAACCGTATAATTTTAGTGGCTATGTGTAATGTAAGATGTTGATAATTGATAATAATTAGAGGTTAGAATTCTTATGAGACTTAGAACTAAAATTCTTTTAATTCAATCTATGATCTCTAGAGGTAAAAGAAGATTGCAATTTTAAAAATGAATCGTTTTATCGTATTTATCGTTTGCACCATGACCACCTAAAGCTCTTTGTTTTTCCTCTGATGGAATTTCCATAACAATGAAATAATTCTTTTGCATCCTGGTCTACAAAATACAACTAATTATTTGATTTGAGAGAAAGGAGTCTTTCGAATAATAATGATCTCTTTTATTCGAAATATTTTTTTCCAATGCCCACCTGGGCATCATACAGGCATCTGAAGGGCAGATTTGTTGGCCACTCTTTCAGGGGCACCATATTATGTAGGCCAGTGTTGCTCCCACAGTAAGGACAGATAGTACAGAGAAGGAAAGAACATCCATGCCTTGCCCGGGATTCGAACCCCGAATCTTTCTGATGCAAGGGCAATTCCCTAACCCCTACACAGACCAGAGCGAAATATTTTATTAGAGTTATTTTTGACGCTCACAGATACCGTGAATTAAAATTGATTAGCAATGATTGAGAAGTTTTATAAAGAGAAAAAAAATTAGAAATTTAGGCTTAAAAAATTCTGTTGTTGTGTTGTTTGTTAAGGAAATAAAATGAAAACAATATTTTTGTTGCGCGAATTTGTAGTACAGTGCGTAAAAATAAAAAGAACAAGCCACCCTGAAAAACCTTGGATCTTATGATTGCATCTTTACGTTCTTAATGACTCAATCTTAATGACTCGATGGAGTGAGTTCAAATATGCTAATCAATAAGTGCAAACGACATTTTAAGTTACGAAATCATACACAAAAACGTACTTTCCATGAATAAACATACCATTTTTTCGATGGATTCAGATTTCTTACCACCAAAACATAGGGGGTGGCAGCAATCTAGGAAATATGGTACCAATAGTTTGGTCAGGAGAATGCTCTAAAGTTTAGACCCCTTATTGATAATATCTCCTTTTTGCGTATTTCATTTGACCTCAAGGAATTTTTAAGAGAATTGTAAAAATTTTGTACGCAATTATAAAATTCACTTGTCCAAAGATAATTTCACAGAAAGAAAAAAACATTTCAGTAAATTGCTTTTTATAATAAATATTTACAGAAAGTTATATATTGTACGAAATTATTTTTGGATAAACGAATTTTATTATTGTGTGCAAAAAATTTTCCATTCGCTTAAAAACTTCTCAAGATATAGCGAAATATGGCAAAAGTAAAATTAATATCAAGGGTTCCAAACTTTGGAACACTCTCTTGACCAAACTATTGGGACCATAATTCCCAGATTGCGGCTACCCCTGTAATTTGGGAATCAGAAATCTAAATCCTTAAAATTAAATATAGGTTTATACCGAGAAGGTACATTTTTGTGTTTGATTTCGTAACTTAAAATATCGTCTGCACTTATCAATTATTGAGACATTAAGATTGAATCCTAGAACGTGAAGATCCTATCATTAGATCAAAAGTTATTCAAGGTGGTCCGCTTCTTTTTACTTGCTCACTGTACCGTGTTAAGTAGAACAAGCGTGTGCTAATTTCACTTGTTAGCTATGAAAATTTACTTGATTAAAAAAAAACTACAAAAGAAAATGGTATAATTGATATATATCGGTGAATTATGTATAACCTATACAGTCTTTCTGATTCACGCATGAATTGTTTGGCAAGCTGAACGATAATAACTTCACTAATCTTACGTATTATATGGTGTCCAACAGATGACTTACTGATTGCAAAATTCAAATTTAAACAAAAAACTGCAGAGGAATGAAACAAACGGTATGCATATATTGTGGTAAAAATGTTATGCAAAAATTTTGTTACAAGTGACACTGTACTGGGTACAGAGTTCTTGTAGTTCAAATACCATAGGGTTTTAATCTCGCCTTTTATATGACAGTACCAAGAATTACACGTTGTTCAATAGAATGCATTTTTCTAGTTTTAAAGTGAGAACTAATCGCTCTGGTTCTTGCAGTGCCATCTGTTGATAATTTTCGTAAATAAATTCTACAAATTCTTCTTAAAATTTTTACAGCTTTCACAATAAATATACCGTTTGTCTCATTCCTCTATCGTTCTTTGTTTCTAAGTTTCTTAAATTTGAAATCAGTAAGTCATCTGCTGGACACCCTGCATAGACATAAAGCAATTTATAACGGTTGCTGGTGAACATAATGCAAAAACCGGAATTGTCTGTGGGCTCGCTTTATCAATGAAATGTCGCATTATCGAATCTTGACAGTGACTGAATTTATATACTGTTCCATCAATCACATTACTGGAGCATAAAACCTCCATTGGTTGGCTGGTTATAAGTTCGAATCTCCCTACAATCTGAAAAACCGTGATAGATTTTTGTCTCTTCGTAACGCAAATACAATTTAGTTGCTTTAAAAACGGTGAAAGAAAGGGCGATTGCTGCTAAGCTTGACTTAGAAGTTCCGCTTTTTATAAGTTCTACTCAAAAATCAGTAAGTCATCTCTACAAATCCACGGAGTTAAACCCTGATTGTCCCAATTTCAACATAAGTCGGCCGTTCAATGTTGGTTATGTTTCATTTTCGATAGAGTGTTTTAAATTTTACGAATTTCTTTCTTAATTTTTTAATTCTTACTATTCAGTTTCTCTGAAAACATATGTCAGGATCTCCTGTCTATTCCGCGTTTGTGTCGTATCCCTGGTCTGAAAGTCAGAGAATTATTCAAAGCTCAGCCCCGTCCCGCCCCCTAGCGGGGGCATCCGGGGTGAAAATGTATTGATCAACAAAAGGATACAAAACAATTTCCAGTTTGAAAACAAAAGAAGATGAGAATTTACAATGATAAACATGAATAATATTTATCATTGTAAATTCTCATCTTCATCTGAAAGTCAGAGAATGCAGATGCAAATTCTCTATCCCACCACCAAAATAAATAAATAGCGTTAGAAACGGTAGGCGTGGTTGTTGTTGTTAATATACGTCGCACTAGAGCTGCACAATGGGCTATTGGCGACGGTCTGGGAAACATCCCGGAGGATGATCCGAGGACATGCCATCACAATTTTGATCCTCTGCGGAGGGGATGGCACCCCCTCTTCGGTACCCCGACGACCAGCGCGCGAAGTCGAGCACTTTACGGTAGCACAGTTTAACGAGGACCAATACCGCACACCCTCGGTCACCCTACGCAGACTGATCCAAGTGGTCAAACACCTGCACACTGACCGCAGCCAGTGATGCTTGACTTCGTTGATCTGCTGGGAACCGTGTCTCAACGATCAGTCCACTGCAGGACGGTAGGCGAGGTATTTGAAATGTGAATGCTGTATACCACGCAACATTTTCTTTTCCATTGAATAGTTTAAAGTATCCAAACATTGTAATCATTTATAAACAATAGCATGCAACAATATTTTAATTTTAAAAAAAAAGAAAGAAGTAACTTTCTTTTTATGATTCATCGAATTTCGCATAGCGAGAGAAACAATGCGATATTTTTCTGTTTCTGTTTTATCTCAATTAAAAGATTAGTTCTCAAAATTTTCTAGTAAATTCATATTTTCAAAACGGAGAAAACATATTGAAATTGCAAAATTAAATAAATTTACCGACTATGTAAAAATCCAATTGCGTTTTTTTAAGAAATTTAATAATTTCTTTCCCGAAATATCCAAATCCTCAACCCTTAACTAAAGCACAACTTTCCTCAAATATTTTTTACGACTCATAAGCTGAAATACTTAGTGACTTATTTAATAATTTGTATGTTATATTTTTCCTTGGTTATTCACAAAGTCAAATTGCGCGAATAGACTACTGAAATAAGAAAGAAGTATTTATAAAATTCTAGTAAGTTTGCAGTTTTTAAAAAAACTATTCATTTTTCCCCGTTTTATCTATAATTATAATTTATTATTTTGTTAAAAAATCACTGCCCAAATTATTACTTAACGTTAATTTTTAATCAAAGGTTTTAACTTATTATTTAAAAGTCATATCTTTCTTTATTTAATAATTTATTGCTCGATGTTAATTCAAATAAGTAGAATAAATTATGAAAATTAGAAAAAAAAGTTTAAAAAAATGAGAATTAAGCTTAAAAGCACTTTTAAATTGTTAAAGCCAATTAAGAAGAATTGCATTCGGAATAATAATAAGAACGAATTTAATTTTCTGAGAAAGATTAACACTCCAAAACTATAAACTAATTAGCTTCACTCAAAAAAAATCACTTCTTCATCTTTCGTTCTTCTAAAGGGAAAGAAACTGCCAGAGATAAATATAAGCTTTATTTAAAAAAAAAAAGATCATCTATAAATATTTAAAGAAATATATATTGAAAAGCTTTTCATTTTCAATTTCCTTAATTTTGTTTTAATTTATGCTAACTAAATTATCGCTTACATTGGCATGAAAACTAATTAATTCTGAAAATGTTCTTGAAACAGTCTCTTGTAAATGTAATTTAATTTATTTATAAGAACTATTTCAGAAATTTTTAAAAAAAATATTTATAAATGGTATTACTCAATAATGGTTTTTGCTGAGGATACATTTTTTGTTACACTTTTTCATTTTTTATAATGATTGGTGATCTTATGATTTTTGTAATTTAAAATATGACACTGTGATAATTTTGAAAAAAAATGCCTCTGCGCAATTAAAAAATAAATTTTAAAAATATTTATTTGTTTAAAGGGTTTGTTTGCCTTCGTTAAAAGAGGAGTGCGAATTAAAAAGTTATTTGATTAGGAAGTTGTTTGCGTGAAGTGTTAACAATGCTCATAAAATATCCTTAGGCATGTAAAAAACACGAAATAATTTAACAAAATAAAAGTATTAAACAAAACTAAATAAATTTATTAAACGTTTCTTAGTATTTCGTAAATATATATTTTTTTTTTGTCTTCAATGACTCGGAGAGGGTTTTTTAAAACAATAGAACCTTACACTGAAATCCTCTCTAAAAAATTAAAAATAAAATCCCATGCTTACATTATTTTAAGATGATGTGCGAAATTCCGTATACTGGTGTACTCGCGTTTAAGTACAATTACGTTTTTAATCTTAATTATTTATTTCAAGTAGGGCATAAGCTTGTTTAAACTGCAGCAATCTTTTAAATATTTGAAATTCCACGGCAGACGTAAATGTATAAATACCAACAAAGCATCTATTCCTTATTCTGAAATAGCATGAAATGAATGTTTAAAAAAATTAACGAAGCAAAAAAGGCGCTTTTTCAATGATCCACCCAAATTTAACAACTAGAAGCGAAATTTCACCCATTTTCTTTACTTTTTTTAAAATACGAGGCGATTTTCCAATCCAGCAACGCTTAATGACCCGCTCCTGTTCGGCATTTTCTTAAATAAAAAGACATGATTCTTGACTATTTTCTTTAGTTCAGATTTTAAAAGAAATAAAAGCTTGCATTATAATTGCGGCCAACTACAACCATGTAAAAAAAAATCTCCGAAAAAGAGAATGAGTCGTTAAAGACCGCTCAATCGAAAATGAGCAGCCCAGACTGGGTGTTCGGATTGACTGCGTGTGTAACAGTTGCAACTTTTCAGACATTTCTACGTTTTCAGTACACAAAACGATAAACCGATTTCAAAATTTTAAATTCGAATATCGTTAATTTAACCCCTTGACATATCATTTCTTGATATAGAAATGATCTTTGATTGCAGTGTAAACGAGAATTCGCAACGGAATGTTGACAGAGATGCCAACTGCTCCGGACACGCCGAAACAATTTTTTAAAAAAACGGTAAATAACTACAAACTAAATTTTGCAAATATTTGACTATTTTTGCTTGCTTTTTAAAAAGTATAGCAGGACGTAACTACTTTACTTACTTTATTTAAAAACAACTGGGCACCTGGGCCGCGGAGCGGCCCCTATCCCTTTCATCATGAAATTACAACAATGAGTTAAAAACATTTTGAATATAAGCAGTCGTTGTGGTAGCTTTACAAGATATTTACAGTAATTGCCATGAAAATATGTACAGAAAATATAACGTTGATTTGAAAAAATTACAACTTGAACAGAGATATTTACATTAATTGCCATAAATATGTACAGGAAATTGAATATGAGTATTACTAAATGATGATTTTATATATACAAAAGTCATGATACAAGGACGTGAAGATTTTACATAAATTTTGACAAGCCTTAGTGGCGCCATCTAGTATGATCAATTTTAATTTGAAAGGGCAGTATGCAGTATTTATTTTAATAATCTGTATTATGGAAAATTAGAGTTCTGAATAATAATAGGAGTTTAAATAAAAGTTCAAATCAAGTCAAAAAAAGATGTTACTCTGCAAGAGTGGCTTCCACCATAATCCTCTGAAGCAGTTGAAGCACTTCTTGATTTTTTAATAGTTCTTGCAATTCTTTAATTATTGTAACCAGCCTTTGAGCAAGGTATGGCACGTGTTGGTGGTATGGCACGTGTTCTCCTCCAGCGTGGACGGGCTCTGCACCCCGTGTAGTTGGCTGTATGAGAGTCTCCGCAGTTGCTGCACTTAGGTGGTGTATTTTTATCTTTTTGGCACTTGCATGATCGGTGTTTGGCGGCGCACTTAACACATCTTGATGGTGAATTACATGATCATTGACTGTAGCCAAATTCTTGGCAGTTGTAACACTGGATTATATTTTGCCCGCCTTGGAACCTTTCAATACTGACCGGGATACTTTGTATATTGGTGAGAGAGAAAATTTGTCGATTAACACAGGGCCGGATTTAAGCTTGGCGGGGCCCTAAGCTACTGAAAATGATGGGGCCCTTATAAGTTCAATTCGATTTCTATACACTTAAAGTAAACTGTCTTGTTTTTCACTGCTGAGTATTAACATTAAGTTATAAAAAAAATCGTAGAACCATTCTTTTATTGCAAATATTTTCTGAACGAGGAAAAATGAGTTATAACAGAAACACATTTTAAGATCATCATAAGCACAGAATAAAAATTTGGTGTGTTGGAAGGGCCATTTAATAATTAACAGTTTCTTTTTTTTCATTTTTGGAATTCTGAATATATACTATTTGCAATTTTAAATGATTTTTTTGCAAATTTTTTCCTTAACTTCTTTTTTTTTACTTTACATTTTGTTTTGCTGCTCAAAATCTATAAGACTTAAAAACATGAAATTATGGAGGTGTGTAGAAAATATGTAAGGAGTTTAGAAAGAATACAAGAAAATACAATTTGATTATTAGTTTTATTTCTTTAAAAACGCCGTTGAACAACCGACTTAATTTTGAGTTCAGAACTACCAACCTTTAACTCCGTAGCCTTGTAATTTTGAACCCAATCCAGAAAACAAGGGAACTCCTGGATCAGGAATTCATTTATGAGAACTTTGTGACCCCAACAGATTTAACTTGCACCAGTCTCCATTTTAAACACGGGTATTCTTCAACCAGCTGGATTAAAACTCCTATTCTCACGAACACGAGCCCCAACGCCCTACCTACCAGGCTATCCCGTCGAAATTATTAGTTTATTTTATGCCATTCATTGAATAGCCGACCCAATTTCGAGTTTATGACTACTAATGTTCAACTCCTTAACCTTGTAACTTTGAACCCAATCCAGTAGACAAGGGAACTCCAGGATCAAGCATTGGAAGAAATTTTTGCCTTCGTGGAGGACGTTTTGCTGGAACTAACTCCACATTTGAGTTATATTGAGAAGAAAACAACGAAAGCCTCCCACAGTTAGTCTAACAGCAAGGGGACTCTAACCCATGATCCGTCTACCACTGAGGATATTCTACGTCAGCACTGTGGTCGGTGCGAGCCAGGTCTGGAATTCGTATCGACCAGCCATCACTGGGATTTGAACCCGGTTCACCTCATTCGGAGGCGAATCCTTTGCTAAAAGGACCTCACATCTTCACTGAGTAATAACTCTGTGGAAGGCGCCAATTTTCCAATTTTATTGATTGGCCTAAATTTAGTCACCTTCAAAATGTAAATGGCAATTCAATCGCAATTTTTGTAAAAAAAAATAGAAGCTAAACCTTTCTTCCTCTTAATCTGCAAACGATTNCAATTAGTTTTAGATATTTACAATTATAGAATAATTATTTTTATTTTAGAATGAATTGCTTTAAAAGACAAATATCTGTTAATGTTTAATATTTAATCAATAAAAAAGCAAAACCCATATGGAACTCTAACGAATTGCCCCTGATAAATTTTGTGACAGAAGAAAAAATTAAAGCCTGCTAGATTTTTGGATTTTAGAAACACCTTCTAGTTTTCCTATTTAAACTAATTGGTTTCGATGTCTTTCTCCCCGCCTGTCAATTTATAACCAGAAATCATACAAAGGGGTGTTTCAGTTTCGGTGGATATTCCTAATTTCCGAAGTAAGACAAAATAGCCCAAGGCAATTTAAAGAAGCTAAAAAAAATTTCCCACAGTGTAAAGTGAGTCAGCTACTTGACAACTCTGTAGGTGGTAGCTACGAAAGCAGAGATATTTACTTCACTCGAAAGAGCGTTTTACTGCTCTTTTGGTTGGAAAATTGAAGACAATTATTTTATATTTTTAAACACTTCGATTAAATTTTGAGAAGCATCCGCCAATGTAAAAAAGAAAAGAAATGTATTTTGGAGCTCCAACTCCGAATGAAACTTTAAAAAAGAAGAAGAAAAAAGTGGGATGTGGGGGCCCTTGCCACCTCGGGGCCCCAAGCTACAGCTTATTTAGCTTATACGTAAATCCGGCCTTGGATTAACATCTGTTTCTGTGAGAATTGTGAAGAAAAGTGGGAGGAGCCTGTAGGTCCCGTCCACTTTTCTTTTAAACTGAATTATCTTTTGCGTTATGATGTCTGACTTCGCCAGTTCCTGGGAGATATGATCAGTATATAATCCAACTGGAAGACCACGAATAAAAACTTTTATATGCTTAATTGGTTGAACTTTTGCTGGAGTTGTGGGTGGATCTACAGTTGAACTGGAATCCTCCTTGGGTAGAGCTAAGTCAGTATCAGATATAGACTCAGATGGTTGTAAGGAGGTGGCGGTATCTAGCGGTGAAAAATGTTTACTATTTGTGGTCATGATTAGATTTGCTTCAGCTTTTTTGGCATTATATTTCTTTTTCTTCTTCTTTTTCATCTTTTTCAAAGGGGGTTTTGCAATATTTTTGGTTGAGCTTTCTGAATCTATGGTTGACTCCTTCCCCATCTGTTCCAAAAGTTGGCCGCCTTCATAAGTTTCCATATCAATGACATCAATTGTTGTCGGTATTTCAGGCTTACTTGGCTCAGACATGGGAGGAATTATTTTGTCTGCTGCCTCAATCATTTCATTCGCTATCCTTTCGTCTTCTTTCGTTTTCTTTTGACCTTCTTCCACTTTCCGTTTAATTTCTTCCATTTTCCTATTCAAGTCTGGAAACTTTGCCCAGATTGTCTGTTTGGCTTCGGCATCGTTGTTGGCAGTATCGGTGCATTCCTCATATTCCGTTGAATCACGTCCTGATCTATCAGTGAGCCGCTTTCCACCACGTCCGTGATGGTGATATGTAGCCATATTGCGTGATTTGATTTATTAACTTGACAGCGATGAAACATAAATTGATGACTACTAGTGGCAGAAATACTTTAAAACTTAACTTGCTACATACACAAACTCTTAAAACATATCAACTTTAGTATAAACTAACATAATTGCAAGAGTATGAAATACGTACGACTCACTCGAAAGGCACGAGTAAAATCCTTTTCAAAATGGTGTCTCTATTTTCAGCATGACATCAAATTTTTCCGCATCGCATGACCTTTAAGGACGTAACTATAGTTATACTATAAAGTGGTAAATTATATAAGTCTACGAATTATTTAGAAATAGTGGTGGATAAAAATCTACAAAATTGAATTTATTAAACCAAGAATCACAATTGATAAACTACCACTTAAAAATATTTATTTGCTATTCGGAGCAAGTTGGCATCTCTGTGTTGAAGAAGTCTGAGACCCGTCAATTATTGTTTTGACAAAAGAAACAAATGACGTCTGCCAGACGTCTTCGTACCTCAAGGAGTTAATACCACTATTATAAATTGGTAGGACCCGTGACAACCTTGTAAAAATGAATGAAGTCTTTTTATATCTTTCAAAAAAGTCTAATTTTAAAAAAAATTACTAAGTGTTTTTTGGCTAATGAACGTCATCCTATTGTGAATTTATTTGGAACTATTCTTTAAGAAAAAGAAAGAGAATTATTAAAAACAGAATCAAATGTCCATGTTCCTAAACATGCATTTCAAGCTGTGTCCATTACAAAAAGCCCATTTGTTTAAGAATGTAATCTACTTATCCTGTTATAATTATTAAATACTTTGTTTATTGCAACTGTTAAATGCTGTATACTTTTAAAATGTTATTTGCTATAAATATTAAATGCTATGTTTGTTATAAATATTAACTTTTATGTTTATATTATAAATACTGATTGCTAATAACTTTTATCTCCGTGTAGAAATTATCGGATCTACTGTTGTGGCTTTTTCAAATGACACTTGGACAAGTAAGCTCGCGAGCCATTGGTCTCGCAAATTGAGTCAGGAAGGAGCCCCCCTTTTGTTTGGAAAGAGAGCACCATTACAGTGAAAGGACCTTAGTGCCCCCCCCCACGAGTAGAGGGCAACACCACTCATTCCTGAGGCAATTTTCACAATTTGGACATAGATCTGTAGGGAAAGGAAATTTGCTCCATATCCCTCTACCCATAATGCTGCTCAGCGAGCCGTGGTAGCTCTGGGGATGCAGCGTTCGCCCTCCAATGAGGTGAACCGGCTCGCACTGGAACCGGTCCGCTCCCGGCTCGCACTGACCACAGTACTGGCGTAAAATATCCTCAGATTCCCCGTCCGTAAGGCTAACCGTGTGAGGCTTTTGTAGTTTTCCTCTCTTTGCAGCGCAAATGTGGGTTAATTCCGTCAAAAAGTCCTCTATAAGAGCAGATTTCTCCCAATACTTGATCCAGGAGTTTTCTTGTCTTCTGGATTGGGTTCAAAATTACAAGGCTACATAGTTCAACATGGAGAGGCTAAGTAGTAAACCAAGTAGTTAATAGTGAGGAAGGTGTTGTAAAAAAACAAAATAACATCCAAACCAATTTGATCACTTCATGAAATTTGGAGTTGTTCCTGATTTTCGCCTCTGTTTTATCCGGCAATCGAACAAGTTCTGTTTTTTTTTAATCTGGATTTCTTCAGTCGAGATTCTTTAGTTTTCAATAAGGTTCTTACTGAATGAAATATTAATTTTATTACATTTTTAAAAAGGATTTTAAATATATATATACATATTGAGGGTGGTCCTTACAGAAAACCTTACGTAAAAGAGCAGAGTCGTTCATTTTTGAACATTTTAAATTTTTTTTCAGGGAAATTTAATGGCACGTGAAAAATTTCTCAGCATTGAGTTTATATGCATTAGGAATTAATATTAGGGAATAATTTAGTATGTCTTCTGTATTATTGTGGTATTTACCTTTTTTCGATTTAACTACACAATCAATCAGTTATTTAAAGTGACTGGTTGTTTAATTAATTTTGTTTTCGATTAATTTTGGAATATAATAATGCGCGTAATTTTGAATTAAAAATAGTTTTCATGGTGCATTTATATAGGTAATTACTGTATCATATTTACATGTTTGTAATTCATAGCTTTTTAAAAATGTAATCAAATTAATATATCAAAATAACTTTTCTGATTTTTACTGAGGTATCTGACTAGTGCAAAAATATGATTTGGGAAAAAATTTTAGAAATTGAGTCCATTATAAATTTCGAATCCCTGTACTCTTAGCTTTCCAAAAAAACTTTACTTTCGTTTGCACTCTAATTATTTGCAAAGTTATGGAAGTTTTTTGTGAAGGGTGATAACTAATGATTAAATGTGTTTAACTAAAACTCAAATTTTTTGTAGACACCACCTTAAACACGATATCTCATGCTGTTTTTAAAATAATTGTCATCAATTCTTCATGAGTGTTTATTATTCGAACACACATGTTTTGAACTACAGACCAAGATATAAATGTAGAATTTCATTTTTTATGCATGTTTTTTCGGCGAAGAAAAGTGCGAAAGTGCTTTTTTAAGTACATTGGTCTCTAACTCAGTAGTATATGCATTTGCTTTTAAGAAAACAATTCAAAACATAGCTAATAGCCTTCTAAATAAAATCCTCAAAAGATTTTTTGATTTCGGTGATAGAATACTTTTTACAGTGTTTAGCATATATGCAAAATTATGCCTTATTTTTACATAAAAATGGTCGTTTAAAATAATAATAATAATAATTTTAATATATTTAATTGCCTTAGAAATGTTTTATAAAACCTTTTATTTTTTAATAAATAGTTTTGGCTGAAACATTCTTAAATTGTTTCAATCTTTAGTGATGTCAAAAAATGTAGATGTAGTGCTCAAAATTTTCTATTTTGCTGTAAAAATTTCTCATTAATTGTTTTGATCTTTAAAAGTGTTTGAAGATGCAGATATAAATGTTTAAATCCCCCATTTTTCTTTAAAAAAATCAGAAAAATACTTTTATTTTTCTGATCCTTAATAATGTTTTAAAATGTAGAAGTAATACTAAATATTCTATTTTACAGTAAAAACTTCTTTTACAATTTCTTTTCTTAATTATTCTGATTTTCAGAGATATTTATAGTGTTTCTTGTTTTTAAGCTTCATTTTATTAATTAACAAGTTTTTAATAATTAGCTGATTTAGAGGCCTAGACTTCATATATTAATAAATTTACATAACTTTTATGTTGCCTTTTAAATATTTTTAAAACGAATTAAATTTTGTCTGAGTATCTTTTCTCTTAGAGCAAATTCAATTTATAGTTAAGTTGATTACAATTCCTTTTTGACTTCCTTTAATTTCAATGTCAAAGCGTATACAAATCAAATGACGTAGTTTAAAATATAATATAAAATCAAAGAAGCTCTCGGCTTTAATAAAATTTGAGTTCGAAGAATTATTCTATTTGTAAAGAAACAAAATGTTTCTTATTTCTATTGAAATATTCTGAAATTTATTCAATCGATATATTTATTTAAGAAATAGTAGTAGTTTATAGAAAGAAAGAAAAACAAGAATTCTTAGGTATCTAGGGAAAATGAAAAGCAAAATAATTTTTAAAATATTTCTTATTATAAGTTATGATAGTTTTGATTTATAGTTTAAAATAAAGCAACAAAGAGCTTATTATGAATATAGTTTTTAAATACTAGTCAGACGTGTATGTATTTTTCTTTCTAGACTGAAAATAAATTTTTGAAATGATTTTCATTCGAAATCAAAATTTGAACGTGGTCGTAAAATTTGGGGAATCGAAATCGCTGTAGTCGATCGCTGAACAGTATTTTTATTTTATAACGATCGTTGAACAGTCGACCCAATTTTTGGGTCGACTGTTAGATAGGGTTCCACATTTCGATTGGGTTTTGCCTTTTTCGCCCTAATATTACTCGAACAACGAACTGCGTATTTTTTTTTAAAGAAATTTTCCAAAAAATATACATTAAGAGCAGTTATTGCGGAACACCGGGTATTTAAGCAATAAAATTATTACACGCTATTAGTTCTTTCACTCGGTTTTCGCATATACGAGAGAAACATTTTAATTTTCTTTAGATAAAATTACACACAAATGGATTCCACCATGAGAAAGATTTCATTAATGCTTTAAAAATCACGACTCCTATTTCAAAATCACTTTCTCCCAAATGTCGCGTGTAACTAAAATATCGTAATCTCTTCTATTCCTGGATGAAAAGAATTTTGGAGCTCGACAGGATTTCTCACACAAATTTTAGTGAAAGAGGAAAATATTAATGGGAAATATTCTAAGAACTCTTTCTTCTTTATTCATCATTTTTGAATAGCTCCATCACTAGAATTTCTATTCAATGGTTGGGATTACTGTTTTCTATTAGTGGTTGACAGAAATCCTGAGGAATGAAAAGGACCCGATAAATATTTCGAAATTTCTTGTGCCTTCTGTGGGTGATTCCTAGATTAGATATTAAAATCTCGACTCGGCCTGTTTATTGGAGAAAGGATCCAGTATTGAACTTGTGATAAAATTTTCATAAACTTCTATGTAGAGCCACGATGGCTCAGGAGATAGAGCGTTTACCTTCCATTGAGGTAAACCGGGGTTCAATCCCGGCGATGGCCGGTCGATACAATTTTTGCACCCGGCTCGCACCGACCTCAGTCGTAGGATATCATCACTGGTAATATCATCAGCGTGAAATATAATTAGTGGTAGACGGATTATGGGTTATAGTCCTCTTACCGTTCAGCTAACCAGGGAAGGTTTTCGCGGTTTTTCTCTCCATATATCGCAAATATGGGTTAGTTCCATAAAAAGGTTCCCCACGAGGGCAAATTTCTCTCAATACTTATTCGGAAGTCCTTTTGTCTTCTGGAGTTGGTTCAAAACTACAAGGCTACGGAGTTGAACATCAGTAGTCGTAAGTTCATTAGTAGGTCAGCTGATCAACGACGTTTATAAAATTGAAATAAAGCATTTTACTAAAACGCACGAAGGCAACTTTCTCTCAATACTTATCCAGAAGTTCCCTTGTCTTCTGGAGTTGGTTCAAAATTGCAAGGCTACGGAGTTGAACATCAGTAGTCGTAAGTTCATTAGTAGGTCAGCTGATCAACGATGGTTATAAAATTAAAATAAAACATTCTACTAAAATACAATCATTTTAACTCTTTTGTTGAAATAATTCGGTTACATTAGGTACGAAAAAGATTTAATGGTACTCTCAATATAAATAGTTGAAATGGCAATTTATTTGGCTGTGAATAGTTTTTAGTGAAGGTTGAAAAAAGATGTCAGTTTTGGAAGAATTTGAAATAAATGTAGGCCCAGCAACCTAATATGCTCAAAATGAAGATGAATGCAGAATTTCGGTTGCTACTCTAAAATATATGACGTCATATTATGACGCGCACGTGTCAGATGAGGATAAACCGAAAAGAAAAAGGACTATACTTGCACTGAAAAATGATAGAAAAGAAGAAACTAATGGACCAGGTATTGATTATTAATCTGTATCTCTATAACTAAAATAATTTTTAACTGATTTACTTTAAATATTGACACAATGTTCACAAGAAATACAGACTTCCTAGCAAGTAGGGATATTCTTAATTGGGTTGACTGGCTTTGAGAAATTCTCGAAAATGTAATTTATTTTATGTCATGTTTTTTTAATTTCCTTTTTTTAAAACTCCACCATTTTGTAAGAAAAAAATCATTTTTTAAAAATCCTACGAACAACAAAATCTACATTCAAGTAGTTTTGAAAAATCAAAACAGAATTCTATTTGGATGATTTGTCATTTGCAATTCGATGATTTGTCATTGATCTGCAATTTTGTCAGGCTTTGAGGCTTCTACTGTGTTGCTCCCTTTCAGTAAAAATTACGTATTTTAGTAAGTAACAGATATTTTGGTTCAAAGTTGAATTATATATCAGAATGTTGAAAGCGTGCTTTTTAATATCATATATTAAATTGTGCATGCTCCGTAATAAGGTAGATTGTGATGCAGTTTTTACATGATCTTTTCAGTTGCTTACATGCCTTTACATCAAAGCGTTTTCTAAAAGTGGTGGTTATCATTTAACAATGTATCAAAGGAAATAAAAACTAACTAACTTGTTATGGGAACTTGGAGGACTTTGTGACCCTGACAGATTTAGCGAGCACCAGTCACCATTCTGTACACGGGGAGTCTTCGGTCGACGAGGATCCAGCTCACGACCTCATGGACATGGGCCCAACGCCCTACCAACCAGGCTATCCCGGCCTATTTGATATCTTTAGACTCTTACATAACTTACTTACGACCTGAGTTAAAGAGCCTACCACTTGATGAAGATTCTAAAGCTTTGTTGAAATAAGTTCAGTTACAATTTTCTTTATTTAATAAAATCTTTATGACTTATTATTTCCTATTTATTTTATAAATAAAATAGGATGTTAAATTTTGGTAGTATGCACTGATGTAAAAAATTAATATTTTTCTTATTTTGTTTCTTTTTCTTATTATTTATTTATTTAATTGCATTTATTTATTTATTTACTGGGGGGGGCGATGCAGTTGAGTGGTGATTTCAATATTTTGCAAATTATCAAAAGTTTCCAAGCTGAAAAAGATGATATATTGGTAAAAATTTAAATCTTGGTTTTGGTTTCATTTAGTACGAAATAAAAAGAATAAAAAAAAGTACTGATAAAGCGCTCTCTACAGTTTATAGATGCATGGTTTTTCTTTTAATTATTATTATTATTTTAAACCACAAAGGAGAACCAAGCACAACATAAAACCATATCAAAGAAAAAAAATTTCATTCATTTCTAATTGAAATATAGTTGAAATTTAACACATTTTCTTTTATTTCCTTGTTTTTTTTCTTGCTAGTAGTAATTTTATGCGTATTTTGGTTATACCAATAACCAAATATTGATATATCTACTTTGTATTACTATATATAATTACAATAAACCTCAAAGTGATAAACAATGTTCTGTTTTTGCGCAAAAATACGAATTTTCAAAAAAAAAAAATTTTTTTTTTCAACTTTTCGTCGTATTTACTACAGTAGACAATACCCGGGAAAAAAAATTCTGTTAAAATCACCGTACTTGTAATGATATTTTTTGAAGAAAAAAGTTTTAAAAAAATAATAACATTGTTTTAGCTAATAAAACTAAAATATAAAGTATTTAAACAATTCATTCGATAATTTTTCCGTTCCGTATGGTAAAAATACACCAAAAATTTTGTTTACAAAATTGTGGTTCTAATTGCCACTTAGTTAGAAAAAATACAAAACTGGAAAGAAAATTTAACCGAATAAATGGTTTTTATGACATGCTCTAAGATACTATAATAAAATTACCAAATTTACTACTAAAGGGCATGGTAATAAAGCCATATTTTATTGTTAATTTTACCAACAATCATTACCAAATTGCTTTCGTAAAAATTACATCTCCTTATAATGTTCCCATAGTGCCAGAAACTCGGCAAATTTTACCATGTTTTGGTAATTTTGGTCAAACTTTATTTCTTGGTGTATTCTGCTCATTAAAAAATCTTATGAATGCCTCTTTCACAAAGCTTTTAAGGTAATTGTTCGAAGAAATTCTTAGGAAAATCCTTTCAGTTATAAGTATGATAAAAAAAAAAACAATTCTCTATGTAAACCATGATACGCAAAGTTTGTTTTTATCGCATGTTAATTTCCTTATTTTAATTTTTTAATTGAAAAAAAATTGAACCCAACATTTAAAAAAAATAAAGAACTTTTCGCGAAAAATATTTAAATTCATATTTCATTTGTAAATCGATTCTTCCTTTTTTTTTACGAAGAAAATTTCGCAGAAGGAGTTTCGATTGGTGTTTCCAAATGGCGGATATGATTTCCTTCAAATAGCAATTATCGAATGAAATCTCGATTCCCTCATTTTCATTGCATTGTTTTAGTCGTATCAGATCTTGGCCAGATGCCATTTTTAAAGCACTTCTCTACTCCATAAACTTAAAGAAAATGAGAATAAAAAACGCTAAAAATAAAACCCAAACGGTGAAACTCCAATAGCACAAAGAACATGGGATTTCGATGATAAGTATTCGAAATGGAAAAACGATTACTTCACTTCATTTAACTCAGACTGGGATTAAAGTTTCATGATTACAATTTATCTATAATGACATAAGACAAGCAGATATATCGAGTATAATAACTGTTTTCTGACTAGAAAGTATTCGTTTCGTGATGTCACTTGATATTATTTATTAAATTGCAACTTCAAAGCGTTTTAACGTTTTGTTTTTAGTTGGTGCAAACGATTTTTTGCGAAGTGTTTAAATAATGAATTAAAATAAAAGAGCTTTTCCCTTCAGTTCAAATTTAGCGTATGTTACGATTAAGATTAACGATCGATAGTATTTTTTAATGAAATACTAGGACCTCATATGGACATATGATTAATGGATTTTCAAACACTTTTTCATATGAATTAAAACTTGCTGAACTAAAGTTTTGTAATTTAATGCCTTGAAAACCCTGGGAGAAATGTTGTTCAGAGTCCGTTATTTTAAGAACAAAACTTATTTTAAAGTATTTGTTACTTAAAATATTTAAAACAGCTTGATTAATGTATAAACAAAGAAAAAAATGTTTTTTTAAACTAGCGCCTGCCTGTTGTTGATTTTCTTCCCAGAGATATGTCTTGATCATTATTCATACTTGCTTTTTTTTAACTGTCTTTTACAACAGTTCTTCTTTTTTATCGCTAAGTTTAGTGTCAAGCTTTAAACAAATCATATTTAGTCAGTTACTGAACCCTGAAAAGGTTTCGATAACGGGGTGTTTCATTAAATGTTAGAAAATATGGAAAACTATTTTAATAATACGATCAATTAGTTTTTTTTTTTAAAGAAGTATAAATATCCTTTTTTTTGCCAATATAAGTATAAATATTCCTTTTCATGTCACTTATTTGTGCTAACATACAGTGTTAGCACAAATAAGTGACTATAGTTTAAAACATTTACATTTTCGAATCTATTTTAATTGATGAGGTGAGACTGATTGAGTATGACTACTGATAGACTGTGACTGCACACTAACTGATTGAGAAAATTAAAGAAAACTATAAAAAGGATTTTTTCAGCTACAAATGTTGGATGTGTGGCTTTTTGTTTCACAACAAGCGTTTAAAATGAAATTAAGCTCGTTTCGCACATTTTGTAGCTTCCCAAAGTCAATAGTTCCTAATTTTGCTTTCCCGACGTTGTCAGAGATTCATAACATAAACTATTATATGAGTGTGTGGTTGATGGTGATTAACCCTTAATCACATGGTCATCAAAACTCTTAAACCTAACATCATGTGATTTCTCTTTCCTGTGTCGTCAAAAACTCTGTTTATGAATCACACTATCTTGAAGAACTCATTACGAACTATTGTCATTGTAAAACTACAAAATGTGAGGAATAAACTTGATTACAAATGTTTTTCATGTAACAACAAGGTCACATTTGTAACTAGATTTCAGGCCTCATGTTTTGTAATATGAGTAACAGTTTTGAAATGAAAATATTTAAGTCATTAGTTCTCAATAATGATGTGAACATTTACATCAGATAAAAAATTATCTAAGAAATTTTGTTTCATTTATTTTTTTATTCAAAAAAAAATTTACCAAAATTTAAATTTTCGTAAAATTCAAGGAATAAAACATTCTTTGCGATAAGTAGAATGTTTGTTAATTTCAAACTAATTAATTAATAAAGATTGAAGCAAACCTAACATTCTGATTGTTANTAAAATAAGAATAAAGCTGTACGAAAGTAATTAAATTTAATCAACATAAGATGAAATCAAAACACTTAAGCAAGCTAGATAATACAGTTGTAAAAATATTGTAAACAGAGTAATAAAACTATTTAATTAAAAAAAAAATTGAAAGTTCATTTTAAAATAATGATTACAATTCCTTAAAAAGAATTTGACTGAAATTAAAGTTAATTAATTCTTTTTAATAATGATTTAAAATCGAATTTTATTGATAGTTGCACAGGAACTATATCAAAACGTGATTAAAATTAAATCATACTAATTTCAAAATATGATATGAGGGAAAAAAGTTTCTTACTTACACAATTGATGTCACTGTATTTATCAGAACATAATAAAACAAATTAAACCAATTATTTTTTACTTAAGAATTAAAAATACGAAATAAAAATATGTTTAAAACTCATTAAGATAATTTCTATATCGAGTAAGCTTTTCTTAATTATGAAAATTTCGAAATTATTACTTTTTAAAAATAATTCAAAGATAATAAATCTTCTTTCTTTTTTTCTTTTTTTTTTTTTTGAAGTAAGGTATCACAAATGCAAACTAGTAAATAAATTTTAACTAAAAATAAAAGTTTTCAAATTAATGCTTACAGATTTTTCTTATTATAAAAAGATATATAAAATTATTTTTAATTTCAAGAGCAGCGAAATCAATAAGTTAACTTCCGTACGCATAGAAACTGCGCATGCTCGCGTTCATTTTAGATGCTACGTATCGTTACGTCATAATGGCGTGATTTACGCTACTACGACAGAGTTACAAGCACGCTGTTTATAGCTTTTAAACGTTGTTTTCTATTTAAGCCTACTTTCGAATAAAAAACATGCTCATGGAATGCGAACTTAAAGAAATGTATTGATGAAATTTAGAAATGAATCGTGTGATCTTACAGCCATTGGTTCATTCAATAAAAAAATAATTTTATTGGTTTTTGTTTACCATTATGGTTGTCTGATTGCACTAGTTCCGTACGAAACTAGATGTATTTTTGATATTTTAAAATTATAAATTATAATTATTTTAACTATACAATTTAGTTAAAAGAAGTCAAATAATCAATAGAAGTTCAATAATAATATTTAAATATTATTGTTATTAATAATAATAATAATAATAAGCTGTATTCTTTATCGCTAAACTCATCAAAATCTATGATCTACTAAGTTTTTCTGCTCAGAGATCCGCAGTTTTACGTAAGCATCTGGAAACGTATGCCACATCTTTAAAGAGATAGTCAACGTCCATTATAAATGTTTGTTTCGATTTTGTGGTCAAAGTTAAAATGAGATTCTACTACGTTAGCGCTTTTAGTTTACGGATTTTTGTAAAATTTCTTATTTTCACTTACGTAAGTTTGATATTGTTTCACGAGCATATACACAATTATTTGAAATCTTATGTACAGAAGCTAGCGTAAAAGTGCAAAATCTCCCTATTGTCTAATTATCTTAAAAGAAAATTTTGTAAACAAAACCATTTTGGATACACCAAACGTAAAAAAAAAAAAAAAANATATCGTTGGTAAAATTACAAAAAAAAAAAAAAAAAAAAAAGCATTTTTGACAGTGAATTGAGATATTATTTAAATTTGTATTTAATGAAAAGCAAATCAGAATGGGTACCGATATTATATCGATAACCGTTTATATCGATACTATTTTACGCTTTTGAAGAAAATTTTGCACTGGATATATAGATTAATGTTTGGTAACTTTTAATATCAAAAGATTTTTTGAAGAAAACTGAAATTTTGAAAGAAAAGATAGGTAATATCGATCGATTTTGCCTTTTAATATCAACATCATCTTATGTATAAAAAAGTGTTAACCATACAAAACTATTAAGTTTTATTACACACACTTAGAAAAAAAAAGATTTTAATGAAAGGTCTTTGCGAAATATAGTGATAGTATTCGCTTTTTCTTTTGCAAACAAACGAGCATTAAACTGTTCTTCAGTATTTTTTCCTGATAGGTTCTTTACAAATATCCAGAATTTCCAGAAGACAAAAACATAATACTAAAACCTGCATACAAATCCTGGTATTTTTCTCCCCCAAAATGCTTTTCTGAACAATTTTAAAATGTGACTTATCATTATATAGCTCTATCATAAAAATAGTGAAATAAACGTGTGAATAACAAAAATTTGATTTTATTGGGTTTAGAAATAACTTATATCGATTTAGAAAATGGTATAAAATGCGAGAAATATTTATTGGGCAGAAATTGAAAAAGCAATGCAAAATAATAATTGGATAACATTAAAATTGGTTTTAGGTTATATTAAATGACAATAAATTCTAAATTGTCAAAAATAACACAATAACGATATTTGTTTAAAACCCTTCCATCTTTGTATATTATTTCATTCCCCAAAGACATTCGTCATCTGAAGAGTATGGGATATGATTTTTCTTAAGGCATTTACGAGGAATTTATATTTGACAGAAATAAATTCAGAGTATACATTTAATTAAAAAAAAGTCTACAAATGACCTTAGAAAACACGTACTTTGGCAACAAATGCCAAGAAAGCAATTTTAATGATAACACAAGCCTCCACGTGTACGTAACAGTAAATGAATAAATATCAATAACTAGATGCATCCAGGGTTACGATGGCATTCGAACCCGTTACCTTCGATCTTCCATTTTAGGATGTTGGGACAGCCGTGATGCCTAACAGTTATGCTACTGATTTAGTTTAGCCTTGTTCAGGTATTTGTACATTTACAAATAAAGTTTTAAATGTTAGTTGTTACTATCTTATAGCTTTCATAGGAAAAGAAAAATAACAAACTTGCGAGAAGCAAAAATAACAGAAGTGCTTACTAAATAGATAAAGAGGTTATCAAGTTAAGCATTTTTGCGTCATCTCAAACTTTACAGTTAAAATTATAAACTTTTGCTTGCCAAATTAATCTTTCGACTCATCGTCTTTTGCCAACCTTTTGCTAATCAAATTTTACCATTTTACTACTGAACAACATGGTAAGCAAAACCATATTTTATTGATGGTTTTGCCAAAAAGTCATTACAAAAACTAAAATTTACCGTGCTTTTTGGTGTTTCCATACAGACAGAAACATGGTAAATTTTACCATATTCTCGTAGTTTTGACCATACTTTTTTTCTCAGTGTAGTTATTACCAATTGGTATCTTGAAGATGATGTCAAGGCCTAATATTGATTGCCTAGTGAGAATGTATACGCTTAAAATCTAGTTTACTGAAATGTACTAAAATACCATATCGAACTTTCATCCTTCTTTATTTATTACAATAAAGGGAACATATAATGATAAACCATATTCTTCAAATTGTTCTGGAAATTGTTTTCGATGAAGAACACTTAAATTCCAAGCAAAGGATGCAGAAATATGTTTCTGTGAATTGTGTTACTGTAAACTGCGAATTGTGTACCTACAAGGAAACAATAATGGAGTTTTTTAAAGAAACAAAAATGGGTCATTTTGTTATAAAAACACGAACGTCACTTCCGTATGCATGCAATGTCGTCAATTAAAAATGTTTTCTTGTACGTTTTTTTGTGCAAATTACTATAAACCCTTTCTCTGAACTGAGAAGAAAAAAAGCATCGTCAAAGCTACTCTGAACATGGTCAAATTTACCATGTTTCTGGCTCTATGGGAACAACAAGAAGCTCGGTAATTTTGACAGAAACGATTTAGTAATGATTTTGATAAACTTAACAATAAGATATGGTTTTATAATGTGTGTTAAAATTTANGATGTCACTATATTTATCAGAACATAATAAAACAAATTAAACTAATTATTTTTTACTTAAGAATTAAAAATACGAAATAAAAATATATTTAAAACTCATTAAGATAATTTCTATATCAAGTAAGCTTTTCTTAATTGTGAAAAATTCGAAATTATTACTTTTTAAAAATGATTTAAGGATAAGAAATCTTTTTTTTTTCTTTGAGTAGTAAGGTATCACAAAAGCAAACTAATGCATAAATTTTAGCTAAAAATAAAAGTTTTCAAATTAATGCTTATAGATTTTTCTTATTATAAAGAGATATATAAAATTATTTTTAATTTCAAGAGCAACGAAATCAATAAATAGTTTCATTAGGGAGATTTCCCACTTTTACGTTAGCGTCCGTACGCTCCCGTACGAAAGATTGAAACAACTGCGCATGCTCGCGTTTATATTAGATGCTACGTATCGTTACGTCATAATGACGTGATTTACGCTCCTGAGACAAAACTGCAAGCACGCTGTTTAAGCTTTTGAATGATGTTTTCTGTTAAAGCCTACCTTCGAATAAAAAACATGCACATGGAATGCGAACTTAAAGAAATGTATTGAGGAAATTTAGAAAGGAATCGTGTTATCTTACAACAATTGGTTCATTCAATAAAAAAATAATTTTATTGGTTTTTGTTTACCATTATGGTTGTCTGATTGCACTAGTTCCGTACGAAACTAGATGTATTTTTGATATTTTGAAATTATAAACTATAATTATTTTAACTCTACGTTAAATAATCGATCGAAAGACGTTAAATAATCGATAGAAGCTCAATAATAATTTTTAAATATTATTATTAATAATAATAATAAGCTGCATTCTTTATCGCTGAATTCTTTAAAATTTATAATCTACTAAATTTTTCTGCTGACAAATCCGCAGTTTTACGTAGATCAAAGCATCTTGAAACGTATGCCACATCCTTAAAGAGATTAGTCTACGTCTATTATAAATGTTTGTTTTGATTTTGTGGTCAAAGTTAAAATGAGATTCTACTTCGTTGGCGTTTTTAACTTACCGGTTTTTGTAAATTTTCTTATTTTCACTTACGTAAGTTTGATATTGTTTCACGGGCACATGCGCAATTACTTGAAATCTTATGTACAGAATCTAGCGTAAAAGTGCAAAATCTCTCTATTGTCTAATTATCTTAAAAAAGTTTTGTAAACAAAACCATTTTGAACACACCAAAAGTTTAAAAGAAAAAAGCATTTCTTACAGAGAATTGAGATACGATTTAAATTTGTATTTAATGAAAATCAAATCAGAATAGGTACCGATATTTTATCGATAACCATTTATATCGATACTGTTTTACGCTTTTGAAGAAAATTTCTCACTGGATATTTACATTAATGTTTGATAACTCTTAATATCGAAAGATTTTTTGAAGAAAAAATAATTTTTGAAAGAAAAGAGATAAAAGAAAGATATAATATCGAGATCGATTTTGCCTCTTAATATGAACATCATCTTGTGTATAAAAAAGTGTCAACCATACAAAACTATTAAGTTTTACTACACACACTTAGAAAAAAAAGATTTTAATGAAAGGTCTTTGCGAAGTATAGAGGTAGTATTCACTTTTTTTTCAAACAAACGAGCATTAAACTATTCTTCGGTATTTTTTCCTGATTGGTTCTTTACAAATATCCAAAATTTCCAGAAGATAAAAACATAATACTCTAAAATCTGCATACAGATCCTGGTATTTTTCAGTGGATACAAAAAGATGTTTCTGTGAATTGTGTTAATGTGAACTGTGAATTGTGTACCTACAAGGAAACAATAATGGAGTTTTTTGAAGAAAAAAATAGGTCATTTTGTTATAAAAACACAAACGTCACTTCCGTATGCATGCAATTTCGTCAATAAAAAATGTTTTCTTGTGCTTTTATTTGTGCAAATTACTATAAACCCTTTCTCTGAATTGAGAAAAAAAAGCATCGTCAAAGCTACTAAGAACATGGTCAAATTTACCTTGTTTCTGGCTCTATGGGAACAACAAGAAGCTCGGTAATTTTGACAGAAACGATTTAGTAATGATTTTGATAAACTTAACAATAAGATATGGTTTTATAATGTGTGTTAAAATTTAGTAATTTTATCATGATACCTGAAAGCTTGGCCTAAAAACTATTTATTTGGTTAAATTTACATTTAAGTTTTACTTTTTGTGGCGTAATATGAACCATAATCTTGAAAACCATAACTTCTGGTACACTGTTACTTTATGAACGGAAAAAATGCCAAATAAAGAATTTAAATATCTCATGTTTTGATTTTATTTCCGGCATTATAGTTGTTTTTTTAACCAGAAATGTTTTAACCAGTGGTCCGAAAAACTACATTATTTTTGTAATTTATTACAACTACTTTGTAATAAATTACAAAACAACTTTGTTACAAATGTAGTTAACTATAACTACTTTTTTTAAAATTAGTAATTACTAACAACTTTTGAATTGTAGTAACTACTTCACTACTTTAAGGAGACAAACTTTGCTGGAGAACTTAATTTACATCGATGTTCAAAATGGTTTTGAATAAGAATATGGCATACATTAAATATAAGGTAATAATTAAGAATTATTTATTTGTGTTTACATGAGCCAATTTGTAAGTCCTAAGCTTTTTTTCGATTTTTTTCATTTAACCTTCCACTTTTTATGCCTTTTTGACAGCGATTATTTTATTTAAGAAATGCGAAACTATCAAATGCATGCAATTTTTGAATTGTCTCATTCTCTTTTATTTCCTCTAAAAAATGAAGCATATCGAAAATACTTTCCCTTCTTTTTACATAACATTAATGCTTCACGAGTCTGCCTTCGCATGTTTAAGTGTAACTAAACTGATTCATTAGCTATTTTTAGTAACTGCTAGTTAATATGTTAGTTATACTTGATTTTAAATACGTCATTTCTATTAACGCTTAGCTACAGCCATAGGGCCATTTTCATTGCATCCATTGTCTCGAGAAAATTTGTACCCGTCAAATTCGAAGAATTAGATGCGTTTGAGCCGTGTTACTATTCTAAATTAATGTTAAAAGTAGTTGCCAAGAATCGCTACAAACTACTGTTTTTTTATGTATCGCACTATACTTTTAAAAAAGACACTACTCTTTAAAATATATACACTACTCTATACACACTATACACTACTCTTTTAAAAAAAAGTAGCGCACAACGACAAAGTAGCGACTACTGTAGTTTCACTACTTGTAGAGCGCTAATTCCTACCACTGATCTTAACCATACAGTACGATAAATTCAACAGAGTTCTTTTTCTCCATGTTTAAGACTCTGGTTTAGTTTATTAATATTCAAGTAGTTTGTCATATTATTTTGATTTTATTGTCGGGAATAGGAAAAAAATTTTAAGTTATTATTTATTACCCACTAACTGAGTATCTATATCTTAATGCAGGGTGAAAAAAAAGTAAACAATAAATATAAGAATACTGAACAACACACTGTGGGCCAGAAGACCATGATCTTTGGCCAAAAGTAAAAAATTAATTTTTCAACTAAAATATGTGTAGGTAGTTTTAATATATCCCAAATTAAGTATTCATATCATTCCAAATATTATAATTTGCTTTTTGGACCGACGAGAGTAGAATTTGACGAAAAATATTTTTAAAATATTGTTTTAAATGTAACTTTAAAATTTTTATTTCAAAAATATATATAGGAATTTCCCCTTACTGTTACATTTGTATCAGAGTAATTAGTGTTAAATTACAGTGCAATTTTTGAATTTGTTGGATTGGTTAATACTCTTGACAAACTTAAAGTTTATATCTTATCATTTGACATTTTACAATGTTTGAATGATTTCGAAAATTAGTTCCAAAAAGTTCCACGAGGTAATTAACTTTTTTTTGTTGTCTTCTTTGATGTTTCTTCTTTCGAAAAAATCTGCCCCATTTTGCCCGTATTGCAAAGGTGGACTAAATATACCGAAAAACAAAAATTATATTTTTTTTTCATGTTTTCGCGTTATTTTGTAATATTACTTCGGAAATATAATTTGCTTTTCCTTTTTAATATAAAGTTACGAAAATTATTATACTATTTTCATTGCTATATTTAATTATTTAAACGTACTATATTATTTTTTTATTATAGTTCGCCATATTTCAACCGCCATTTTGTTTTTTTGGGTATTTTTAGTGTATTTCAAAATTTCAACTATGAATTCAATTTACCTACACATGAAAACTCCTGAATACAAATTTTGAAACAAATTTTATCGAAATACTAATTTTGGCCACGATACCTTGGATGCTGGCCCACTGAGCAACACTAGGAAATCGTGCACAAAATTGAAAGATACACATATACCAACACAATAATTAATATCAACAAAATGTAATTATTTTTCAAAAAGCTAAAAAATTTCTTTTTTATTATTATATTTTCCTTCCCGAAGACTACATTTACCCAATGAAAAAACCCTCGACTTCGAAAGATTCTGAAATAAATATTTCGTAATTATAGTAATCTCAAAAATAAATATTTCGTAATTACAATTTTTTCTAAAATTAATACCTAAGGATTATTTATACACGTAAAATTGGATATCAAAAAATGAAAACTTTTACGTAATAATAATGCAGAGTTCGCCCTAAGCATTCGCCCCCCTCTCACCAAATGAGATAAAATTTTAAATTTTGCGAATAAAATTATGTTTTGGCGAAAGTATTGGCGAATGATCTTTGCCACTGAACAGAAAAATATATATTTAACTATATCCTCAAAATTATGTCCAAATGAATTTTTCTAAACAAATCGGTATTTTTTATTCTATTACAGTAATTTTTGGTAGATGCGGCGCATAACCAATTATAATTCTTTCCAAATAATATAAGAATTCTAGCAAAATACTATAAAATAGTTTTCAATGGGAAAAAAATTAATCATAAAATATTGTTAAGATTTGCATTTGGCGAAGACTTTCGAAAATTGACGAATACTTTTGATATTTGGCTAATTTACTGGTTAATAATTTTAAATATTTAAATCGGACCCTCGAAATGCATTTTTCGTCTGCATTCACGGGTTCGAATCCCAGTAAAGGCTGGTCGATATGAATTACGATCATATCGACCAGCACCGATACTCGCACCGATCGCAGTAATGACGTAAATATATCCTCAGTGGTAGACAGATCATGGGTTAGAGCTCCCTTGACCGTCAGGCTAACCGTGAGAAATTCCAATACAATAAAAAATTTATCCCAATACTTGATCCAAGAGTTCCCTTGTCTTCCGGGTTGGGTTCAAAATTACAAGACTACGGAGTGAAACATTAGTAGTTGTAAATCCAAAATATTGGATCAGCTGATCAACGATGGTTATTTAATTAAAAAAAATTTAAATTTTTCCTAAAAAAAACGATGGCAGGCTTTAACATCTCTGTACCGGAGGTAAAATAACTGAGCTGAAAAAAAGGCAATATGATGTACATCTTTCACTCTTCAAACCCATGTTAGCTTATGTTTATCGAAAACTGAAATAGAACTGATTTCCTAAACGTTTTCACCGGCCGTAAGTTTCTTACGTCAGTCGCAAGCAACCGTCAAATCAAGTGGTAATAACGTCACAAGTGTTGGCACACACTCTCGATGGAAGGATGTGTTCTCCTTTCGGTCTCAGCACAAAATCCCTAAAATTAGATCTTTAGAGTGAATAGAATCGGGGAATAATGCTACAACTCTCTTCATTAAGATAGGGAAAACAATGTTCTCATATCTTTGATTTTAGAACATCATTTTTGATAGGAAAACAATCCTTTTGTAGCTTTGATTTAACGTTATTTCTGCAAGAAATTTGTTTTTCTTGTATCTTTGATTTAATATTAATTTCGATAGGAAAATAATGCTTTTGCAATTTATGTTCTACTATTATTTCGATGGGAAAACAATACTTTTGCATCTTTGACTTATTATAAGATCGATAGGGAAATAATGCTTTTGTAATCTGCGGTCTAAATATTATTTCGATGAAAAAAAATAATGCTTTTGGATCTTTTATTTAGTATCGTTCCTATTGCAGCTTAAATCTAACCAGCGGAATTTTCAACGATAATGGATTTGATTGGATTAATGTATTAGTCTTCACTCTTCAAGACTGTTTGCTGATCGGAAATTAATCCAATATGGAAGATTATTCACCGCAGGAGTGTCGCGGTTATTTAATGACTTTGCAAAGCACTTTATTAGCGGAATGCCAGCAGGTAACGGAACGGAGTGAATTTTCTCGAGCCAATATTATGGACGTTGGATGTTCGTACGGAGCTACAACGGCTCAAATATCAGAGTATTGGCCCCACAACCGCGAAGTCTTGGGAATTGATTCAAATAAAAACGCTATCAATTACGCGTTCACGTTCGTGGCTGATGAGAATATGGACTTCACGTACGCGAATATCGAGGACCAAAGTACTTTTGACCTGACGTGGGCTGCGAAATTTGATTGGATTTTCTCATCACAAGCTTTGTTCTTTGTGAGGGATCATGGAGCCGCCCTCAGAAATCTCATGTGGTGCATGAGACCTGGAGGAAAATGCTTTATCGCTGTTCCGGCTGCTAAACCAGCTGATTTTCATGTCGCAGCTAGAAAAGTATTAGCAGCTGATTGCTGGAAACAAGCTTTTGAAGTAAGTGGCTCTTTAAAATTATTCAATTAAATTATTCAATTAAATTTTTAAAAAAGTGTTTGAAGTAAGCAGCTCTTTAAAATTATTCAATTAAATTTTTAAAAAAATGTGTTTGAAGTAAGTGACTCTTTAAAATGATTCAATTAAATTTTTAAGAAAAATGTTTGAAGTAAGTGACTCTTTAAAATTACTCAACTAAGTTTTAAAAAAAAGTGTTTGAAGTAAGTGTCTCCTTAAAATTATTCAATTAAATTTTTAAGAAAAATGTTTGAAGTAAGTGACTCTTAAAAAGTATTCATTTAAATTTTTAAAAAAAAGTGTTTGAAGTAAGTGACTCTTTAAAATTATTCGATTAAATTTTAAAGAAAGTGTTTGAAGCAAGTGACTCTTTAAAATTACTCAACTAAGTTTAAAAAAAAGTGTTTGAAGTAAGTGGCTCTTTAAAATTATTCAATTAAATTTTGGAAAAAAGTGTTTGAAGTAAGTGTCTCTTTAAAATTATTCAATTAAATTTTTAAGAAAAATGTTTGAAGTAAGTGACTCTTAAAAAGTATTCATTTAAATTTTAAAGAAAGTGTTTGAAGTAAGTGAGTCTTTAAAATTACTCAACTAAGTTTTAAAAAAAAGTGTTTGAAGTAAGTGGCTCTTTAAAATTATTCAATTAAATTTTTAAAAAAATGTTTGATGTAAGTGATTCTATATTAAATTTTAAATTTAGGAACACATCCTTCCTTTAAAAATATTTTCTAGTATAGTATACATGAAACGTAAAAATCATAATTTTTTTTCCTAAAATGTAAAGAAAATTCATGTTTGATAGTTATGTTACTCTTATCAATAAAATTGTTTTAAATATATAACAATTATATTGTCGTTTATGAGTTAATTAGCACAAAAATTATGTATTTTTTGTTATAAAATATTTTTTCCCCTCATATTATTTTGGGTACTTATTCATTTTGTTGGTGTAAGCACTGAAAAAAAAAATTCATCTTTTTTCTTTAATTTTTGTTTTTAATTTGAATTAATAAAGAATTTAAAAATCAAAAATAAATAAATAGATACATAAAATTGCTGAATTTACTTGCGCCATTGAAATGGAAAAGTGCTTCATTTTACTCTTCGCTTCTCATTATTAATTTTCCTAAAATTTTGACTTAAACTTTATATGATTTGAAAGAAAGATTGTAAGACTAAACTGAATACTTAATGATCTTCAAAGCATGTGCTATTCGAACAACTTTAAAACTAAGAAAAATATAAAACATAGTTTCAAGTTCAAAACTAATAAAAATAATTTTAATTTTGAGCTTGAAACTATATTTCATATTTTTCTTAAATTTAAACGTGTTGAAACCTTAATTTCCTATAATGAAGGTCAGCATTTAACGTAGCAATATCCTTTATTCAAAAAAAAAACCTTTTTGTTAAATTTATAGAATCCAAACACTTATAACAAGCACCAAAAATATGAAATAGCAAATTGTAAGTCTGCAACATTTGCTTTGAATTTATTTTCCTTTTTTTTCCATTTATACTTTTACTGTCTGCAACAGGAAATTAGTCTAAAAATGGAAATTTTAACATGTTGAAATATAATTAATGTTCGACAAACTAAAATGATACAACGACCTTGCGTCGTTAATATTTTGTCGATCAATTTGCTTAACAACGTATTCAGCTACACTACAAAAGCTTAATGCACAGCGCTAAATTTGAAAGGTGTTCCATGATTGAAAAAGTTTGAAAGCCCTTGATTTAAAATATAGCTAATTTTTCTTTCTTTCTTTTTTTTTTGGTGGGGGGGTGAAATAATAGTTACAAGACTTTTTGTAGTGGTTTGAATTCATCAAAACGATGGCTTTGTGAGAAAAAGCATCAAAAGTCTTTTTTTTTCTTTGTTATCATTATTATCATTAACTTCTTTGAAATTAAACAACAAAAAAAACGATAATGAATTGGTAAATAAAATTTAAAGATTTAATGTAGACATTCGAAATTAAAAGAATCATTTTTTTTTTAAAATTCGTTTATTCATTTTGTGTTTAAAGTATTTTAATCTTTCATTATACCATTATTTTGTATTTTCTTATAACATAATTTAAATTACGACTATATTCCACCGTTTTAGTAAAATTTATATTCATGGATAACTCAGAGGTATGTATCAGCTCAGAGTGTTCGAATGGCAAGGACACCTGCGTAGCTCAGCCGCTCACTACTTTATTTAATCATTATAGTCTATAACGTTGCTTTGATGCAGAAAGTCTACTAAATCATTAGTTTCTTATTTAATCGCTAATCGACATTTTTACGAAAGCACATTTTATTAACACTATTAAATAGATGAGTTTGCGTGATTTTTTTGTGCAATTTTAATAAACGTTCTTTTTTTCAATGATTAGGAAGATCTCGGGATTTTTATACCATTCTCGAGAGAACAATATTTTCATAAAACATAAAGCGCAAGTCGAGACGTACACTGAGAAAAAAAGTATAGTTAAAACTACCAGAATATGGTAAAATTTACCATATTTCTGGCTTTATGGGAACACTAAAATTTTTACGGGAGCGCTTTATTAATGACTTTCAGTGAAATAAGCAACAAAACATGGTTTTATAATATGTTATAAAATTTGAAAAATGTCATAAAATTTGGTATTTTTTTCATGATATCTATTATGCTGATGGCTTTTTTTCGGTTAAATTAGCTTCTCAATTTTTTTATTTTTTACTCAATGTGTGGTAATGAGAACTATAATTTTGAAAACCAGAATTTTCGGTGAACCGTTACCATATGAACGGAAAAATTTACAAATAAATGGTTTAAATATTATGTAATTTTGGGTTTTTACTTTTTACCTAAAATTATGTTTTACTAGAAATATGATTACCATGCAGTACAGTTATTTAATCAGAATTTCCTTACTCCGTGTACTACCAGTATTATGATTTATGAAATTAAAAAAAAATTGAAAGATTGTTAACATTTCGTTTACCGCATTTCTGTTCTGAAAATAAATTTGACCCACAGGGAAAGATATGTGACCTTTTTATTAAATAAACACAGAGAAAAAAACTTAGGTAAAATTACCGTTTTTGTATGGTTATGACATTTCTGGTTTAAAAAAGAAATAAATAAATTTTTAAAAAAAAATTAAAAAAATATGCGGTATTTAAAACATTTATTCTGTAATGTTTTGTTCGTATGGTTACCACATATTAGTAAGGATACAGAACTGAAAAGTAAATTTAACTTAATATATGATAATAAGTGGTTTTTATGCCGCGCGCAAAGACAATTAGATAAAATTACAGTATTTTATCACATTTGCTACCAAACAGCATGTTAATAAAACCATATTTTGTTGTAAATTTTACCAAAAGTCATTACCAAAGCTCTTCCGTAAAAATTACCTAGCTTTTTGATGTTCCCATAATGCCAGAAGAACTCTAAATTTTATCATATTCTGGTAGTTTTGACCATACTTTTGCTTTCAGTGATAATACGAAATAGCATTTAAAAAATGTAATGACGACATATTGAATACAAAAATATTTATTCGAATTAGTGTAAATATACAATTAGTTTATGTTGCAAGCAGTGGCGCACAGAGGGGGGGGGATAAATAGGGCAAGGGCCCTAGGCACCCAGCCTTCGGGGCATGCATTCGATGACTAATGGCAGTAAAACTATACCACGATTATTTTTAAGTCATTAAAATTTTAACTTTAAAATTTTAACATATAAATATAATAATAAGATTTTAGAGTGAATATTATTTACTCTTTAAGAAAAAACTTATGTAAACTTGTTGGAAATAATAAATTCTCTACCACAGAATTTTTTAACCTTACAGGTTTTTCGATTATAGATTACAAGGTTTACGAGAGATTTTTTTTTCATGATTAATAATTATATTTGTATCCAATCAATAATCCATAATTTATTTAACACTTAGATTGCTTATACAAAATTATTTACGTAAAATGCCAATGAAAAAAGTAGCAAGAAAAATTCAATAACAATATAGTAAATAAATTATGAAAAGAATATACATTTACGAAAAATTCTATTAGCATTTCTCATCGTGCTTTTCAGTTCAAAATAAAATACTGTCCGAAGACGGTTATAAAATAAAAAATATCTGTCATTCATCAAAGTTAAAAAAATTGTGAACTTTGTGCTGTATCTAAAAACAAAATAATGTTTTAAAAAAATAGTACCGCATAAACAGATGTACTATAGTTTTTGTTGGATAATTTAAAAGTTTACACCCTTACCAAAACATCGAATAGAGTTCTGTGTTTGAATCCCAAGCGAAAAAATTCCAATTTTCGCATATGAAATTATATGATGCGTTTGAATTAAATAAATAAATTTGTGTATCGAATCATATTTTCATATGAATTAAGATCGGATAATATAAAAATAGCAAGTTTCATTATGTGCCTAAAATTTAGCATTACGTACACATAAACATTTATACATGTTGAACAATATTGGTTCATGATGTCCCTGATTCAAACGTTGCAAAAGGTCGGTATCATAATTTTCTAGAGGCTATAGGCAATCGCAATTTGGGACCTTTTACTTTTTATTAGTGTTTTCTTCCTAATTCTTTTCCTTTTTGTTATTACGTATTTCCACGTTAACATTTCCAAACTTAAGAAATTAGCAATAATATCAACAAAAAAGTGTAGAAACTTTAGATTGACCTAGATTTTTTTGTTGTTCCTATTCCTCTTCAAGGCCTCAGTTATTAAAAATTAAAAAGTAAAAAAAAATCACTAAGTGTTTTGAATTCAATTTTTTCATAAAACAAATAATATTTCATAATTCATGAAATAAAAGCCATAATTAAATATATAATAGAAGATACTGAAGCTGTAAGATATTACTCGATTAAAAACTTCATTCGCGTCAAAAATATGCAAACTGGAAACAACAGTCGACACGTTTCAAGCGCTCAAAAATAGGCAGCTATTTTCAAAACTTGCCAGACTTTGATGAGAAGAAACAATAGTGATTGAAGAGAAAAAAAAGTTTACTTTTGTTTCTCCTCATTCACGTCTGACAAGTCTTGAAAAGGGGCACCTATTTTTGAGCGCTTTGCCGACTGTTATTTCCAGTTTGTATATTTTTGAAGTTAATGAAGTTTTTAATCAAGTGAAAGCCATGATTATTAATTTTGAGAAATGTCAATCAATTCATTAACAAGGTAAGAAAGATTATGCAATTAAACATTACTCATAATTATTATGATTTTATTATTATTATTATTTATTATGATTACTTATTTTTATTAGAGACACCCCTGTGTAGTAAAGTGACTGATGCACGTTAAATCTGTCGAGTCGCAAAAATCCTCCAGGTTCCCATAACAAATCAAAACCTCTGGGGTTACTGGATTGGAGATCGATCGTTCTCTGATTCAAGTCAAAATTACGATCTGAGGATGAATGAATGGATATATGAATGGGTCCGCCCTATAAACGGGTGCGACGTATGGTGTGGCAGAAGTCGAATTCTTGGCCCTAGATGGAGCCGCTGGAAAACAAGAACAATCTTACCCCCTCTGCCTAAACAGGCATATGTCAACAACATTTATTTTTATTATGATTGCAAATTCCATGTATTAACTCATAAAATATTTATTTCAGCCCATCTCTGATTTGGTATCAGATATGACAGAAAACAATTGCAATAGGCTTTGGTTCCACCACCCCCATGCAGACAGAGTCTATTCAGCTCTCTTAGAACAGGTTGGATACCAAATTCTGCACACAAAGCTCTTCGACTTCCGTTACATTTTCTCCTCTGGTGATGAATACAAAGGTGAACAATTCATTCATGAAAACAGATACAATATAGCAGCAAAGTTTCAATGCCAATATAAAATTCATAACGTATTATAATTCTAATATTGATGTAATGTAACATTTTTGTTCTCTGGCGGTGTACCGTGCGCAAAATAAAAAACCGATCGTCACGTTCTGGGACTCAATCTTAATGGTTCGAACGGGTGATCTCAAATATGGTAATTAATTATTGCAGACGATAATTTAAATTACGAAATCATGCACAAAAACGTACTTTCCCTGAATAAACATACTTTTTTCGATATATTTGGATTTCTAACCCCCAAATTATAGGGGTTAGTAGCAATCTTGGAAATAGGTTCCCAATAGTTTGGTCAAGAGAGAGATCCAAAGTTTGGATCTCTTAATGTTAATTTTATTTTGTTCATATTTTGCTATATATCGAGAACTTTTTAACTGAGTTGAAAATTTTTTGCACAAATTATGAAATTCGTTCGTCCAAAGATAATTCCATGCAAAATGCAAATGTTTGTAAATTTGTATTATTTTTCATAATTTTATTCAGTAATAATCGAAAAAAATTTTGAATTATAAGGTATACAATTTTTTCAATCATCGGTCGAATAGTTTCTGAGAAATCGAATTTTAAAAAAATAGTATGTTTAAAATTGGATTTCTCAGGAACTATTCGACAGATTTCTATCGAATTTTACATTTCGCCATTTGAAATTACGTACTGTAAAATGACGCAAAAATTTCATAACTTACAATTCGAAATTTTTTCGATTCTTACTAAATTACGTAATAAAAATTAATAAATATTTACTAAAATTGATTTTTTGCATGGAATTATATTTGTACAAACGAAGTTTATAACTGTTTTGCAAAAATTTTTCAATTCGCTTAAAAAGTTCTAGAGTTATAATGAAATACGCATGAAGACGAAGTAACATTAAGAGATCCAAACTTAGCACACCTCTCCAGACTAAACTATGGGGACCCTATTTCTCAAATTGAAACTACCCCCTATATCTTGGGGGTCAGAAATCCAAATCCGTCTAAAAAAAGACATGTTTATTCAGTGAAAGTACGTTTTTGTGTCTGATTTTGCATCTTAAAATTATCGTCTGCGCTTATTGATTAGCATATTTGAAGTCACCCTCTCAAATCATTAAGATTGAATAATAAGAACGTGAAATCCGATCATTAGATCAAAATTTATTAAGGGAGGTCAGATTATTTATTTACTTTTAATTTTTATTTATTTATTTATTTATTTATTCCGCACTGTACACAACTTTTTGATAAGAATGGAAATGAATATAAAGTTACGGTAATGAATATGAAGTTACGTAATGAATATTAAGATAATTTAAAGGTGGCGAATTCATTTATGAAATCTTTCATAATACAAGAGAACTTAATTCCAAAATAAATTCATACAGTATAATAATTCTATATTGTATTTTTTCTTCAGATAATGAATATAAGGGTAACGATTTCATTTATCAAACCTCACATAACATGGGAAAACTTATTTCCAAATTAAATTTATACTATGCAACAATTCTAATAGTAATGAAATATTATTGTATAGAACGTTTAACCTTCTGATAATCTTAAAGGTGGTGAGTTAATTTATGAAATCTTTCATAATACAAGAGAACTTAATTCCAAAATAAATTCATATAGTATAATAACTCTAATATTGTATTTTTTCTTCAGCCGATGAATATAAAGGTAACGAATTCATTTATCAAATTACACATTACATGGGAAAATTATTTCCAAAATAAATTTATAATATATAACAATTCTAAGTAATGAAATATTATTGTATATAACGTTTAACCGTCTGATAACCTTTAAAGTGCTGAAATGATTTATGAAAACCCACAATAAATAAGAAATCCTAATACCAAAAGAAATCATCTCCAATAATTACTCTAATTTCAATAAAATAGTATTGTATATTTTCACTTCTGGTGATGATTATATAGATAACAAATACATCTATGAAATTGGCCATAATATTCGAAAATTTAAATCCCAAATAAAATTCTTATCCTAAAATAATTATTAAATATTACCGTATATTATATTTTAACCTCTTGCAATAAATATAAAGGTAACGAATTCATTAATAAAATAATTAATTATATAATAAATCTTAATACTAAAAAAGGTAAAAATTCCTTATATTAATAATATTTCAAGTTTTCATGGAAATATTATAATACATTACATTTTCTCCCCTGACAATAAGAATATGAAGGATTCATAATTCATCCTTTACGCAAGAAAGCTTAATTTCAAAATAAAATCCGTATCATATATAATTTATTAATCGTATAGAAATATGAGAAAAACATTTTTTATTTAAACACTTTCATAATTTTATCAAAGATCTACAATTAAACAGTCTCTCTTAAATTTCTCAAGCAAGCTGAGCATAAACTAATTTAATTGAAATTCCATATTAATTTCTAAAATGACTCTTCGTTATTTTATTCAATTTTTAAATATTTATAACCCAATTTCATAACGAGTATAAAGTTCTGAACTAATTAGATATGAAAAAAATTTAAAACTAGAGAGCTAGCTATTTTATTCTTTTACTTCAATTTATAGTAAACTTTTTTAAGACCCCTTATACTTAAATCAAGCTTTAAACAATACTAAATTCCTACCTTAATATTTCCTATTTGTTATAAATTTATATTCTTCTAATAATATATTGTTTACTATATACATAATTGAATATTTATTTTACTTTTTTAACAAAAATATTTTAATAAAAAGATAAACCTTTTTTTGGTACAAAAATGTTGCATGTTACCAAATCAATTTATATAGAACATTATTCTGCTACAAAATAATTTATATTAAGAACTATGGTGATTTAATATAATATGTACTAGTGGCCTAAGCCCCTGTTCGCTGACACACCAGCACCCAAAAATTGCTATGTAACCTCATATGGTTCACTTTGCAAACCTAGTTCGATTCGCTCGCTACTTAGTTAAATCCATTTAAAATGTATTCTAGCATAGAATCTTAAGTATTTAAATCAATGTTCAAATCTTTAAAACTAATTCTTCTATAAAAAAAATTATATATTTCAGTCGATAATAAGTTATTTAAATAAAAAATTTAATTGAAATAAATGACTTGCTATTAAAAATTCACTACTTCGTTCAAAACAGACTTATAACTTTCAAAACTTCAAGATATCACTATTAAGCCANATTTCGCGTTACCCAGTGGGCACCTGTGAACCAAAGTCACGGAGGCGAGCAACATCGCCCACGCCACACTGCCACAAACCCGTTTATAGGGTGGGCCACACATTCACACATCATTCACACACACAACAGAGGACAGCACAAAGAGAGAGAGAAACATCCATGCCTAGAGCGGGATTCGAACCCGCAGCCTATGGCTTCGCAGTCAGGCACGCTAACCGCTCTGCCACCTGGCCGGCAATCCTCAAAACTAATTCCTCTGTAAAAAAAATTACAATTATCAGTCGATAATAAATTATTTAAATAAAAAATTTTATTGAAATAAATGACTCGCTATTAAAAATTCACTACTTTGTTCAAAACAGAGTTATAACTTTCAAAACTTCAAGATATCATTATTAAGCTATTATTATTATTATAATTATTATTGTTGTAATTATTATAATTATTCTAATTATTATTATTATAACTATTATTATTATTATAACTATTATTATTATAACTATTATTATTATTATTATTATTATTAAATCTGCATACGCATAGTTAAAACATAGAACATTATTTTGTTTGTTGATATGAACTATTTATTTTTGGCCCTTCAATTCTCCCCAAAATCACGGCTCAGATTGTTTCAGCATTTCGTTGTTCACGCAGGAAAAAAATATTTCATTAAGAAATTTGTAAGCGTACGTTTACGCTTCACCCGCTTCATATTTCATATTATTCGCAGCCTTCGTATAGTGTGTTCAGTAATCACTAATCACTTGCTTTTTTTTATTTTGTCGAAAATGAATTTCAAAAGATAGTAGACACATGGGGGAATCGCAAATTGAAATTTTAGTGAAGAGAAAACAAAAACGCTATTGAAATCTAACACTGTGAGGAAAAAAAGGAAAGGAAAACATCAAAACCTGACTGAAGAACAAAATAGCGATTATTATAAATACCTCCTAACTTCATCTCAACCTTGTTTTGATATATTTCATTCCAATTTACTCGCTAGTTCCTCACAGATTTTGATAGCACACTTGTTTCTTCCTTGCTTACACATTCATTTTCAAAATTATGTATATTTCTTGTCATCTTCAGTTTTGGACAACGAATTTAAAAACCAGATATTAAGAACTCTGACAAATTAACAGCCTCTGCTTTTAAATGAAAGTGATTCATTTTATCAGCAAAATGCTGCGAAAACTATTAAAACGAAGAATGTCGTAAAAAAAAGAATCAATACACTTTTATCAAAATTAACAAAAATTAAATATCAATTATACTTAAAATTATAGATTTTGAACGATTGATTTTTGAATTGGCTAAAAGAAAAGGGATACTACATTCTTTAATCATTTAACCTACTTTGATCTTTCTAAAAGAATGAACTTCCCTTACTTCAAATAAAATTTTCAAGATTCTTTAATTTTCCTGCTGAGTTTGAGGATAGGAAAACTTAAAATATATAACATAAATTTTTAGGAATCGCATAATGTTTGCAGTACAAAGTAATTCTCTGAAATCACAGACTTAGATTAACAATCTTCCTTTCAAGCGTGTTTTATTCTTTTCTTAGTACATACAAATTAACTTCAGTAAAATATTTATTTAGCGAAAGTTTCTATTTAACTTGAATATCCAACTACTCGAAATTTAATTAAAATTAAATTGCATTCCAAGTGTTAAATAAAGTGCATCTAATGTTGAAATTCCTTCGCTATCTTATGGAATGTTGGAAATTGTTTTAGCAGAAGTTAACATGTTTATAACGTTGAACGTAAGATATATCCGAAATTTTGCAATAGTATGTTTTCGTTTTGATGGAATGGCAAAATGAAGGTAAATTACACATCCAGTGGTCGGAAGTAGTCCTCTACAAATAGTGAAACCATTGTAGTCGCTACCTTTTTTCGTAGTTTATAGTGCAGTGTGCTATTTTTTTTAAAAGTAGTGTAATGAGTAGTGATACAGAAAACAGTAGTTTGTAGTGGTTCCTGGCAACTACTTTTAATGTTAGTTTAGAAAAGAAACACGGTTCTAACGCAACTAATTTTTAGAATTTGATGGGTGCAAATTTTCTCGTACGGAGTTTTTCATCCCTTTTAGGTCAATAGAATGAATACCTAGCGTGCTTAAGAACTAAACACTCGGAGTTCCCCTCCCGACTGACCATCCAACCGCAACATCTGCTCTTGCACCCCAGAGCCCAAGGTAAAAAAAAACTGTAATGGACACAGCAAGGCCTTGGCCCTCCATGGGGCTGTCGTGCCACTGAGGTTATTTTTTTATTAAGGAAAATATTGCAACTTGAATTGGCATCAGGAACAGAACTCCGAAGAAAGTCTGAGCACTCTAGTCAGTCGGAAAGAGATCAGAAGTGGATTGGTAATTAATTTTGACTGAAAACTGCGACATAAATTCTATTGAGATTCGACATAAATTCTATGAGAAAACAATTCAAACATATACTGCCATCTATCACAGAGCAATTTCAGCGCTGTAATTAGTCGGGAAATGGTCAAAATTTCGATTTTTCTACTTGTGGCAGTATAGAAACGAATAAAATTTGCATTGTCATCTTGCATGGAGATCCAAAAGAATGTGTTTCCCATTTGGAAAAGAATTGTAATTTCGATTGCAAGATTCTATCTTTACAGATAAGTAAGTTAATAAAAGTACAGTAAAATAAAGCAAAAAAGAAAACAAATAAATAAGATGAATTATGGGCGTATTTCATTCATTAAATTTTTTTTCGAATGAAATACTGCAGGGAGCGATAGTTTTGAGTTATGTTTTTCTGTTTTAACTTTTTCTGTAAGTGAAATTTCTCAAAACCTTTCTCCTTGCTGTGCAAGGCAAAATTTGATAAAATAGTAACTCAAATAAATTTGATAAAAATATTTAAAGTATCTTCGAACTTAATAACAGCTCATGTTTTGTGTTAAATACTATTTACATATTACGATTTTTGCTGCATATAACAGGGTGCGTAGTCAAATTTTTCAACAGAAAATAAGCACCTTTTAAGCACTTTTCAAGCACTCAAAAATATTTTTATGCTCTTTAAAAAAATATATAATTAGGCAGGGTTTTGAAGTTTTTGACAATTGACGGTTTTATCCGGATTTAACCTTCATGTCAAAGTAAAAAACTAGTTTTGCAGGCATAGTTGATTCATAAAACTAATGACGATTTCATACTCTAAGGACCGACGGTACGCCGAAATAGTTTGGGGTTGAATTAATTGTGAAAACATTAAATAGAACAACATGAACAGTGCGTTTTTGCATAATACGTGGCGAAAATAAACAGGGTAAAAGAAAAATTAAGCATTTTTTAAAAACACCCAATGAAAAAAGCACCTTTAAGGGCTTTTAAAAAACGATAACCGAAAGTAAGCACCTTTAAGCACTTTTTAAAAATACTACGCACCCTGTATAATAATAACTATATCAGTAATTAAAGTTTTATATTCCTCGTTGTTGCGACGGTCTACAAAATAACACACTCATTTACACTATTACTCATTGGTATTCTAATGAATTCACTTTTTTGTTATTATTATTTTTGACTTTCTCTATATTTTTTTCCGATGCTTTCTCTTCTGTTTATTTAGCCTGTCTACGAAGCTTGATACGAAAACCTCTTCAGTATGTGCCAACAGAAAAGTCGGAGAGTTTTCTGAAAGAATTCCAAAAAACTGCAATGAAAAAAGCTAAGAAGACTCCAGGCGGATCCGTCATTTGGAACCTTAAGTATGTTCTGGTTCTTGCCAAGAGACCCGAACAGTAAAAATAAAACTCTAAAGAAACTCTTCACACAAAAACTTTCATATATTTCATTTTCTTTATTCTTAGATATTAAATATCATTTTATGTTTCTATAATTTGTGTCTCTCAATGTTTTGCAGTTGTTGTAACCCAGCTTCACTCCTAACAATATAAAAAAAAAAAAAAACCGTTATGAAGGAAACTTACGAATTTTTCAGAACTTACAAACAATGGTCATGAAAAAAAAGTGTTCTAATATGCATCATTTTATTCAAAATTGCAACTAATTTAACACTTTTTTGAATAGTATTATTTTTAGGAATTCTATATTTGCAACTTACATAGATTCCACTAAATCCTCTTTTTATAAAAATAAAAATATATATAAAAAAAATACAATATGGCAAGAAGACATTTCTATTAATTATATTTTCCAGTGGAGTTTTTTCATAATTTGCAAACAAAAAGAATTTTTTTTTTGTGGCTTTTTAATTGCAATAGAATTATTTAGTTTTGAATTAACATGAAAAATTCATCCCAGTTAAAAATAGAATTCATTTATTTATAACAAAAGAAAATAGAATTAAATGGAGAAAAAAATGGCACGGTACAGCAAAATATTTCAAAAATTAACTTTAACAAATTTTTTAAAAAATATTTCAGTATAAAAGAGTTAAAACAAGAAGAAAAAACAGTTTTTTCAGAAAATGAATAGAATTAAGAAATCGTTTTCAATTAAAGTTGTCTTATAGGAGGAATGAGCAACATCAATATAATTTTTGAAAAAAAAATCCAAGTTGCAGAAAATTTTAAAGTGAATTTTAATGAATTTGATTGCAGGTTTATCTATCTTCACAATTGGCTACCTTCAAGCAGGAGAAATTTGTTTATACATTTTGTGGCATTTGTTTATACCACAATTCGCCTGCCAATCAGGTTCGTCGCTTGCAGGTATCCTATTAAATCTTATCCGAAAACCGATTCAGCGTGTTGATAAACTAAGCGTAAGACCTGTAAGATTGACATGCCGGACACAACCACATTATTAGGCTGATTAAAGTAACATATTCTTCTTCCTGCAATGCGGGTTCGTAAGTATAGCTATGACGTGTTAGGTTAGTTTAAATAAAATATCTCATTAGTATTCTTTACTTTGATTTAGTTTATAAAAGTTTGAACACAATTTTTTAAATTTTGTATAGTATAAGAAAATAGAAATTAACAACACCCTAAAAGAGGTAATACTGAAAAAAAATTTTTAACTCAGTTTAAATATTAGCACTTATTGCTAAAAAGAGGTAATACTGTAAAAAAAAAATTAAATTAACACAGAAAAGTGCTAATATTTTAAAAAAAGGAGAAAATAAATATATATATTTTTTTTTAAATCTTGGAGGGAAAATAAAAAGCATATTGATGCCTCACTTTCTTACAATTTTTTTTATAACCTAACTTTTGATGAAAAAACTTTCATTTACACTTTTTAATATGCTGATAAACGTAAGAGTGTATTTTTAAAAATAATTTTTTTATTATTATTTACAATTAAAACCATTCAATTTCAGCAGTTTGAACAACAAAAAAATTAGAAGTTTCCATACGTTTTGTACTAGAAATATTCTTCTTTTTTTTTCCAATGATACAAATAGTTTTTGTCAGAAATTTTTTTTTTCTGCAATTTTTTTGAAAACTTTTTTTTAAATCCTTCATTTAATATCTAGTCAATTCTATCTTAAAGAGCAATGCCTAATTTCAAAATCATGCCAACAAAATTTACATTTTTATCTAAAAGGATTCAGTAAATCAACTCTTAAATTCAAAATCTTCAAATTAATATTTTATAAAAAAAAAAAATTCAAATGTTGTTGCATGCTCTTGAACTTAGAAAAAAATTACTTTTTTATAATATTGAAAAAAAGTCAAGAAAATATACTCTTTTTTTTTTGTCACTTAAAACCTATATCATGCCCTACCTTTTTAATTGTGGTATCAATTTGTATGGTGTTCTTCCCGTTGTTTGATACAGATTTTCTGCTTGTTTTGCCACGTTTTCTATGTGAACAATGCATTGTCTGCACACACTATTTTTTTTTAATACTTTAAATTATTGTTTTTAAATGCACTGCATAGAAGTACAGAGAGGGAAAGTTAAAGTATAAATTTCCATAGTTCACATCATTGCATTAAAAAAAGAGGAGGAATGCAAAAACTTGCTTGAAAAAAAAAATTGAAAAAATTTAGAATAAAACTATCATTGACACACAGTCTAATAAAAAGAGGTTTTAGCCTAAAATGTTTAAGAAGTTAAAAAAAAATTCAAATTTTTTACTTTTATTTATTTAGCTTGGTTTTTAAGGTGCCTTTTATAATTCTAGGTCTTGAAATTTCAAATCTTCCCAAGGGAAAAACCAAAGTTACTGTTTTTTTCCACATATTTTTGAGCCTACTTTTTTAAGCTTTAAGATAGAGGGTTTCCGGAGTTTTAATTAAAAACAAAAATCTACAAAATGATACTTACACTTTGATTTTAGGATAGCGAATCAAAGAATTACTAGCATAGAAAAAAATCAAAAATAAAGGAATTCAGATACTACTAATTTTTAACTTAGAAAGTCAAATCATAATTAAATAGTCTTTTGCATCATATTTAGAAATAAATATAATTCCATTAGGTGCCGTAACTAAAATTATCTTTCCTATATCTTTTTTAATCATTAAAATTGTTATCTTGTAATGTTTAATTATATTTAAAATAAATTAAAATGAATTCAAAATAGTAATTTTTTGTTATCTTTAAATCGATAACAAAAACATTTGACCACTGTATTTATCACGATTGTTACCTTTTTAATGAATTAATGATAACATAAAAAATATTGTGGGTGGCTGTGTGGTGTATATGTTCTATAAAATTCTAAATCAGACATGAAATTATTCAACATGTGTTTTATTATAAAAATGTTGTCACACACACAATGCTATATTGGATATATTTGCTATAAAATTGAATAGAAACATCAATTGAAATTGAAAGATGAAATTTAAAAAAATGCTAAAATTTAATAACATATCAAAAAACTAAGAACTGCATTTTCCAAATATTTATTTTAAAATTCACACAATTGAAAAAATGCAACTCCAATAACAAAACAGAATGATAATAAATAAAAATTAACGGAACTACAATTCGGTTAATTTATTGTAAATAAAATCCTTCAGCACAGCAGATCGGTACAAATGAAAAGCAATATAATGATGAATCTCTTTATTTACAGCCCACAGTTCAGTAAATTAAGAAGCTTGAGCGATGAAGACGCTGCCAACAGCAACCATCATTTTGTGACATTTTTCTAGTTTTGTCTTATCGCTAAGGCGTTGCAAAATGCTGGCAGCTTCAGCCAGCATGCATTCCTTCTCTCGGGGATTGGAAACTATGTTGTCGGGAAAATGTTGGCAAGCCAGCATCAAGGCATCCGCTTGGTCACGCTCACATGGGTGATGACTTTCTCCATTCTTACCTAAGGAATAAATTTTAAAACTTAGATTTCATCAAATAAATTATTCAAACTTTAAAAAACATTATAGATTTTTTTTTTTTTTAAATTTTACATTTCAGAAAAATATGTTTNGCTCACATGGGTGATGACTTTCTCCATTCTTACCTAAGGAATAAATTTTAAAACTTAGATTTCATCAAATAAATTATTCAAACTTTAAAAAACATTATAGATTTATTTTATTTTAAATTTTACATTTCAGAAAAATATGTTTAATTTTTAATTAAAAAACGAAAATGTTTTTTTTTAACAATATCAAATATATTTACAGTGTAACAAGAATTATAGCTAAAAAAATCATTAATAATAGTTAGCAATTAATTAACTAGATTAATAGAATAATTGCCCCTAATAGAATATTGCAACATAGAACACATTTCATAGAGAAATACACATAATAGGCTGGGACAAGAAGACAAAGGTTTTTCAATTCGACTTTCGAAAGTTGCCAAAAGTTGTCTGGGGAGATAATTAATGAATGAGCAAAATACCAGCTATTTTCTTGAGAAAGTGCTGCTTAAGCAAAGTTGTATTTTTTTTTTTCAACTAAAATAACACTTCCAATTAATTAAATTTAATGCCTGTACTTCACAAAAAGAGATAATTATGCATAGTAAACAATTTTCAGCAAAAAATTTGAACAACATAAGTAATGAAATGTGAACATTTTGAGCAGACAACTTATTAGCTTGAACATTAGTCAGCCCTAGAACAGCCTTGAACCTTGAGAGAGAGAGAGTAAGGCATTTTATACATAAAATATCTCTTATCAGTAAAATAGAGGCAATAAAATGGTTTAACTGATTATTTTTTTTATAATGAAACAATGAAATGAAAGTGAAAAGCAAAAGTATAACGACAACCTCTATTGTACTACATGTATTTTAATGACAAGAGATATCAGTGTTAGATGAATTCTACCAACCACCAAAGCCAACTTCATACAAGTTGGCATATATGGCGACCAGTGAGAGAAACCAATTTAATAGGCTGAGTTGGATTATTGCCCACACTGGACAGGAGAGGATGGAGTGCAGATGTGCCTTTTGGGCATAAAGAGCGTCAAGGTAAAAAAAAAAAAATTCAATTAAGAAAAAGGTAAAGTTCTAAGTGAGTAAATGACGGTTAATAAGCAAGCATGATACCTTTGGTACAGATAATGGAGTTCACTTTATTTCTTCTTCTAAGACTTCTATCCAGCATTTGTTGAGTCTTCACAGGATTAGCACCAGAAATCAATCGCTGTGTTATCTCATAAAGATGAACCTACAAATGCACATATTTCATACATAAGTTATAAAAAAAATGAAGGAGTCTTTAAAAAAAATTACACAACATAGGTGAATTATCAAAACTATCAGAAAATTATTAGATCTAATTATTTTTATCTGGTTACAGTAATAAATTTAAGAAACAATACGAAATACAAATAAAATGAATCTAAAATAAGAACCTTAAGTTAGAGAGCATTTTTTAATATAATATTATTGAGCAAATATTTATTATTTTGCCATAATACCAGCTGGATTATTAAATTAAAAAAAGTAAGCACCAGAAATAAATCGTTGTGTTATCTCATAAAGATGAACCTACAAATGCAAATTGACATACATCATATATAAGTTATAAATATTTTTTAAAAAAAATGAGTTTCTTTTTTTGTAAAAAAAAAGAATCATACATTCGTAGGTGAATTATCAATACTATCAGAAAATTATTAGATTTAATTATTTTTACCTGCTTACAGTAATAAATTTAAGAAACAACATGAAATAAAAACAAAATGAAAATAGAATAAAAATCTAAAGTTAAAGGCCATTTTTTGGATATAATTGAGCAAATATTTATAATTTTGACATAATACCAGCTGGATTATTGTATTAAGAAAATATTGTGAGATTTAATAAACTAAAAAATGAGTGAAGAAAAATATCGAAAGGACATACTTAGTTTAGCTAGGAATATTTTTAAATATCTAAATTAACTGAAAAGCAAAACAAGAATTTAAAATATTAAATATAAAGCAGAAACTGTCTGTCATATAATATTAAATGCCTGATGACAGAATGCTCACTACTTTCACAGTTTATAACTTAATATGATCTGATTATAAGGCATTTAGGAAGCTATAATTAATCTTTACATATTTGTTCCAGACCTGTTCTCATCCTTCAGAAGTATCTTAAAAATTTTTTTATTTAGAGCTATAATTGTCAAATAGTGAAGGTATTGTTTGAAAGTCAAATTAACAAATTATTTTAACCAACATTTGAAATATGTAATGAAAAAATATTTTAACAAAAGGAAAATTATCAGTCTCCCCAAATTATCAGCCTCACCAAACACAGGAAATAAATACAAATTGACACAAAATTAGAATTTCTTAAACACCATGGCAGAATAGTTATATACATTAAATAAATTAAAATTCCAAAATAAATTAATAATATGAACAGTAAGAATTCATGAATTAATTGATATAATAGCATTATTAAGTAAGATATTTTAATAGATTGGTAACTAAATTAATCCCTTGCAGCACACCTTCCTAGAAATTAACTCAAAAGAAATCAATATAAAAGTTATATAAAATCCTTAACTTAAACCTTACAACCAGCATTGAAATTGTTTAAATATTATACTTTAATCAAAATAATTAATGATTGTTACATTTTGTTAAGCTTATAGATAATGAGATTTTAATATTTTACTCTACAAATATGATATTCACAAACCTTAACACCTGTCTTTGACATGCATTAACTTAATTTATACGTAAAATAACATTATACAGTTTAGTAAGTTCATTTAGAAAATAAAATGACTCATACATTATTTTTATGAAAATTACAAAAAAAAAAAATATAGGTATTGCATACCTGCCAGTTTCTAATCCTTTCGAGGATGATTTTCCCCAGTGATAGTAAAATGGAATTTAAATTACAATTTTTGGCAGAAAGATACACTGTATTTTGAAAAAGATAATGCGGACTACCACGTCAGTATTGCATATTGTTATATATGCTTAATTTTTTTGAAAAACAGTGGTGGTCAAAAAGATTATAAATTAAGTTTATAAATGCATGGAATATTTAGAAAGTATACATTCTACTACCACTTTAAATACACAAATAAAATTTTACGCCAAATGCATAAAAGTTGGCAGGTATGGTATCGTACTGTGTATAATATTTTTAATAAATATAAAATTTCAATTGTGTGAAATAAAAATTTACCTTGCTGTGAATTTCTGGAATATAATGCAAGAGTCGACGCAGGCACCGGAGGTCTTCTCTATAACCCTCAGACACTCCACAAACATCAGAAGAATTATTAGATCTTGACGACTCCCAAACATGATTTCTAGTACTCAGGCACCAATCGATACTCAGAACTTGGAAAGCCTGCATAAATTAGGTAACCTTTATTAGACAATAAATAAGTTTTATTTCAAAGATAGCAAGTTTCTTCCACAGTGAAACACTCTTCAGTCCTGAGGAAAAATCAGTGGACTGAATTCCATCCTCCAATTAATATTTTATTTCCAATTTTTTTTTCAAATTAAGTTTTCAAAAAATAAATAAAATTTACATTTTTTTTAATAATCTGTAAAGATTAAAAAAAATTAATACTTTTTTGTTGTTATTTTTTATAATTATTACCAATGATCAAATAATAATGTCACACCACAATTAAAGAATAGGATTGACTAACTTCAACATGTGATTGCTTTTACAAAATTTAAATCTAAATCTGCTTGAGTTTGTAATTTCTCCTGACATTTTGAAAGGCTAAAAAAATTTTTTTAAAAAAACTCAATTATGATTATTTTCCTTAAAAAATTAAACTTATAGCTCAAGGGGAAAACTTTACTTTGGAGAAGTGTAAAGATACAAAGTAATTTAATAAGTAAAGATATAAATGGCTCAAACAAAAAGTTGGTGTTTCAAATACATACATGTATATTTTTACAACAGCTAACCCCATGTATGGGGTTAGCTGTTTCTTTTGTTTTGTCTGCTATAAAAAATAAACTAATAAAATTAAAAAAAATTTGCTTTATTAGAAAAAATAATCTAAATCATTAATATATTATGCGGGACAGAACATAATATATTTTTTCGGATTTACAGCTCACCTAAAGTGATAACGCTAATGCAAGATCGTGCAAATTGATCAAAAAATAAGTTCAGTCTGGAATTTTCTTTAGAGTACTTTTTTTTGACATGGAAAAACCATGAAAAAAAGTGCCTAAGAAAAAAAGCTTTTAAGTAAGTAGTACCAAAGTAGAAAAAAGGAAAAAAATAATTAATAAAGAATTATCAAGTACTAAAATTTTAAACAGTTTATAATTGCAATCTAGTTTAAATAATATTATTTCCTAGTACTTCAATAAATATTTTTTAAATAAAAGAAAATAGAAAAGCGAAAATTGGGAAGAAATTTTTTTTTTTTATGAATCTCTTAAGAAATTAAAACATGTGTGGTTTCTTTCAAAGTTTTACATAAAGGAGTATTGAAGAACTTTATAATTATATAGAGAGCTTTTAAAGTATCAAAGTCAAGTTACATATTATTGCACTATACAACAAATTACAAATTGTAACAGCACACTAATTTTCATAACTAAATACTGTTAAGAATAAATACAAATAAAACTTACATAATACAATACAGAAATACAAATTGTATTTTTACATACCTAATCATAAAATTATGAATTATTATAATTGATAAAATAAACTTATTGCTTTTAATAATAAATTTTTATTTACAAATTATTGTTATGATATAATAGTCGAAATTTCCTTTTCATATCATTTCATTCAACAAATTTTACTTTTCCAATCATCCTTCAAAAACTTGCAAGTTTTCAAATATTTTTGAAAAATAAAATTTGCAAATAAAAAATATTATATAACAGCAGGATTTTTTTTACTTTGTCACATTTTGATTACTTTAAAAAATTTGGTTGGGATTTACTAACATTTATAAATTAATATAAAAACTAGTTTCTATTTTATTGTTAAATAAATTAAAAATTAAAATTAATTATGAAACAAATATTAAATAAATCAATTATTGAATAAATCAATTATTTTTTAAAAAAAAGAAAAATAAAGGCAAAATTAGTATAAAAAATTACACAAGCATCAAAAAAATGTGCAATAAAAATTTAACTGCCTTAAAAAAATTTTAAATTTTTGAATTAATATTCTACGAAGAAATATATATTTTTTTATCTTTGAAGTTCGGTGACTTAGTGCTAGCCCTTTCCACCCCCATGCCCCAGGTCAGAGGTTCTATCCTTAATCTGAGCACAGTTAACTTCACTTCAGTGGATTAATAAAATCAGCACTAAAAACTTGAGGACTAAACACTGACGGTTCCACGTTCGACTGACCACTTGACTGTAGGAACATATGCTCTATATTAGTTTTTGTTGCAATATCCGAAAATAAAGCAGTGTTCTTCAGAGTAAATGAGACACTTGAATAGAATTTCAAAACCTTCTTCACCCTTTTTAAAACTTACATTTGTAATTTTTATCAAGTGCTAATTCTTTACACTCTTGAGTAATTTGAATCAAGATAAAATCTTATTTTATTGATAGATAATTTAAACTGTTTATCAAAAAAGTACATTAAGCTATCACTATGAAAGAACCAAATAAATAAAAGCACAATTTTCATTATTTTTTTCTGTTCTATCTCCCAATTTTAAGCTGCTAATAGAATCAGTAGCTTTTCATCAAAAAGACTGGAGAAACAACTGTTTTTCATGATTTCTCACAAATTCTCAAAAATATTACTTTATTTTCACAAGTTCAAAAAAATTTGAGTAGATTTTTTACAATTTTACAAAAACATCAATTTTTTAAAACGTCTGTAGCAAGTTTTACAATATCATGTACAACTGATATGGACAACAAATAATTATGAAAATGCAGACCAATATTGTTATGGATCATATAAGTGCACACTTACTGACATATGCCAATGAGTAACGAAAACGTGAAATTACCTGTACTAAAGGTGGAGGCATTTGATGCAATGAATAATTTAAACTATCTTTCACAAGACTTCCCGCTTTGTCGCATAGTCGTAACGTAGTACTAGGCATTGAATCATGACTAGTAGAACTCTTTTTAGCCCGAAAAGAATACAAAACAGCAGAGGGAAGAGGATGTCTAAGAAACAAGAATTATAATCTGTAAGCTTCAGCAACATTTTATCTTCAAACGCACTTGAAATGACATAAAACTTCAAATAAATTCACTACAACATACAACAAAATTAAATACATAATTATTATTCGTCTAGTTCTTTTAAACGTTGCGCTTTTTTTCTTCTTCAAAAATCAATGCAAAAGTCTATTTTTTAATGCGTCCAAACACACTAGATGCAAAATAAATGTAGAATTGGAATATATCAGCAAATAATTCCAAAGGTAGGAAATAATAAAAAAAACTGAAGGAAAAAACATGCATGTTTTCTCTATTTTAATTAAATGAAAAAGAAAAGCAATTTAAATTATCTTAAAGTCAAAATTCCTTAGCTACCACTTTTTAGTCCATAATGCTCAAGCCAGATACTTGATATACAAGCTGTGCCTGTGTAGATTAATGTCCATGAACTTCATACTTTCAATAGGATTTAAGTTTAAAATTTAGTAACAAAAAAATTGCAACGCTATTCCGTCAGTTTCTGAGTGAATCAACATCAAAGTTCAAGAAAACCAATATTACAAAAAATATTATGAGTCTTTAACGTTTTTCTTGCTTCGTATTTTTTTTTTAATTTCTTTTAAATTAAATAAGTTTTTTTCTTGGAAAAATAAATCTGCAAAAAAAAAAACTGTTAGGGTAAAATTCTTGAATAAATAAACACATTTAAAAAAAAAACAATTAAAAGTTTTTTAATTATTTTTTTTAATTTTGAAATGAAAAAAAATTTAAAGAAATGGATAAAATTAGATTTTGTGTTACTAAAATTTGTGCTTAAAAGTACAAGGAAACTAAGAGTTTTGCACTTAATATACTGAAATCTATACATTTAAATAAACATACTGAGAATTCAGAAGTTCTTTTGGAAAATTTTCAACATCTTGGTACAATTTTTCAGCCTTTTCCTTCTCACCCAGAAGCCAGGAGAGAGAAACACTCAAAACGGATGCCCACCAAAAGGTTACACGATCTTCTTGTCTCAAACAGACAGGTTTGGAACTCTTCAGAGCTGAAGAGAAATTACTACTCTCAGTAACATAACAAGAATTCTTCAACAGTTGTATGCAGTTTGAAATAACCAATCCAGTAGAATGATTCCTATAGAAATCAATATAAAGACATTACACTTGTATGCTGTGACTGCCACCAATAATATCACTGAATTAAAAAGGTAGCCATTTTTTTAAAAAATGAAATCTGCAAGAATAGAATTATTACAAAACCAATACATGCTAAAACCGTCAATTATGAAATCATGATTGTCGTTTTATAAAATCATATTTTTGTACGCATATATTTAAAATAATTAAAAACTCTGCTTTCTCTTTCTATTTTCTCACGTTTTGAAAGCATATCTATAGCAAATTTCATTGTGCCCCAATGAATTAAGTTAGAGGTGTGGATTATAATTTGCAGGGAAATTGAAGGATGATAATTAAAAAATAAATTATGGAACAGGGAATGTAGAGGAATTCAAATTAAAACTGTTAAAGAATTAAGAAAAGTCATCAGTCAATATCAATGACCATCACTCATTCCATAAGGTAAATTTATCTTAATAGATGTCAGAAAAGCGCTTGTAATAATGCTCATAAAGCATTTACTCCATTTACAACCTTTCCGCCATTACTTAATTTTTATTTTTATTTCACTCGAGGCCTAGCACCTAGTTTAAAAAACAAACTAGGCCATGACCATGACTTTTGCTGGCTTCGATTCCCAGATCGACACAACATTCTAAAGTGTTCTGTGTATTTTTTTATCCTCTCTCTCCACATATATATTCTAAGTCGATGGAGATAAACTATTTTTCAAAACAATTATTTGCACATCCCCTCTCACATTCATGCAGTGATTCTTTTTATTTACCTATAATCATTAAATTTTAGTACTTGGTTAGAACACCTGGAGGGGGTCGTGGTTAATTCTCATCTCATTTACTGATTCCCAATCTAAATCATGTTTATGGAGGCAGCAACAACTTAGCACTTAATATTTTGAAATAAACTTTGCAGCAAAGAAAAAGAAATACAATGAAAGTTACAAAACATTTATAACTTTTAAACCATGCAGAATTGTTAATTTTAAANTTTAAACCCATTAACCGATTTAAATATAATTGATATTTTTGAAATCAGCACGAAAAACTCTGTAAGTGTACAAATTTTCATCAAAATCTGAGACGGTGGGTGCCATGGCTGGATGAACCGACATGGAATGACCCTTATAACTTTTAAACCATGCAGAATAGTTAATTTTAAATTTTGTTAATAAAAAAAAGGATATGTTAATTTAAAACCGTTCTGCAAATTTAAAAAAATTTAGTTTATGTTTAATTAATATAAATGAAGTAATCAATTCAGCTTTTTGTGTATTTGCAAAGTTTAACTTTATCATAAAAAAGGCTTTTTGAAAAATTTTAGACATTCCAGTAATAATATAAAATATTCTAAAAATGAGCATGATTTTAATATGGCAGCGGGCCATACTAACAATAATTGTTTGATACATAAATTTACACTGCAAAATATTGATTGTTTGCTAGAAGAATTTATAAAAATTCAGTGGATAGCAAATGATAATATGTTATGTAACAAACTAATAAAATAATTATTTGTTATATGATAAAATTTTTAATTAAAACTACATAACCTTGCATAATTTCGAAGATTGCTAAAATCAGCCTCTTATAAACAATGGTCCGATAATATTCTGTACTATAATCTATCTGTTAATATTCTACAAATACAACTATCTTTAAAACAAGCTTAGGTTCAAGTATAACCAATAATAAACACTTATAATAAATACTGCCAAAGTATTAAATGTATAAATATGTATCAGATTATTAGTAATCAGCAATTTTAGCTTTTATCAAACTTAAGTTATGACATTAAAAAAAAATTTAGGAAATAAAATTCGGTTAACACCTTTATTTCATAACATTTTTAAATTTTATTTATTACAAATGTTATTATTTTCCTTAGAGAATGTTAATATCGCTTAGATACAACATTTAAATTAAAATGAAAAAAAATTCAATTAATCAAAATAAGGGCAACAATTCATAAATTTAAAACAGAAATTCAAGTTTTTAGATTTTTTTTTCTAATTCTAGATCCACTTTTAGAACTGTAAATGGACAAACCTTCCATGTTCAATATTTTCATCTAATTCCATACTTGGGGAAATAATTGACAAAATTATTTTCTCCAAGAGAAACTCTCGAAAACCACGGGATGCAAATGACAGGGGATTCACTGAAAATAGAAACATAAAAATAAATTAATAAAGATTTCATTTTATAACAAAATTTGTTACAAATAATTAAAGAAAGTGCTTAATCAATGAATGTACTGCTATTGCGGTCTTAAAATAATATGAACAAACAGGAAGATAATGTCACATCAGAAGCCTTTATTAAATGAATGAACTTCAATTAAACTGTAGTTTATAAATTATCTAATTAAATTTAAAATAATGTTACTTTTAAATCCTTCAACTGAATGTAAGAAAAATGTTTATCAAATTATTTATTAATTAATCTTGTTGTTCATTCATAACAATTATTATTACTTCAAATTCAAATTTTCAATTTCACAATATCATTTATAGACTAACCAAATAACCTTCACTTTATACTGAATATAACAAGAATAAGAAAGAAAACAAGCTCGATAAAATTTATTAAATTTCACAGGGTGCATAGCCAAATCTTTCAACAAAAAATAAGCACCTTTTAAGTACTTTTTAAACACTCAAAAAATATTTTTAAGCACTATATGCATTAATAAATACAAAATAATTTTCAAAGACTTTACATGATTATGATGAAATAACTAGTTTCTGACAAAGAACTCTTCTTGACTATATTAGACATTATCAAATGATAAAGAGATTTTTTTGGTTTGATATCAGAGGGTGGAAAATGAAGTCTGAAATTAAGAATATCTTGCAAAATGCAGCAGGATGCACATGGGAAGACAATAATCTCACCAAGTCCAGCTCCGTATATATGCACATATGGACTAGCAAGTATTTCATCAAACATGTAAAATTATTGAAACCTTTAATACGCCATAGCCGACGGTATGCAGAAATAGATTGTGGTTGAATGAATTGTGAACTTTTAATAATGTGAAAACATTGAATAGAACAATGTGAAAAGCACGCTTTTGCATAATACCTCACAAAAATTGACGTGGTATAGAAAAAAATTTCATTTTCGAAAAGGGAAAATTAAGCACTTTTAAAAAACCCAATGAAAAAAGCACCTTTAAGGGCTTTTTAATAAAGAAAATCGAAAATAAGCACTTTTTAAAAATGCTACACATCCATGTTTTAGTTATAGTAAACAGTTTCTAACTCTTTTTCAACTCCTTCCTTCTCGCTCCCGTGAAAATCACAGGGTGAGTTTTCATCCGCTATTTCTTGCTCCTGTAATATTGACGGGCTGAAGTGCTCAGTAATAATACGCCAAAAAGAATAAAACTAATTCATTTTTTTTGCCTGGAAAGTATTTTATTTCTAATTTTACACACCTGATGGCAGTACCAGAATATTTTTAAGGTAATTGTAGATAGTTAGTTTATTTTAAACTAGTTGCAGCACTAATCAAATACGTAATACAAATACAAAAAAATAGGCACTTTTATGACCGTTTTCTTGAAAATTAACCGATTTTTAAGGGGTTAATAAAATTATAATTGATCTAATCCTTTTTTATGTAGAGAGAAAAATAAACATAAAATGAATGTAACATAAATTAGTAATAAAATATATACTAGATACTTTATTTAATATTCTATGTAAGCACTTTTTAATAATGCTAATTTCGAAGTTCAGTTTAAATAATATAATCACTGTATAATATACACGAATTCATGCAGAAAATTTGTCCCCATCACAGAAATTTTTTTACGATTACTAAGAAAAAAAAATTTTTCTTTAACCTTTTTTCCTACCAATGCAAACACGGTTTAAAATTACAAGATTTAAAATCACACACCGTGATTCCTATTAACGCTATTTAAGGTTGCTCATCCTGTTTCGCATTTTCAAGATTTTATACCAAATATCATGTTTCATATTCACCCGATTTAGAAGCCACTGATATGAATAGTATTCAAATGACTTAGAAATTATACAACGCAATTCTTACTCACGCTGTTTAAAAATGAAATATCGAGATTCGTACTAATGCAATTTTAAAATCCAACATCAATACTTGTATTCTCGTTGTTAAAAATAATAGATTGAGAATCATATTCTCACAATTTAAATAAATAAATGAAATCTCACATCGATATTTTTATTAAAACGTTTATAACATTCTGTGGATAAATGCTTCCTTTATTCATTTATTTCTAGCTCAAATTTCAGGTATTTTTTTGAATTATTTAAAAAGTGTTTTTGCACACAACATTTTTATTTTCAGTTCTTTTGGTTTTTTACTGAACTCATCTCCATGGCATAAATAAATATAGAATTCTACAATAATTAAATATCGGTAGAAAAAAACTCCTTGATCTTCAACCAAATTTTGCCAAAATGAGATGGCGACAAAAGAGTTGAAGCTAGTTACAAATGTTAATCAATGGTGCAAAATGTTTTTTAATAGAGATTTTGCATTCACAGAAAGTTTTTCCTTTTATCTAAGTTGGCTTAGAGGTGCATTCAATTAAATAATAGAGAGTAATTAGAAATTACACTCAATTGATTAGATCAGACAAGTGAAAGTTAAGAAAAATTCCGAAAAAGGTAACAATTAAGTTCTAAACCTAAAAAGTTACAAAAGAAATTTTTAAAAAAATGGCTAAAACTTTGGGCTTTTTCCCGAATGAAACTTCAAACTTAAACCATAAGGTAATTTAATTTTCTGATAACATTTTCATAAATTGTAAGAAATATTTATAATATACTTTTTACACCAGTTTCAAAATAGTACTCTGAAAAATTTTGACCAAAATGTTCCTTCAAAATTATATTTTTCCTTTTTATTTATTTATTTAGGTATTTATTTATTTGTTTCAATTAAGGGTTAATATAAACAGCTAATATGAATACAGATTTTTCATAAAGACATTAAATGACATAAGACAGCATTCAAAAAGTTATGAAAAAAACTTTTTACTTTATAATATTTGTAACAAAAATCATCTGAGCTTAATTTAAACATTTATTTTTGAATGACTCTAAAAAAATTAATTTTTAAGTGACATAAATTTTTATTAATTTATCAATTTCTTTTTTTATAAACTGTTAANAGAAAGAAAACAAGCTCACTAAAATTTATTAAATTTTACAGGGTGCGTAGCCAAATCTTTCAACAAAAAATAAGCACCTTTTAAGTACTTTTTAAACACTCAAAAAATATTTTTAAGCACTATATGCATTAATAAATACAAAATAATTTTTGAAGACATTAAAAAATGATCATGATGAAATAACTAGTTTCTGACAAAGAACTCTTCTTGACTATATTATACATTATAAAATAATAAAGAGATTTTTTTGGTTCGCTATCAGAGGGTGGAAAATGAAGTCTGAAATTGAGAATATCTTGCAAAATGCAGCAGGTTGCACATGGGAGTGCAATAATCTCACCAAGCCCAGCTCAGTATATATGCACATATGGACTAGCAAGTATTTCATCAAACATGTAAAATTATTGAAACCTTTAATACGCCATAGCCGACGGTATGCAGAAATAGATTGTGGTTGAATGAATTGTGAACTTTTAATAATGTGAAAACATTGAATAGAACAATGTGAAAAGCACGCTTTTGCATAATACCTCACAAAAATGTATGTGGTATAGAAAAAAATCTCATTTTCGAAAAGGGAAAACTAAGCACTTTTAAAAAACCCAATGAAAAAAGCACCTTTAAGCACTTTTTAAAAATGCTACACATCCATGTTTTAGTTATAGTTTACAGTTTCTAACTCTTTTTTAACCCCTTCATTCTCGCTCCCGTGAAAATCACAGGGTGAGTTTTCGCCCGCTATTTCTCGCTCCCGTGATATTGACGGGCTGAAGTGCTCAGTAACAGCGCGCCAATAAGAAAAAAAATAATTCATTTCTTTTGCCCGGTAATATGAATACAGATTTTTCATAAAGACATTAAATGACATAAGACAGCATCCAAAAGTTATGAAAAAAACTTTTTACTTTATAATATTTGTAACAAAAATCATCTGAGCTTAATTTAAACATTTATTTTTGAATGACTCTAAAAAAATAAATTTTTAAGTGACATAAATTTTTATTAATTCCTCAATTTCTTTTTTTATAAACTGTTAAAGTGACATATTGCCTTTTAATAAATTAAATCTCAAAATCAATGTAAAACTTTCTGAGTGCAATCACAATTTTCCCTCAACAAAAAAAAATCCTAACAAGAAAAGAAATCAAGAAGAAGTCATATTTACTTGATTTTGGAACTGAACTAAAAATAGTTCCTTCCCGATCATAAGTCCAGTTTCCATTACGAAAGAAAGTATGCCCTATGGGGTCAAAAAGCCACTGCAAAGTTGGAGGAACCATAACATTATTAGAAAGGTAAACTCTTCTAGCTTTTTTCAATAGGTACCACTAAAAATAAAGAAAACATTCCAATTTAAAATCACGTACAAAACAATATAATTGACTTTAAGACTGAAGAAATTCAATTCCTCATTACAAAAAAAATTAACAGGAATTTTTTAATAAAAATACATAAACATTTAGCACAACTTACAGTGATAAAATATAATTTTCTTGGGAAACAACTAATAAAGCTCATGGCTGAACTAATGTATATTTCAGACATTTTTTCAATTGGTATGATAGACTTAGCATCTTCTCCTAAATTCAGAGCATTCAGTGACAAATATATTCTCTCAAGTTTACTATCTGATAGAAAACCTGAGGAAAAAAATCATAAAACATTAATAAAAGAACAAATATTTTAGAGCAATAATAGTTTTTAAATGATTATTAATATACAGTGATTTATTATTAATGAAAAGTCACAAGGAAAAATAGCAGCACTAGCCAAGGGTAGTTTGAATGTTTATTTTAATTTTAAAAAATCGTAAACTACTAACTAAGGGTCCTTTGAAGAAGAAAATAATAATCTTTACCATTTTCGAAAAAGGAAACAGAAAAATAAATCATTTGCATATCATATGCGGTTCGAGAGAGCCGTTTTGAAATGTAATAGGAACTTTGGTAATGGGTACAAAATAAACAACATGAAGGTACAGTGACAATAGGTTTTTACAATCCTTGAAATAGAATGGTGCCAAAATTTTAAATACAGTGAATTCGCGATAACTCGAATCTGATAGGACTGACGAAAAACTTCGACATATCGGAAGTTCGACTTACCGTTAGTTTCGGTTTTGGACTTTTAAAGGATTGTCGGATTATTTAATTAATGCTTATTAATTACAAATCTTCTAATTGCTTACAATATTTAAGATCATTTTTCTGACAAGTCATTTACGATAAGACTGTTTGAAGCACTTCATGATACCCTGGTCCATCGGCTGCAACTTTGCTGTTGTGTTTGGCGGGAGAAACTGCAAGTTTACTGCTTTCAAATTAGGTNAGCAAAGCAGGGGTTAAAGTTTGAGCAGCAGTTTCCACTGTCATTCAGGATTATTACAATCATATCACTATAACTGTCAACAATTTCACCTATGATTGCCTCAAGTTAAAAAAAAAAATTGCCTTGCCTCCAAAGATTGTTTAACCCACTGACGGTTCTGCACGTAAAAAGTCGCATTTTAACCTGCAGTCTTCTCTGCATAGCAAAACTGGTTTTCCCATGTTAACTGATAGGGGAACTGTGTGTAGGGGAGAAACATTCTCCCAATTTTGCCCATTTCCTTAACCGCCAGTGGGTTAAAGCACCTGCAGGCAGTTGCTCATTCTGTCCAATAACTGGGAATGATTACTTGCAGGCATACCTCCAGGTAAGTTGGTTTGGCTTTAAATCGGATCTGCCCTTTGTTCTTTTCTCACTTACTGGTTGTAACGCTTCATAATTTGTACAAGTATTAAACTTAAGTGTTGAATTAATGAAGCAAAATTAAAATTCAAGCGAACTACTAAAGTAACACTATGTCATGTAGAAGAGCTAAATTAGAACCAAAGAATCAATTAATTAAAGCTTTTCTATAAAAATGTTAATGACAACCGTGTGGAGCGCACCTGCTAGCGAAAAAAAAAAAAAGGAAAAATAAAAAAATTTAAAAAAAAAACAATTCTTGCATTTACAATTATAATCAATAATAATCATAAAACTAAACATTACAAACCTGAAAAGAAAATACATATTATCACAATAAGCATGGACAGACTGGAAATAAATTATACATCATAATTCCGAGATAAAGGTTATCGTTAACATTTATGAGCAAGTGTTTATTTTTAAGCACAGTTATATCAATATTTTTCACTTCTTTTCTATTGGCAAAAGGGATTATTGGAACGCCATTCACAATTCTTCTATCACATTTTTTAACATAAATATTTATATATTAGATAAACCTACTATTTAAATTTGCTACCATCCATAAAATTAAAATTCTCTAATGGATGTAAAGAGAAAACAATTAAGATTATTAAATTCAGATAAAAATTGGTAGACAAAAGAAATGAATTCAAGTTGCATTTAAGAAAAATAAAACCATTAAATCTAAATTCAAAAAAAAAAAATTATTGTTAACAATGCTATTTGTATCATCTGTACAAGATATCATTAAAGAAAATGCTTGAATCAAATACTGTTTTATTTAGTAGTGAATGCAATTTCAACTGTTTAAGATTACTTTCAGATTACATTAAGCAATACTGTATTACAGCATGCAAGCTCCTTAATATTAACAAGGTCGGCACTCATGTCTGTAAAAAAAAATTCCCTGTGTTTTATCCTTCACAATATATTAAGAGGAAACACACATTCACTGCGCTCTTGTGAGCTATAGTAGGATAAAAATGCTAGTTTTAGTTGCTGAAAAAATAAGGAACAGCTCAACATAAAACAAATAATACTATAATTAATGAAATAATATAATATCTCTGAACTATCTCATAAATTGAGCTTTGAGAGGTTGGCATTTCTTAAAAGACAAAAATAAGAAATGAAATTCCCTGTTTTTGTCCCAGTTTATAAGGAAAAATTCAAAATTCCCTGCATTTTTCCTGTGATTTTAGATGATTTTCAAATTCCCTATATTTTTCAGGTTTTCCCTATTCTCCCTGTCGAGTGGCAACTTTGTATTAATAAATTATAAATTTTCTTTTTTGCTTGCATGGCAGCACTAGCATTAAATACTATTTTTTTCTCTTTTTCAATGCTTGTTCATATAGTTAAAAGCTAAAGAATTAATCATACTTCTTCTGTTTTGCACTCCTTAATATACTGTTTTAACACATTTAATGGGGCCAGGACAACCTGGTTGACAGGAGGCTGGACTCGTTCTCGTAAGAACAGGAGCTCCAATCCAGCCGGCTGAAGACTCCCCGTGCAGTAAATGGTGACCGGTGCACATTAAATTTGTTGGGCCACAAATTCCTTCATGTTCCCATAACAAATTGCCCCTCTGGGGGTACTGAATTGGACATTGATAGTTCTCTGGTTCAGGTCAAAATTATGATATGTGGATGAATGAATGGATGTATAAACAGGTGTGAAGTATGGATGTGGCAGAAGTCAAATTTTTGGCCAGAGATGGCGCCACTGGAGAACAAGAGCAATCACACCCCTTACCATAAAGGTCAATGACAACAGCCACAACTCACTTAATGTAATAATTCAATGAAGTGAAAAAAGTAAAAGTAATAGAATAATAAACAAGAACAAATTTTTAAAGGATGACCATGGAAAAATTATAGTTAAATTTTTATTCAATAGTATTTAAAAATTAAATTTTTCAATACTTTTAGAAACATTACATAAATATAGATAAATATTACAAAGAATAATTTTAAAGGAAACAATTTACCCAGAACATGAAGTTGCTGCAGATTTTGATACACAAGAGCTGAATCTCTTAAATATTCCTTCAAAGGACCTTTCTTAACAAAATATCTATTAACCAGTCTCTGAATGCCAGTAAAATGACATAACTGTCTAATGCATTGCCAAGAAACACCTACTGTTAATTCAACAGCCCCACAAGGAAAAGGTCTACCAAGAGCAGTAAGACAATGCTTCAGGTGGGTTACTGCATTTCCATAGTCTTCCTGAAAATCACATTTAATAAATACAACAAAAATAACAAATTTCAGTTTTAAAAAGAAATAAAATATTTCCACACACCGCATTGAAGCTAATATGATGATTTTGATGTTACCTTAATAAATCTAACCTTATTCGTAAAAAAATAGTGTCTCTTTTTTTTNTTTTAATTTTTTTTTTTTTTTTTTTTTTTTTTTTTTTTTGGATACTACGGAATGCTATTCAAAAATTACTATTTAGAAATTTATTTATTTAATTCCTAAATGAAAACATTTTATACTTATCGAAATTAACTTAAATATTATTACTTAACTAAAACACACAAAGATAAAAAATATTACTTAATAGCAATAAAATATAAATTTATAATTTTAAAGATATAGTGCTAAAACATAATACAACTTCAAACTAATTTAACTGAATGAGTTATCTGAACTTAGGCTAGTTTATTTAGAATTTTTTCTTTCATACAGAACTTTCTCTTTAAATAAGAAGGATGAAAATTAGTTTTTCACTAGGAAAATAATAAGTAAAAAGACATTTTTGGGCACTGTAAATGCTTGGTATGCAAAGAAAAAAAATCATCTTAATTGTAAATAGAATTGCAATAGTTTAAATGTATAGATTTGAGTACATTAAGTTCAAAATTCTTAGTTTCCTTGTATTTCTTAGCAAAAAAAAAAAAAAAAAAAAAAAAAAAAAAAAAAAAGAAAGAAAGAAAGACGAAAAAAATTTGTAGAAGATTTCGAGAAATTTTAAAATTTTACGTTAAATCAAATAGGAAACATAAATGTTTATTACATACTAGTCGCCTACAGCAACTTGCTGGTCCCCCTTTTTAAACAGAATTTTGACACTCAAAATTGTTCAATCAAAAATCAAAATAATATTTAAGTATAAACTCATATCGCTCAAGTGAAAGTGGATTTGATGTTCATGTTTACTTGTGCTCTTGTTTGCATGCGTTCTTCATGTTCATTTGGTACTGTGATAAATTTTTATTAAAATGTAAATTTAGTAGATGTTTAAACAACGTATGTTAACACTTAAACAAATATAAATATTCTATTTATCTTAATGGCCCTTTTGATAGATAATAAAACAAATTAGCAATTTAGTTAAAATTTAAACTATGCACTTATTAGCTGTTATTGATTATGCGAGCTAGGGAATTCTTTTTGTAAGTTTTTCTGTCGGAACGAAATGAACAATAATTGTCATCCCCGTGGCAGAATCATGGCGAAGCGGCGACATTGTCACAGAACATTACCGAGTTCTTGCAGAATGAGTTTTTCTTTAGGGAGTAAAAAAATTCCAATTAAAAAAAATTATTTTCATACTATTCAAGCACAAGATCTAAGACTTAACTGATTTAGGCCTTAAATTCGAGTGCACCAACATACAATTTAATGTTTAATGTATCTAATTGCTTTCGTGTGCCCAAAGTCTTGCTTTGCTAAAAAGTTTTATGACATTTTCATTTAAAGTATAGTAATATACAGTTAAAAATTAATGTTCAAAAAAGATATCAAAAATAATAATTATTATTAATATTTGGCTAAAAGAAGTTTTATCATTAGGGTTTAATAATTTTATACAATAAGAATAAGCGTATTTATGTTTAAAATTACTTTGTTAAATCAAGTATTTTTTTAATTTTTGATAATTTATGTTCACCCTCTTATTTGTATTTTGCACACATTTTATTTAAGCTATGAAACTATGAGTTTAACTATGAAGTAAGTAATCTATTTTTATCGAGAATCGCCTGCCTCGATTTTTTTAAACATTTTGTAACGATGCTGTTTCCATGGCACAGCAATATTGAAACAATAAAAAAAAGGAATTTTTAAATATTGTATGCGAACAACTCAACATAAGAGGATGAAAAATATTGCAAAATGATCCAAAAATATTAGCAATCAGTAAGAAATAGCTTTATGTCAATCAGTAAAGCCAATCAAAATATATTAGGGAAAGTTTTATCTGTAACAATGATTTCAAACGATGAAATTTCGTATTTTCCATATTTTGCCAAAACTAAATAAGGCAGGAAAGAGATGATTGTTTACTAATCACCCCAAAAAGTTTTGAAACATGTAAAAAAAAATTTTTTTTTAATAAATGCACTTGTTCTTGAGTTACTTGCAAACATACAATCAAACAAGATTTCGCTTTACACATAGAGATACAATATATACATACCAAAGCAAGTACGGCACAAATAATAAAATAAAAAGCCAAAAGAGTTCTGAAAAAATTAATAATAATTTTATTCAAATAGTGTAGTTAATTCTAATTTATATTTTGTCATTCATCGTTTAACACATTGTCACACTTCCAAAATGACTATGACATTTCTAGGCACTAAAATACATCCAATAGCTACTTTTCCAATTTTGGGATGTTTTATCTTAGATTTCCAAAACTGCATCAATTTCCTTCCCTCAATATCTTATTCTTTGATTGTTTCTTTGTCCCTGAATATAGAGATACTCATAAAAATGCCATTTTGGTTTTTTTTATCTATTTTCGTAAATATTTTATAACTAATAATTCGTAAAACTTTAGTAAAGTACTAGTTGCTGTTAAAATGTAAGTACTAAATTGAAAATCAAATAAAAATCGCAAATTTGAAATACTCTTCGCACAAATTGAATTAGTTTGGAAAATTCATGGATTCTAGAAAAAAAAATTTAATTTACTGGAATTCATACCTCAACAAACTTGTAACCCTAACTAAAAATAATCACATGCATATTAATATTTGGCAAAGTTTCTTTCTGTTAATATTTTCTAAAATAACAAAAAATGCAAAATATATATACATAGTAAAAGTACAAAACGAAAATAAAACAAGTAAAATCATACTTCTTCAAATGATACATCAGCTTGCTTCCGATGCCGCCAGAAAACTGTATAGTTGTTAGATTCTTTTTTCAAAACAGGTTCCCCGTAAACAAACACTTTGAAAAAACAAAATGCAACCAAGATAAAATTCAGGAACCATGTAGCAAGATTTGATAAAAGAAAGTTGGCCCATTTTCCTAAAAAACAAAACTTATTATAATATTGATAATAAAAACTTGGAAATTTGTTACCACTTATTCTTTGCCTAGCGATAATTATGATAAGTAAATTAATATGTAAACAAATATATTTCCCAGAATACATTTATTACATATACAAGAATAAAATTTTGTCAATATCCCAATAAAGCTGTAACTTTATTTTCTTACTTAAAAATTAATGTGCATTAAATAAAATTTATTTATAAACTCCTTATAAATATATTGAATTCTTATTATTTCTTTACTTTTATTTCTTGCATATGTACCAAACATGACATATGCCACTTAAAATAAATAAATAAATGACAGAGTATGGTAAAACACAACAGAGGAAATAAAATTAATTTATAAACTCCTTATAAATAAAGTGAAATGCTGCTATTTTTTACCTTTATTTTTGGCATGTATCAAACATCACATATGTCACTTAAAATAAATGACAGAGTATTGCAAAACACAACAGTGGAGCCTTAATTGACCTAGACTAATTTGAAAATCAAGTTTATTTTTTCCTTGAAATTCTATACATGTGCAATAACGTAAATGAATTTATATGGAGATATTTTTTTTTAACAGAAATTAACTTGTAGCCATTGCTTAATCTTTATTTTAAGTACATTTTTACAATAAATTATTGAATAAAAGAAATATTTTAGCAAAATATAAAAAATATGAAACCGAAAGTTATATGAAAGATGTCATTGCTTTAAAGTTTAATATATATTTTAGTATTATTAAAGTAAAATATTTTAGTGCTAATCTCTTAAAACATAGGTGTAATCAACAAAAAAAAATTTAAAAATATAAACATCAATAGCCTATATTTATTAAATATATATTCACAAAATGTGTTCCCCAGCACCTTTACATTAGGTGTGGTTTTCCTAAATGTGAAAAAAGGAAATGATTACCAAAAGGGAAAACTTCCAAGTTTCTGTTTCACAAATTCGAAAATTGTACTAAAATTCGTTATTAAATTAAGTTAAATGTGGTCTTTAATGGCACTAAGTTCAAAAAAATTAATTTCATTTTATTATAAATTACCTTGAGCAAAGAAATTTAAAATTGATGTATCAACTGTAAAAATTTCAGAAATTATGCACAATACTTAACCTTCATTACAATGAATTATAACATTTATGAATAGTGAAACATTCATATACAATGAATTATAACATTCATAAAAATTTCAGCATCACTATCATGAACATTACTGAACCTTCATTACAATGAATTATAACATTCATAAACAGTGGATTTACCTTCTGAATTAACTTCATCAGACAAAATGACTCTACCCGTATGAGATGTTTCATCAGCAGTTCCAGAACTACGCATATTCATTACAAAAGAAAAAGGGTTCAAAAGTAAGAATGAAAACATGAACAAACAGAGCATGACACGACTGTGATCCATCATCCCTCGATTCGAAAAACTGTCGTTGCTGTCTTCGTCGAGACTGATGCTGTAGGGAGCTAACATCTGACTATCTGAACTTCCATTAAATTGTGGAGAATCTTGATCTGAATAGCACAACTCAGTGATACTATTGGAAGGACTGCGTTCTGGAGAACTGATGTCAGAAGTTGGAGGAGTATAATCAGCCAAACTAGGCGGGACTATGGTTGGCTTTTTATCCAACAGGTCTTCTAAGCCTATAATAAGAAAGGCAAGCAAAGCATTACATAACAATTTTTCTCCCTTTTTTATTTTAGGAAAAAGTTAAAGTTTAAAAAAAATTTTTATAGTAAAATGAAATAAACAGGGGAAAAAATATAATTTTATCAAAAGAGATATATTATGTAAATACATATTTGAAACAAAAAAAAACTTTTGTTTTAAAGAAGAAAAAAGCAAAAATAATTAAAATACAAGAATATTAATAGACTATATTAAAAGAATATTATTAGACTTAATAGGTAATCAATATTAATTAATAAAATAGAAAACAACATTATAAACGAGGTAATAGTTTAAATAGTAAAAATCGAAACAAAAATAAAAAGATTAAGTGTATATATAAAAAAAAATACAAAGAAAAGTTTTAAAGAAAAATTTTAGTTAAATAAAAGTTGAAATTGTTAATTTTGTAATAATTTGATACATATTTATACATTTAATGCTTTGACATGTCTAAAACTACATTTAAAAAATTTAAAAAATTACGTTGTTTCTGAGCAGCCATTTTAAGTGCCAAGTTTTCTTGCTTTAGTTTTGAATTAGCATTCTGTAGAAACTTGATGTAATCTATTGCTTTTCTTAAAACAGCAGATTTGTTCAGCTAAAAAGAAGAAATAGTTTCTCAATTATATTTTCAGCAATTTTTGTAAAAAAAAAATTTTATGCATGATAATAAAAGCTAATATCGTTTAAAAACTATTAAATGAAAAAAAAAATTTATAGAAATATTTTTTCAATAATATTTTCTGTGGTTTTTATAAAATTTTTCATACATATTTTAAAAATAATAGCATATTTTAAAAACTTAGGTAGTTATACCCATTAGATTTAAAACTTCTCATAGAAATGTAGATAACCTGTTTTATAAGCAAACATAAATATTATGTATAATAAATTGGTATGCTTTGCATTGAATTAGATAAGTTTGAAAAATACTTATTCATGAAATAAACAATGAAGTTGACATAATTGTAAAGTTAATACATTTAATTACGTGAACACTAACCCCTTAAATTGTAATAAAACATAATAAATCTCTATTGTAAATAAAACAATCAATTAATTAATAAAAAATAACATAACACACATAAGTTATAGCAAAATCAAGAAAGCAAAACAAATATTTTATTTTGCAAAATACTTTGTAATATATAGAACTCTAATTATTCAAAGTGCAGTCATCCCAATTCAAAGTAGATTGTTAATTAATCTGGTCATTTCGATAAAAAATATACATAAAAAGCAAAATAATAGTAACATATGGACTATTGGTTATCTTTTCGATGCAAATTCAAACATAAAATGTACAGAAATTACCTTCGCATCCATTCCAACAATGATGTTTTTCAGTTCAATTATTTTGTCATTGATACTGCTTCTGTATCGTCTTTCAATAGCATTATGCGCATTCTTTTTTTCTCCCTTGATAAATGGGGGCTTTGATACAGTAATACTGAAAAAAATTTTAAACACAGATAAATGACAAAAGATTTTTTTAGCAAAAGAATTTATAAATAATATAAAAAAGTTAGGGAAAAATTACTATTATACTTTGGATCAGCTTACCTTGATGGTGTTTAGAAGCTACAGTGTAATAGTGAACCAAACAAATACAAATGAAATTAAATATTGTAATAATTGAGTTTTTAAAAGTTGAAAAAAATCATTAAGGAGAAATTACAAACTTTACAAATAACTATAGAATTTCATTGTTACGGCAATGTTTCGAACAATATTCCATATTATGTATTTAAAACATTAAATCTAAAAGATAACAAAAGTTTGGGCAGAGAATAATAATATTCTAAAATTTTATTCTTTCTAGCAGCAACTAAAGGATATTATACTAACAAATAAGATTTTAAAAAAAGATTAAATTTTGACATAGGTGGCAAAATATGCTACAAAATTATATTTTTTATGTTACAATATGAATCAATCATAATTATATTTAAAATGATTCATATACTCATCAATAAATGGAATTTAGTCATCAAACTCTAATTTTAAATGATTTTAAAAAAATTTATTATAGTATCAAACTTTACCAAAGCAGTAATAATAGCTAATTATAAATAATAATAATTAATAAATAGTAATAAATAATATTAAATAGTAATAATTAATAAATACTAATAAATAATAATAAATAGTAATAATTAATAATAAATAGTAATAATAAATAGTAATAATAAATAGTAATAATAAATTTTAAATGTATTTAAACTTTGAAATCTAGTAACTTATTGGTAAATTCTTAAAAGATATTTTAAATTAGGGATGCACAACCTGTGGCCCACCAACTCTCGCTCATGGTAGAATCTGAACAAAATAAAACTATTTCCTTTACTCATTTTATTACGCATTTTTATTACGCATACATTACGCATTTTATTTGACATATAAAAAAAATGAGAAATTTGGAATTGCACATTTAAGTGTTTGACATGCCCAATCTTAATCAATATAGTTTTTAAATCATTACATAAAACAAAAAATACTAAAATATATCAGTGATTCAATAAATGAGGAATTGATGTTCATTTTAATTCATCACAAGAGAAAGAGAAACTAGAATTTAATTCCAAAGTAGTGGAGAAATCTAAGTATATGATGTGTGTAACATGCATTTTTTTATTAAAAAAAGGAGAAAAAATAATAATAATACCTATTAAGGGGTAACTTGTCAGCATCAAGAAAAACTGGAATTCCTGTTGTCAATATTGTACCAGCTTGTGGAGCCATAACTGTTTGTATGGGAGCATGTTGAACAGTTGCAATACATTGAGTACTTGCAGTAACTGGAATAGTGGTAGTCACAATAGGAGTTGGGCTAGCATAGGTAACTATTTTATTTTCATTGGCACCTTTCAAAACTTGAGCTTGTAAAAGAAGCTATGAAAAATAATGTCACAAATTAAATATCACGATGTAGTAATGCATACAATCAATATAAAACTAAATTAAGAAACAAACATTCCTTTAAAAATGAGCTTCTTCACAATTTTTATAAAACTATAATCTAAACTAGATTAGATAGCTATTCCAAGCTGTCACATTATAAAACACAGTGATAATTTCAAACCAAGGAACGTGCAGCAATATGCTGTCATAGGGTCATTGGAGTGGATATTAGCAATGAGGTGAATATACATTGCAGGGATGATACATCAAGAAAAGAAATGACCTTTTGTCGCATGTACAATAATGAATTTGTCTCAATAAAAATATTTAGCTCTTTCTCAGCAAAGATCATGGGTGTAATTTATCCAATTATACATGGCTTTATAATTAGTAGATAAATTAATCTGTCATAAATTTAATGGTTTGGTTTTAGTGCCTTCTTTAAAAAAAATTTGATTTTATATCCACTTTAACGCACCTGACCTATGCAGTTTTGGTTTTTCGAACGCTCTCTATGTTTTTGTCATAAAATAACTTATTTCATCCTAATTGTGACATTACATACTCCCACGATTGTCATTTTTAATTTAAATTTACTTTATTAACTTATAGAGACACATACGAGTACATTTATTACATCAGGGGTCTGTCCAGACATTTTGTAAAAGGTCCTGTTTTTGTAAAATTGTGAAAAAATTACTGGTAATTTGTGACTATAAAATAAAAGTTAAGTCACATTCCTTCAACCAGGGTCCTGCTTTTGTGTATTTGTGCAAATATAGGGTCCTGTTATTGCAAAAAAAAAAAAAAAAAAAAAAAAAAAAAAAAAAAAAANAAAAAAAAAAAAAAAAAAAAAAAAAAAAAAAAAAAAAAAAAAACATTTTCAAGGAGTTTTTAAATTGTAAATAGATACAAGATTAAGCTCAGCACTGTAAAATTATAATTTTAAAAAAAATTTAATTTTCAAAAATATACAGCATGTGATGCTACTAAATTAGAGATGCAACATAGAAATATTTGGTATTTAGTCTATACTGCTGAAAGCAGAATATTCATTTCAGGCGAATAAAGGCGAAAAGCGTTTGCCAAAGACAAAACTTTGTTGCTTTACATCTGTCTTACTTTCCCCCATCCCCTGGGAAGGGTTTTTTCGATTAACAAAACAATAACGAAGATAAACAAATTTGTGAAGGGTTCGATATAAAGATAAATTATTGTGTGAAGAGTCCGTTTTTAAGTTAAAATATTTCGTGAAGGGTCTGTTTTAATGAAAAGATATTTTGTGAAAGGTCTGTCAACGGACCCAAATTTCTTCTGAACAGACCCCTGTACATGCATGTAGGACAATTATTAACTTATAGAGACAAAGCGTTACTAAACTTTTAGTATTTCTACCTTGATGAATAATAATGATGTAATGATATGAAAACAAGCGTAATAATAATTCATATCAAATTAAATCAACCAAAACTAATTTATTACTTACTTGTTGCACTTTCTGCTGAGGTAACTGACTTAATTGTTGTAGAAGAATTTGTTTTTCTTTTTCTTGCTCTTTTAACAATCGAATTAAATCATTTGTCAAACTTGCATCAGTCGAAGGAAGAATTTTTTTCCTTTGATTGGCAGGCTGCATAACAACTTTTCGAACAGGTTGATTAGCAATGGTAGGTCGAGATCCTGGAGTAACAGTGTACTGCATCAAATTAACAGATGCCGGTAAAGTTAATGGTTCTGATTGTGTGGTTTGAATTAATTGAGGTTCAAATTTTATTTGAATGTTGTCAAGTGGCTGTGATTTAGGAATTGGGGGTGATACGGTTTGATTTAAGATAGATACATCATTTAAGTTTGAAGAATCCAAGCGCAGAACGTGCTGAGGGGAATCATACAACTTCCTTTCATCTTGAAACGAAACAGTGTCCATATTTTGGAACAAGTCAAATGCAAGATCTTGATCCATGTCATTTATTTTACTGTCACAGTTTAAATCAACTGGTTCCAGCAGTACATCAGAATCAAATAAATTTCCGACTTGATTCTCCGAGTACATAAAGTTCAGCATATCTAAAAAAGATTAAATAGGTGTTAAATAGATTCGCTGAATGAAAACTTAGAAACAATATAAGTAGAACATTAGATCAGGAAAATGTGGTATTAAAAATAAGACAAAATTAATAATAGCTTTCTACTTACCATCAACATCTGAGGGTAGTTCACCCTCCATGATGTTGTTGGTTTCTTTTATTAATTCAATATAAAAAACAATAACTTTTAAGTATTTCTTTTTCTATTCCGTACACGATCCTTAGAAATTTTCACTGGTATTGTTGACATCTTCATTTAATCATTGCATCATGATCACGCCACCAAAATCGTACCACCCGATAGGCCAATGAAAAAGTCACGTTTGAAGACAGACGATGTTTTATAGACAAGTAGACAGTTGTAAGCACAATCGCTCAGAATTTGCAAAAATTTGGTAGGCAAAAAGAAATTAATTTTAATTTTGTATTGAAAGTTTCTTTGAGGATAATTGAACTATAATATTTATTTTTTTGAAAACAAATTTAAATTTTTTTTTCACTTACATAAAACTAGTAAATTTATCTTTTATTGGTAACTTTAACAAACAGAAATAAGTAAACGGAAGCAAAATATCATTAATTCTTTCTGCTTGTTTTCTTCAAAACTAAAATAAACATTAAATATTTGTAAGCTTTTGTTTCGTTATCAGATAAATTAAAATTTTTAATATAGCTCTAAACCATGCTTATTTTAAAGTATTGTAGAAAATGAGAAAACGAAATGATTTCGAATAATATTAATATAGATTATACAACTTGTAGAGAAGATTCGGAAACTAATAATTCAATAATTGACATAACTCATGAAAAATCACGTTTGTGTAGTATATGCCATAAAAGTTTCACGCAACTATCCTGCTTAAAAGAACATTATTTGGCTCATGATACTGAAGTGTCCTGTTCCTCTAATATCTGTGATGAAAGTTTTAAAGAAAAAACTTCATTAAGGCTTGCGCAAGCTCACTCCATTTTTAAACCTGCAGCATATGAAAAAGATTCTGAAAATAACAATTGTTCAGCAACTCGAGATATTGAGACATCTCCTAAAAAATCACTTTTGTGCAGTATATGCAATAGAAGTTTCTCACAACTGGCCTGTTTAGATGAACATTATTTAACTCATACAACTAAAGTATCAGAACCATCTAATGTTTGTCATGAAAGTTTAAAAACAACAACTTCAATTACGCATGAATCTGGTCACTCTGTTTACAAATCTACAACAAATTCTGCAATTAATGATTGTTCAACAACTCATGACATTGATCCAATTCCTGAAAAATCATTTTGTTGTAGTATATGCAATCAAAGTTTTCCCCAACTATCCTATTTAGAAGAACATTATTTGACTCATTCTACTGAAGTTTCATATTCATCTAATATCTCTAATGAAGTTACTCTTGAAAAAACTTCATTGTCACCTGAACTTGCTCACTCCATTTACAAATCTCATTCAGAAAATAGTGAAAATACTCAAGAAATAAATTTAACTTATGATAAACCATTTTGTTGTAGTATATGTAATGAAAGTTTCTCTCAACTATCCTATTTAAGAGAACATTATTTGGTTCATTCAACTGAACTGTCAAATTCATCTGATGTCTATAATGAAAATTATAAAGAAAAAAACTCCTTAACACATGAACTTGCTCAATCTCCTTACAAACCATATTCTTGTAATATATGCAATCGGTCCTTTGCGGATGTGAAATCGTTAACAACACACATTCGAAAATGCCATTCAAGTTCGTTGGAACATAAAAAAACTTTTGCATGCAATGTGTGTAAAACAAATTTTTTATGTAAAGTGTCTTTGAATCGGCATATGCTCGTTCACACAGAAGTGCAAGAAAGATCCCATTCATGTGTTGTGTGTGGTAAAAGTTTCACTTTTAAGTCTTCTTTAGCCAAACATCAGCTCGTTCACAGTAACGAAAAACCTTTTTCGTGTAGCTTATGTGATAAAACATTTGCACGTAAATCAGAAATAGGCCAACATCATCTGACCCATCATAGTACAGAAAGGCCTCATTCCTGTAGTTTGTGCAATAAAACTTTTAAACGAAAAAGTTATTTGACGTCTCACTACCGAACTCATACGAATGAAAAACCCTTTTCGTGTACTATGTGCTGTAAAACATTTGGCCAAAAAAGTCACTTACGTGTTCATTTACTTTCCCATGATATAAATAGGAAGAAGCCGCATACATGCATCACTTGTGGTCTGTCATTTGCAGTAAAAACTCAATTAAAAAATCACAACCTTAAACACACTGGGGAAAGACCTCATAGGTGTTCCCTGTGCGGCAAATGCTTTAGACTAAAAGGAGATTTAAATCGACACTCTCTCACTCATTCTGACGAAAAACACCACGAATGTGAGGTTTGTCAAAAAAGATTTGCATTGAAAGCTCAGTTACTTAATCATTCCTTGATACATTATGATGAAAAGCTTTATGCGTGCAATTTGTGTGGTAAAAGCTTTAAACGGGCTGATTATTTGTATTCTCATAAGAAATATACTCATAAATTAGGAAAAGAAGAACTTAAACTTTGACATGTTCATATTCTAATTAAAATTTTGTCTGGAAATATAAGAAACTTATTTTCTAGTTAATAAAAATGAGTTAAAGTACTGCAGAAGCATTCTCATAGTGTACCACTTTTATTTTTTATCTGCTAGCTGTAATTGTCAAAAGTGCTACTGATGTGATTAAATCAATTAAATTTAGAATTAATTCAGAATATATTTCCTAGAATAGGCTACATATTTACACTTCAATGTTAATCCTTACTAGGATATTTTTTTTATTGATTGTGCGCCACTATCCGGTTCTCATCAAGCTATGGTGGTATTGGTATGGAAACTTACCCAGTACTACCTTTGCAAGCACATTTTTCCCCTCTTTTATTTAAAAAGGGCAATTTCTTATGGGTAAGAAATAGTTAATCTTTTTGAAATCTGTAAACCTGATGCATTTTTCATAATGGATGTTTCTAAGCATTGCAAAGAGTGTACTATAATAAAATCTGAATTAAATTCATTTTTTGAAACAAGTCATGATTTTTTTAAACTTCGAGAATAGGAATTGGTTTGTTCTATAAAGGGGTGCACAACCTTTCTGTGTGAAAGGCTACTTGTACAGCAGGTTGACCTTTAAAGGGCCCAAGTATTTAAACATGTTATCTGCAATGTTGGTAATTTTTACGTAAACGTCATTCTTTTGGATACTAAATTTTTTTCTATCAACCAACTTAATATATTCGCTTCTAAATATTAAAATTCATATTCAAACCTAAAGAATACCAAACAGATACTTTAAAAAATAATAATATTTCCTTCGAATTCAAAAAGTAGATGTATTGAAAAAAATGTACATATATAAAGATAGGGAAAAATTAATGATGTTTTTTATCACATCACATGATATAAAGGTTTGTTTAAAAATAAATAAACTGTTATGTTTGTAGAATAAAATAAATGTATAAAAAGGAATAAATAAATATTATTCTGAGACACGTAAACGCAAATTAAATATTTTAATTGAAAATTTATGGTTGTCTAAAGAGGTGTGAAATAAAACAAACACATTAAAGCTCAAAATAAGCTGGGAACATATTTTTAATTCTAGGGCATTTATAAGTTGGTGAATTATTAGAGATTTTATGAATATTAAATCCTAAATTATTTTTTAAGCTACAAAAAATTTGAAATAATAATCAATAACAGTAAACAGTTTCTTCACACACATTCAAATTCCCCGTGTTGTAATATTACTGTATTAAAATTATAAAGGTTTTCATAAAGCCACATGAAAATAAGTAGCAGCAACTGCATGTACACTGTGTAATAAATTTATGGGGAAATTGGCACAAATAAAGCTAGTATTAAAAAAGGTCGGAATTTTTCGCAACAACCATGTAGAAAAAGGGTTGCGACTACTGAAAAAAGAGACTGAAAAATAAATATGATGAAATTGATGCAAATAAAGAAGGCATCGAAAGTGATTATTAAAATAAGCGATTTAAAACTCACAATTCATATCAATATGGTATCAAAAATAAATATAGATTTTAAAAACTACGTGGACAATCTGAAAATAGCAGCCAAAATCTGGAAAAGGAACTTGGATCAACTATGAAATGGACACAAATTAAGCACAACAAAAAATAAGAAGTTCGAAATGTGCAGATCAGAATGATATATTAAAAATATTAAGATTTTTAAAACAATGTGGAAATCCGTAGCTAGAACCGCCGATAGAAAATCTGCACAGATATATAATGTAATTTGTGCAATTTGAGCGTATTTAAAAATGATAACTCAAATGCAGAGCTACTACTACTGCAGGTCACACTTCGACAGCTGCTGGGCAGCAAATTGTGCACCCGTATTCTGTAAGAAAATTTATTTCTGTGCTAAAAGCAGGGCTGAATTAAGCATATGCATAAGACACCACAGTTTAGGGGTTCTCACAAAGAGCAAATGAAATTTTTTTTTTCTAGAAATGTTTTGCTACTTATTTTAATTCATTTATAAGCTCTTACGCAAGATCATGATTTAAATTAAATTGCTTTTGCTTTATATTTATTTCACTCCCATGAAAGCAAAAGTTTGTATTGCTGGTATTCCATTACAAAATGACAATTTCTTTTTTCCTAGCAAACAACCTACATAGTCGATAGCATGGGTGAAATTTCAGTGGATAGCTTAGCCCTGAAATATGTACAAAATTATAATCGGGGAAAAGCTTTGCGTAAACAAGTGTCAAATAAACTCACAACGCTGATGTGTTGGAATTTATTTGTGTGGATGGTATCAATGGATCCTTTTCACCTCTGAAACATCTTGGGGACTAGACTGCTAATTTCCCCATAAATTTTTACTTTTTTTTCAGCAAAAATTACTCAGTGAAAAGTTCTGTATCTGAACATCCGTTTACAGGAAGGGTTTTTTTTCCCAGACACTTTTTGACAATCAAAATAAACTGAACACTTTTTTTGTTTTCATTATCAAAATTAAATTTTTTTTTGTTACATTTGCCACTTGTTGAAAAAAAGTATGCAGGGATGAGAATCCTCTGTTTTACCTCTAATTCCCGCCTCTTTTTGATTTTTACCCGATTTTCATTTGATTTTAATCCGCTTTCCGCTGAAATATGTGGGGAAAAAATTGGTTATCACGGAAACAAAATTCGGCATTTCATTTGAGAGCGAAAAAAAAATGCGATTTCTTTTTTTTTTACGTCTAGCATAAAAGGATCCTCCAAGAATCACGCACTTAATTTCAGACTGCGCAAAAATTTCACATTTTGAAAAATTGCGGATTTGAGATGAAATTGAGAATATATTTTGATTGGCGGATTGAGAATATAGCATTAAAAGACTATGAAAATCGGTAACAATAACTGACAAAAATGCAATCGTAAATTCACGTGATATTGCTGGTGAATCGTCAATAATTGATTGCACGATTCGAGGTTTGCCGATCAAAATAGTATCGTATTAAAACATCGAGATTTCAAAAACGAGATGAAAATCAGTTTTAATAGCTACCGAAAAAACGATCGGCAAAACCTCTCGGATTCACTGTGGAATCATCGCTAATAATCGAGTAGATTGAGAAATGATTACTAACTGAAATGCGTGATATCGGAATCACATTGAGATTTTAAAAACCACGTGGAAATCTGTAACAAAATCTTTCGAAATAGCGCAACCACGTATATTTATTTGTTATCGTCCATTTGTTATCATTCTTTTTTTTTTTNTTTTTTTTTTTTTTTTTTTTTTTTTTTTTTTTTTTTTTTTTTTTTTTTTTTTTTTTTTGAGTTAGGGTGTTTTGCTAATTGTTTACCTTAAGGACCTATTATCCGGAAAAATCTATTTCCCGGACTTACCTAAGTTCCGACGATTCCGGATATGGGACTTTCAACAGTATTTCTCTATATACTGTTGAAGATAAAATATTCTTGAAACTTTTAAAACTGGCCTTCTTGGTGAAAACTTTTGTTACAGAAAAGTGGTAAGTCTAATGAAAGAGAGGCTCTCGATTGACATTTCTTTTAAATCAATTAAATAATTAGATGCTACATCAGTTAAAATAATTCCCCGTACACTTGAAAATTGAACATTTAAAACACATTTTAGAGTGCAATTTTATATTGATTCAGTGTACGTTTTATGTATTTCATGTTCTGCTCAGATACTTGTTTGATTTTAAAAGTATTCATCCTTTTTTTTAAGTTTTAATAATGCAATGAGGCTAGAAAAAGAAGCAAGCATAACCTTAAATGTGCTAATTAATTAATGCTGTCGATATTTTATGTTATTAAATCAGACGCAAAAGGTAATTTTCTCAGAATATGGATATCTTTTTTTCGACATATTTGGAATTCTGATCCTCGAAATATGGGGGATAGCAGCAATCTGAAAGATAGGGTCCCAATAATTTATGGAGGAAAGAGATTAAAAGTTAGGACTCCTTTTTGAAAATTTCGCCTTTTCTGTGTTTCACAATATATCACGAAAACTTGAGAAACAAATCAAAAAGTTTTTACCCGCAGTTATAAAACTCCATGATCCAAATATAATTCCATGTAAAAAAATAATAATTATTATTTATTTTATCTTATATAATAATTGAAGATAATTTGAATTATAAGGTAGTACATTTTAAAGTTTGTAAGTTAAAAAAATTGTTTTTACATGTAATTATCTTTGAATTAAGGAATTTTATTATTCTGTACCAAAATCGTTTGATTATCTTAGAAACTTTTTACGATTTAACAAAATGCACAAAAAGTTAAATCAATATTAAAGGGTTCAGACTGCCACTTAGTGGTTTAAACTATTGAGACCATATTTTCTAGATTGTGGATAGCTAGCATCCATATTTTGAGGGTCAGAGTTTAAAATTCGCCAAAATAAGGTATGTTTATTCAGAGGAAGTATGTTTTTGTATCGGACTTCGTAATTTATTAGCTAATTAAAATATCGTTTGCATTAATTAATAATCCTATTTAAGATTAGACCCTCAAACTCATTAAATAGGAGTCCTGGTATGTGGAAATGAGATTATTTAATCAAAAATTATTCAGTGTGTTCATTTTATTTATTTTAGGCTCACCAATTCTCAGAAAACGTTGAATCGATATTCGAAAACTTCCTATTTCTTTATTCTGGTAATGGGGCTCGATTTTACAAGTTTTTATTGTGGACTGATCGTAAAGACACGATTCCCAGTAGAACGCCGAAGTCAAGCATCACTGGTTGTGATCAGTAACTGGTTGGGTGACCACTTTGATCAGCCTGCGTAGGGACCGAGGTTGCGCGGTATCTGTCCTCGTCAAACTGTTTTACCGTAAAGTGCTCGAATTCGCGAGGAGGTCGTCAGGCTACCAAAGCAGAGAAGCTATCCCCTCTGCCAGAGGATCAAAATTGCGATGGCATGTTTTCGGATCATCCTCATGGATATTTTCCAGTCCCGCAGTGGACTGATCGCTAAGACACGGTTCCCAGCAGATCACCGAAGTCAAGCATCACTGGCTACGGTCAGTGTGCGGGTGGGTGACCACTTGGAGGGGGGTCACCCAATACAACACACCGACCAATACAACACACCGAGGGTGTGTTGTATTGGTCCTCGTTAAACTGTATTACCGTAAAGTGCTCGACTTCGCGCGCAGGTCATCGGGCTACCGAAGCGGGGGTGCCATCCCCTCCGCAGAGGATCAAAATTGTGATGGCATGTCTTCGGATCATCCTCCGGGATGTTTCCCAGATCGTCGCCAATAGCCCATTGTGCTGCTCTAGTGCGACGTAAATTAACAACAACGGATATTTCCCAGATCGTCACCAATAGCTGAATTTTGCAGCTATAGGGCGACGTAAAATAAAGTACTTACCTACCTATATGCCTTTTACTCGGAAATAAAGATTAGACTATCTCATATATCTTTCATACATCTGGCAACGTACATTGAAGTGAGAACTGAACTGAATAACTCAGTAATCAATAATCAATCGACTCCAACGTTGTGAGAACACGTTGTGGGTTTGAGCATGTATAACTTGTCTTTCTTCTATCTAAATAAATAATTAAATTGATAATGCACTCTTTATTTCATTTTCCATTAATTAAATAATATTGTCTGCTCTGCTGGCTTCCTGATTATGACAAACTATATATATGCGTAAAAATTCCATTTAGTTAGGGGAAAAGTATTACCAACGCATTGAAAAACAACAAAAATACTAAACTCGCGGAAAATATTTTACCCTTCAGTAAATGAAACTTTTCTAACTTTTTATTGTCACAAAAAAGAACACTTCGTTTCAATTGATAAACAAGTTTTGAACTGCTTTTTGTGCAGCTGCATCTGATTCCCATCCACTAATTGTGAATGTTTAAACTGATCATCTTTCTGCTATGGCCATCTAACCTATAGACATACCCTATGTTTGTCAATGAATAAGTAATATCCATAGTTTAAGATGACTCGCAGTTCCACCAAACGATCTGTAACGGGGAAGTAACGGATTCGAATCTCGTGTATATCCACTGATATCTTTGTGATTTCATTCACTTATTTGTGCTGCCTTTTCTTCAACTTGGCGAGGGCTTATAAGCCACTAGTTGTAGTAAGCACACAAGTCTATATGTATATTATAGAGTGTTTTTATTTTATATTATACCGTCGTTGAACAGCCGACCCAAATTTGGGTTTACGACTACCAATGTTTAACTCCATAGCCTTGTAATTTTAAACCCAATCCAGAAGATTAGGGATCTCCAGGATCAAGTATTGGAAGAAACTTGCCTACGTGGAGGATATTTTGATGGAACCAACCTGCATTTGCGTTACATGTACAGGAAGACTCCCACGGTTAGCCTGACGGCATGGTGACCCTAACTCATGACCCGTCTACCACTGAGGATATTTCACGTCACCACTGTAGTCGGTGCAATCCAGATGCGGAATTCGTATCAGCCAGTCATCGCTGGGATTCGAACCCAGATCACCTCATTGGAAGGTGAAAGCTCTATCCCTGAGCCATCGCCGCTCTATTATAGAGTGTTAGAATAAATCAATAAAACAGTAATCAAGGGGCATCACTGGCCGAACGGTATCACCCGCCATACGTTGTGTGAAGCGTGTAGGTAGCGGGCTCGAATCCCGCTGTTAACCCGGATATATCCTCGTGCTGTTTTTCTCTGTAATGTGCTAGCTGTCCTTTTACTTGACAAAAGTTTATAAACCTTAATTAAGCACACAACTCTGCAAATGCACGCTGTACCAATAAACAGGAACTAGGGGTCTCTCTGGCCGAGCGTTACTGCTCACCATGAAGGTGGCAGGTTCGAATCCCACCGTAACCCTGGAAGTATTCTACGTGGTGTCCTTCTCTGCATTGTTCTATCTGTCCTTCTTCTGGAAAAAGGTTTATAAGCCTAAATAGCACACAAGCCTGCAAATGTATGTAATTTTATTAACGCAATAACAATAAACAGTAGGGGCCTCCCAGACTGAGCGGTATCGCCCGCCAAACGCAGTGAGAAGCATGGAGGTGGCGGGTTCGAATCCCTCCGTAACCCTGGATGTATTCTTTGTGATGTCCTTCTGTAAATTGTTCTATCTGTCCTTCTACTTGACCTAAATTGAGCAAACAAGCCTAAATTGAGCAAACAAGCCTGCAAATGTATGTCATTTCAATAAAGCAATGAACAGTAACTAATAACGGCAAGTCCCGCTATTTTTATCTATGTAAATTTTAAAATAGAAAAAGACATTCCAAATGAACTGTACAGCTTTTTTCAACGTTTTCAATGATAAACACACGCACGATCAAATTGTTGCTTTTAAAATATTTTTACTCATTAATTTTATTCGATCAGCAAGTTATAACAAAATTTATAGAAGAAAATATCAGTCTGGTGTGTTTGTGCTTCTTCTTTCCACCAAATACGAATGCTTAGATCAGTTGTCAATATTGGATTACAGTACGCTTCTAACGTTTTTATTAGGAGTTAGACTTGTGTTAAACAAGCACAATTTTAATGTCAATTACATAGTTTTCATCTTTGTGTATTACCTATTTCCGATCATTGAGCTGTACATGGATGCATACATATTGACATATGTTTTATTCGAATTCTTTTACATGTGTCGTACAAAAAGCGTGAATGCTTTGATTGTCCTGTTTCCAATCTTGAACGTTGTATTTGGAGGATTCAGGAACATTTTATTCATAAATTTTTTTATTGGATTGTATGATTATTACGAAGCTTCGACTGATGTAAATTTTAAACATGCTTATTTTGTGACTTTATTACACAATTATGCATATTATGAATTGTAATTTTTTTTTTCATTTTTATTGAGATTTTATTCCCAGTGTACGTTAAATGAAAATGATTTTAATAAACTTTTTCTATAAAATGTCAACTTAATGAAAATGATTATATGGAAATTTTAATATGTGAGTGATCTGCTATATTTGAGAATATTTTTATATACAGTTACAGGTATAATTTGAATTTTAGCGAAAATAGAATGTTCTACGAATAAGAATTATATATTTTTCTCTTATATCTGCGGCCTAATGCTATAGTGACAAATGACAATTTTTTTAAAAAGTGGTAACTAAAATTTTAAATTTCTTAAAAAAAAATAATAAAGTAAAATATTTTTAGCTTTACGATTTTTAAATGGACTATGAAAATAAGATTTTTGCCTGACCTAAAACAATAAACGTAAGGCGTATCGTTTGAAAGACTAAAATAAATTTTCAGTGGGGAAGAACAAAGATGCGTCCTTCATTTTTCGTTTTAGAACTGACAAAAAGAATTCTAAATGCATAAATTACTTAAATAACAGCTTTTTTTTTATTTACTTCTATTACTTTTTTCTTCTGTGTCAATTATACCGAAAAGTAATCGAATTTCATTTGCTTTCAATATGTAGGAGACAGTTGAAATTTGTGTTGGTATGTAGCTCAGAGTTCCAGGAGAAAATTTAAACTTTGCGCAATTTCTGACTATTTGCGTCCAGTAGTGGACTGATCGTAAAGACACGGTTCCCAGTAGAGCACCAAAGTCAAGCATCACTGGAGGCGGTCAGTGAGCGGGTGGGTGACCACTTTGATCAGCCTGCGAAGGGATCGATGCGAAGGAATCGTATATACATTTTGAAATGGCAAAATATAATAAAACTGCTGTTGTCCAGCAGAGAGCTCTTGTTCTGTTTTAAACATTCTAACTAGCCGGATGGTCAACAAATTCTTTTTTTTTTTTTTCTTTCAATAAATTCTACTGACAGCAGTCAGAAAACGACTGAAACTTACATTGCGAATCAGGTACCCAACTCAAGTTAAAGTTTACGCTCTCTAGCAAGTCAGACGGATGAAATTTCGATTGTTAATGAAACTGCGTTATATTTTTATTTTATTTAATTTCATGACCATCGTTGAACAGCCGACCCAATTCCGGGCTTAGGACTATTAATGTTCTACTCCGTTGTCTTCTAATTTTGAATCCAATCCAGAAGACAAAAGAACTCTTCACAAGTATTAGGCGAAATTTGGCTTCTTGGAGGACTTAACCCACATTTACGTTACATGAAGGGGAAAACCACAAAAACCTCCCACGATTAGCTTGACGGCAAGGGGACTCTAAAGCATGATTCTCCTACATGCTGAGAATATTTTACATCAGCATTATGGTCGGTGCTAGCCGGGTGCGGAATTCGTATCGACCAGCCATCGGTGGGATTCGACCCCGATTCACCTCATTGGAAGATGAACGGTCACCACAGCTCGTTATATTTTGATTGTAAAAATCGGAAAATGATTGAAATTGTCATCATAATGCTCCAGTAGTGATTGGAATGCTCTAGCTAGTGAAAAAGTAGTCAGAAAATGGAGAAAGTAGTTTACTAGGAGGTGTTGGTTTGGCCTGCTTAACAGTGTTTTTCGAAGCTCTTTCACCAAAGAAAATAAAAAAAAATTTAGTTTAAGTATCTTATACTTGAGACAAAGCTACCAATTTAAACTATCTCTACCATCTTGCCGTACAGAATTATTCGGACTTAAAGAAAAGGCTTAAAATGGAGAAGTTTAATAACTTTTGAAATAACTAAAAATATTTTTAAAGTTTTTAAACTTTTTAAAAACCATCGATTTGGCGAGATATTTCCATCTAGATGGGAAAAAAATCAGAACTAATGAATAATTCCCATTTCTTTCGTAAGTTTTTAAGAGCACAGATAATGCAGCATTGGAGTAACTTTTAAAAAAAAATAGATCGATCACAAAAGCTCTTCATTTTCAGAAACTGCTGCTTTTTTTTTCATATTGACGTTTTGCACCATTTACAGAATGAGCAGAAGACGCTGGCTAAAGATTGGCTAAACTTCTCTTAACACTCGTGAATAGCTGTTGCAACTATCGTGGATAGCATTTATGAAATTAGCATATTATTCATTTAAAAAAAAGTTCCTCTCGTAGGACAACCAAGCCTTCGTAAATTATCCTTAAATTAAACCGATTGAGAGGAATTCTGATTTGAACAAATTCGCATAAATGGTAAACATACATCTTACACAGCATTGATACTCAAAATGTAGAGTCTTTGCAATTTTAAATTGAGTTTTCTTGCAGCAATCTATACCGTACTTCTATCCGATTTAAGATAGTGTTTTATTTCAAATATCACTCATAAGTTTTTCTTGATAGCATTAGCTTACGGTATGAACCACTGAACGTATTGAATAACCAGCATATTTCATTCTTTAATGTGGTCATGCAACTTTTTTTGAAAAGAAGAAAAAAAATTTAACCTTAGTGAACTTGTTGACATTTCCAAAACTCCCCTCACAAATTATTGCATTGATATAAATTTAAAAAGGTTAAAATTATGAATGCCTTGTAGCAGTTGAAAAATGATATATTTTAAAACATATCAGTAGGTAAAATCAGGGCTAAAGAGAAGAGCTGGTTCATTCCTTACTCAAAGCTGAAACTACGATTCCCCACCTCATGACGTCACGCCGTACACAGACCTTGAAAATAACAACTAAGGGAAATGAAACTTTACTATTAATACTTTCTGTAAGAAATTATATGAATGTTCGTCACTTTTCTGATAATAGCTACCAAACTTTACACTGCCAACAAATTATTTCTGTTCAGAAAATATAGTATTCCTTTTTCTTATAGTATAAAAAATAACATTTTAAAGTTCGAAAATTTTCTCAATGGTTGTCGTTTTTTCATTATCATTTTCTAAGTTTAGTTTTAATGCTTTTTATTCCCATCAGAAAAAATATTTTCTGAAGTAAAACATGGAAAATTACGTTTTCTTATTTTGTGTTTTATAATAATTCTTAGGGGTGATATTTGACTGTTAAATTTTTTCAATCAGATGAGAAGAAAATTACCTCAAAATAAAAATTATGGAAAACAATGAATACAGTAAAATAAGTTTCAAAAAAGAGAATGCTAGTTACATGCGAAAAAAATTTATTTTTAAAGCGAGATGTTGATGTTGCGCCGCCGTGACGTCAATGACTGATATCAGAAACTCGGAGCGGCACGTGTCTCTTCAAAGGAGTAACCTAGCCCTTCTGTTCATTCTTTAGTCCTGAGGTAAAATACTAATTCTAATGCACATGTTTTGAAATTATTAATGTTTTGTCTTTTTACAAGAGTTGTCTAGTTAGAGCACCAACTACATACGGTTATCTACGCCCATGTTCATAAATTAAGGCTAATGCGGAAAATAAAGTTTCAGGAACGAAACAAACGTGACTTACTCATGAAATACATTAATTAAACTAAAGAAATGGTGTATGCATAATGCCATTCATTAAAACTACGATTTTTAAATCCCTGGAGCAATTATAAAAAACATCTCTTTTACAAAAGTTTAATATTGTAGTGTTGCTATGTTGGTATTACTGTATGCCCTCCATGCGATGAAAGTTCGTATAACGCATGTTTAGTATCAAACTATAGAAATAATCATGATTACTTCACTCATGATCTCCGAAACTCCGGTACAAATGTAGGAGACATTTTATATCAAAGAGATATTCATAAACAAAGCATGTCCCCCACATGCTCTATCGGATTCAAGTCAGATGAGAATGTCGGCTATTCCATACGGGTGCTATCCTCAGATTGAAAGCATTCTCTTACGATGTTTTCTCGGTGAGGACAGGCGTTATCATTCATAAACATAAATTCTGCCCATGGAACCCCTAGACAAACGTAAATGTTGTTCCAGCATAATATCCCGATAAATTGGGCCTATCATGATTCCAATTTGAACGTGCAGATCTGCTCTAGAGCCCATTATAATTCCACGCTAAACGAACAATCCTGCACCATCGTTACGATGTCGTTCAATGATGTTGTCTTGGTACTAACGGGTACCAGGCTTTCTCCATGTAAAAGTTCAACTTGAATCAGACTGTACGTTAAACCTGGAATCGTCGGAAAAGAACTCACAAACCCACTGTGACGTTGACGATGTCCACGCTTAGTGTTTCTCCTTTCCAGGCTAATCACTGGCAACAGTGAGTGGCCTGGGATTGACTGGCCTAATACCTTTGGGAAGCATTGGTCTATAGACCAATGCTTCCCAAAAGTATATTGTACAATTTGCCTTGAACCTGTGATACCCGTGAATGCAGATAGTTGACAAGACACGCTGTACTCTGCCTGTTTTTTTTTTTGGAATTTCCTGCCAAATACCGGTCTTCAGTCACCGTTGTAACTCGGGGGTGACCTGCACTGCAACGCGTTTATCGTCTTGGAATCCTTGCCGAAGTTTAGAGATAATACTTTAGGCAATTCAAAGTTCCTTAAGTACTTCCATCTGAGTACACCCACATTCCAGGTAGCCGATAATTCTACCACAAAAATTTTTTTCAATGCATCCTCTGTGTCTTAACTAGTTGATAACGGCACTCAGCGGTTAAAAGAAAGCTTGTGAATAATAATACTTCTTCCCCACCATTCCTTATGTGCGTTACCGTGAATGACCGAAATCAAGAGAATGTCGACTTTCACCGGTGAATGTCAACAACAACACAGTCGCTTTGGCGAATGTCCGAAATATTTGTTATATCCGATTTGATATTAATTTATTCGTTGATGTCATTATATTTATATGATATTTTAATATCTGCTGAGGATAGATTAGGAGAAACATCAGTGTTCGGAGTATCGGTTATATGCATACTGGGCAGTGGCACTAAACTTTAAAAAAACATTGATGTACATTCACCGGTGGAAGTCAGCAACCACCGATTTCGGTTATTCACAGTAACATATACACTCTAATCATTTTGATGACGAACTATCAGCGTCATCTGGTGGTTTCTTGTAACTTCCATATTATTCTTGATGTGTGTGATAATTTTACAGGTAAAATTTTTACTTTAAATTTCACTTTCCATGTCTTTGTCCTTAAATCACGGACATGAGTGTAATTAAAGCATTTCAAAGCTAATGCTATATAATTTAATCACGAAAAATATCGATTGAACATCAAAAAATAAGTTTTGTAGTGTACTATATCCACAGTGCAGATTGTTTAGTAAAGACCTCTCTTAGTTTTTTATTTTATTTTATTTTTATAACCGTCGTTGAACAGCCGACTCAATTTCATGGGTTTACGACTACTTACGTTCAACTCCGTAGNATAATATAGCATTATATGCTATATAATGCTATATATTAATATAATGCTATAACACGAAAAATATCGATTGAACCTCAAAAAATAAGTTATGTAGAGTACTATATCCACAGTGCAGATTGTTTAGTAAAGACCTCTCTTAGTTTATATTTCTTATATCCTTGTCAAAACTGAGTTCAAGACATCACTCTTTTCTATTTGCAAGACAGAAATCGGAAACAATTTAACCACGCACGTCCCCCTTATTTCTGTGATGCCGATTTATATAGTACATCGTCGGTGATTTTGTGCTAGACACGTGCTTAACGTGCTAGGAGCATCTTTCCTGCACGGCAGTGGGAGCTACAGATTATTTTTTCATTTAAGTTTACCTTTTAGTTTTAAATAGCAAGCGAACAAAAGGGGTAAATTCCTGAGACTCAGTTGTTAAGCATCCCTGCATTTGTTCTGAATGAAAATTAAAAAGCTGAATTAAGAAAAAAAAATTCTGTTACTTGACTACTATTTAAATTGTATAGAAATTCATTCTACCTTTTTCAGTATCATTGTACAAATTTCAACTTAAATTTAAACAACTTCAAGCTCAAGGGCCTTGTTAGGACTGAACCTTTCGGTAACTTTGTAAACAAGAGAGCTAATTTATAATGATCCAAAAAAACATTATTAAAGCATCTTTAAAATTTTAAGCAGAATTTAGCCCTTTTAAAGATGTACAATGTACAGCTTTTTATTTCATAAAAAACACTCATTCCATTTTCAAAATGTCTGATCTCTTTCTATTCTATAACTTGTCCTCGCTCTTCCTCCATGTAGGCATGGTTTCTCGATCCTTCCTTTCTTTCTGTCCCTGACCACTGGTATTGTTCACTCTTTAATTTTATCAGTAAACGACGAAGTCTTCAAATTCCTTACAGACCTTAAATTTGAAAATATTGCTAAATGTGCATTAGATTAAGCTGAAGACATACAGTATTTGTCTCGCTGCATCGCAAACAAATTTGAATTTATGAAGATTGTGCTGTCGTAAACTGTATAAATTTTGTGCCCCACACTATTTGTACTTATAAGTTACCTGACGAGTATTCTAAATATACATATAAAGGAAGGTTGTAACAGAACACCCAGCATCGTGGCGCAAATGTTGTTTGTGTGGAAAAGAATACAAGACACGGTATAAACTACAAAATAAATTTTATAACTCCGAATGAGCACCAGACATGAGGTTGACAACCCTTTGGTCCTTTAGACTACAACATCCATAGAGCTCTACAAAATATAATATTCTATCTACAATTGCAAGCAAGCTCATCGCCTCGAACCGCCACTCGTGATTTGAATATGCACACAAAATAGTGATCGCGTTTAATAATTTGCATTCTGCTTTTTAATGGCACCATCTTACCAAACATGATTTTTAAAGCGTTTTTATAAACTTAAACAACACGAAGCAATAAGTTATTGTCGTGATTTCCCTTGTTAGATTTCTCCAACATTTAACTTTCAAAATAACTATTAGTTTTTCACCCACTATCAAATTCAGTTAAAAATCCAATTGAATTATTACAAGTGCGAGAAGAATTCAATTGAATAGTGTTCAGAATGCAAATTATTTACAGTAAATGCAGGCGATATATTTTTTAAAATCCACAAATATCCTATAGTATCGTTATAATTTTTTTTTTAAAAATATGAAAAAACATGAATAAACTCTTTTGCTTGATTGTCGAACTTAGAAGAAAAAACACTTTCAAGAGGTTATCGACATCGATAATGAGATAAAAGCACAAAACTAAGAAAATATATATGTATATATAGGCATCTCCATTTCTTTTAAAGCACTCTATAAGTCAAAACTACATTAGGGAAGTAAATCAAGCAAATATTGTAATATGTTGGCGATTCGAGAGCTCACAGAAGAAACGATGGCTGCCTGCCTATTGGCTGTAAAACATCAATGGCGCGACTACTTTGGTCGATGGATAAGGATTGGGAAGAGGGTGTTTTTAGGGTGGCTCTTCGGATTGCCAGGTGGGTGATTGGGCATCATACGTAGAAAAATAAGTAGTGGGAATAAAAATGATTTCATTTTGTCTCAAAGACTGGCGACCTTCCACTCGATGCGTTCGAACCAGGTGTGTACTTATCCTAGAGTTGATAAAATCTGTATACGAGGGTACTTTCGCAAATAAAACCAGACGGTACTGCACTGATCTCTTTATGATAGGACTCTATCTGAACGGGCTTTCAATGTATGACTACACTCCTTTGAAAATGGCCTCATTGATCGAATTATGCTTATTACTGCATTACCATTAGCAGATTGACGCCAAAGTCATGACAAGTAACTCTCATCTGGCCAATGGTAAGTAAGAAAAATACTACCGAATCAGCAAGGAATCGCAGATGGTTGGCGATAAACAGAAAAACCTTACTTCCACTATCAGTTCTAGCTGAACAGAGTATTGTTTTCTTTTATGGTCTTTGTCATCAGTTATTCAGAAGAGCCTGTAATGCTAGGGTTAGGGGTGATCCCTCTTCTTTGCCAAAACGGGCTTTGATGCATTGAATCTGCAATCCATGCTTGAGATCAGTGTGGTACAGCGACGCGGCTCCGGGGAAATAGTAAAAATGGTTGATATGAAAGGAGATTGAATTAATATAGGAAAGATTATAAAAGGCAGACAATAATTCTGCAGGGTGTCTATGTAGAAATATTTTGTCGATATAGGTAGGACATTCTTTTTAAAAGCGTTTCAAAATATTTTCTTTAAAGTTTGGGGTTTAAAAACTAACGGAATTCTAATCGAAACTGAAACTTATTCTATCACGACTACCAAACAGAGGATACAGTTTTGTCGGGTACATTACGAAAAGTGAGCAACAACTCTGTAAAACTGACGTATTTAACTCGGAAATAGGGTACAGCATTAAAAATCCGCAATACTATAATTTTTTTAGTATAAAACTACCTAAAAACCTGGAATAAAAACGGTTACTTTTCATTAAAAAAGAGTAAAAATATTTTGATTTTTTCACGAAATCTCGTGATATCTAGAATTGCGTTGACGCTTTAAATAGTTTAAACAATCCTCTCTCTTGTTTGACGCAAGGAGGCAAACTCGAAAACATCTAGTGAAAGGTCACCCTGTGAAAAAAGTTGAGGGGCGTCGCCATCGAGTCTAAACTCTGATTGGAAGACAATTCTTGTCGTGTCGACTCTGGACAAGGAGGGGTCGACAACGCTTAGAGCGACTTTTTTTGCCACCCTTTTTGCGTTTTCAGATAAAAACATGCCGGCAAATATATCTATATCCATATCTTTACTTTTTTTTTCTCGTCTGGAAACGTGGAAAGGGAAGAAGTTAGCAGTCGACTCAAATTTTATATATTCATTTTTTTTTCAAAATTCGCTTTATCAGTTGTACTTGGAGGTTTTTCTCTCACTTTTCTTTATCCACCGATCACATGTCTCTCTATCACACATTCCTTTTTTTGAAATATTCCAATTCATAGCAAAACTAAATTTCATATTAACAAACAGGTTAAAAATAAAATAATTCACAAAGATCATAAAAACTTCAGTATATTTTTTCTCTCTCTCTCACTTTCAATCAGTGCTCCATTAATAATGAAGCTGATCCCTCAACCACGTTCTTACATCGAATAAACAAATTCGCGGAGATGCGCTTGTAGCCTTTCCAGTATCGAAGCGGAACTTTTGATTTCAAAAACAAAGAGATCGAATCGAGAAATTTTTAATGATCACAGAAATATAAAATTTAAGCAGATAAACACTAAACAGTTTAAGTGAAAGTTGATAGTTTTTTTTCCTGCAGATTTTCTAAAGACGCAGTACTGGAGTTCAAAAGTTTCGAGCACCATTACGCTCTTGATACTTTAAATATCGCTCAGAAATAATAACTTAAAGGCTTCGTTTTTTAACACTAAAATTCGTGGATGGAAAAACACTATGAAACGATAGAGGCGAGATAAAAAATTTCAATTCAAACCAAACTTATTTCTCATCAAAAATCTTTTTTCTTACATATAGTTTAAAAATTAAAACACCATGAATAAAATTAATTTTGGGATTTCTACTTAAAAATTCCTTAAGAAAATTTTGATCTTTTTTTAAGAATTCACTGTTAGAAATTTTGGAGCGCATGGAACCATAATATCATTCAAATTTTCTGCAACCTTAATACGAAATTAAGCTGAATCATATTATCGTATTTCTTCGAATAGTCGATACTATGATTACACTTGAACGGAAACATGGTTCTAGTTACCCTCTTATTGAGGTTGCAGCGAATTTGCACTGTATTATGGGTTAATTTACAAATATTATGGTTCATCGACTTTTTCATGATATTATGATTTTGTATTTGAACCGGTTTTTCCGAGAATGTACGCTTAGTAAGTAAATAGCGTAAATTTTACCCGTTTTGAGAGTAAAAAGTTCGAAACCAATAAAATGACATACAAGAAGAAAAAAACTTCCGAGACAATTTTTAAAAAATAATAAATGGTACTTATCGAAGTTTTTACACTTGATTTCTCAATACCGTGATTAAACTTCAGTCCACGGAAATAGGGTTCAAGTTAAAGCATTATTAAGGTTGCAGTAAATTCGCACTGTGTCATAGTTTAACTTATTGATAGTATGGTTCAACGTTGAACAGATTTTCCAGAAGGTGTACTTTCAGGAAGTAAATCGTGTAAATTTCCCCCGTTTTGCGACTGAGGAGTTCGAAACCCAATAAAAATCACATACAAGAGAAATTAACTGTTCCAAAAAAAGAATAACAGGATTTTAAGAATGATGAACGTGGCTGTGAAATTCAGCAGTAGACAAAACATCTTTGCAACACTAAACGTCCGGCGACGCCTATCTAGAACTATACGTAACGACTGTGCGGACTGACACGCTCCGTTTCTGGATTTCTTTGGGATATTCTTGCTGACCGGCGTTTCCAGGGAGAGGATTGGTCGTCGAGCTGGAGAAAACCAAAAAAATGTTATGTCCTTGTTGAAAGGGCTGCTCGAGAAAAAGGAGGAAGCGCCGGCTGTGAGGATGGGTCTACGGCTGATTCTATTTGACTAGAAAAACACACACACAGCGGACTAGATTCTACTATTAGGCGAATCCCCAGGCTTCGAGGGTTTTGATTATGAAGTCACTCGAGGACGCCAGAGTATCGTTGTCGTAAGTCTGGCACCGGACACTTCTTCCTCGATAGAGATCGCCATCGATCCACAAACCAAAGTGACCTCTGAAAATTAAAACACATTGAATATTCAGTATGACAGTTTGAAACCTTCCTCACTTACAATGTAAAAATAAATAAAAAAATCGGTAAATCTTTAACCAGTATTTGGTTCAAAAGGACTCATTATCCCAAAGTGAAAGATCATTTTATTTTAGTAACACCATTCATTGTGAAGCATGATCGAGAAATACTTCCAAACTGCAACTGACTGCATTTGGTAAAAGACAGAAAACTTTGACAGTGACTGTAAGCAGAACGATATTTGTTTACGATGCCATGTTTTCTTTACAACTCTGTATGGGAACGACTCATGCGCGTGATTTCAAGTATAAACTTATTTAGGTAAATAAATGTTTTATTTGCATTCATTAAAGTTCATTTCTTTTATGTTGCCTTTTTAAATTTGGTTTGTCGGTATAAAATGGTTAGATATATGACCTACTTCCTATAAAATGACCTACTTCCGGTAAATAGTTTTATTAGGGTACATGGCAACCTTTGCCTAAATTTGAGCTCTATAAAAATACCTAATAATGGTGTAACTTCCCTCTTCTTTTATAAAAGAAAAAGAAGAAAGAATGAAAGTATGTTTCTTCGAAACACTTACTTTCGGTACAACCTTCTACCGATATGTGGAGCTAGTGAAAATACTAAAATATGGTAAAATTGATCTCCATTTTATGCAGTCAGCAAATGAATACCAATTTTTGGAACAACGTGGCTTGGAATTTTTAGCAGTGCATAGTAAGCAGAAACATATCACTCTTAACTTTTGAGCTGTTGGTCATATTTTCATTCTGTGAAATGGTTTGGTAATATCTCGAAGATATTTCTTAAAATTTGTGGAGCAGTTAACTGTAACCATGCTTGTCGTGATCAAAAAAACACTTTTTCTGATGAAACAGACATTTTTTTCATCAAATTTGGATTTATCAATCAGAAAATAGGAGGGGAATCGACAAAATTTTGAAAAGCTGGCTTTTATATTTCGGCATCCACGACTGTTCAAAAATATGTTACTTTAATAGTGTTTCACGTTGGACTTCAAATCTTTTGAATGATAGGTTAAACTGAAATATTCTTTCGCAAAAAGTTACAAGCTCTTGGTGCAAAGACAAATATATAATTCTTAGATGAATTAAATGATTTTTATTGATTAATTTGTTAATGAAGATAAAAGTTCTTGAATTCTAAGGTATACAAAGTTTAAGATATTTAAAAATTTCGCATTTTTTTCAACTTAAATTTTGATTTTCATGCCAATTGATCAATAAAAAGAGTCCTTAAAAACTAATTTTTAATTTTAAGCTTTTAGGGAAATTTCTTCGAGTGATAACTAAGTTTTTGTTTTAATATATATTTCTTTGTTTTGTAAATTTGATCTTAAAATATTTTCCTCGGGTGTAGCTTTTTCCCCAAAGTGAATACGATAAAAAAATTTAAAAGGTTTATTCCGAAAAAGTGTGTTTTCTCATTCGTGGCTACAGTTAAATGCAAAATTTAAGATGATTCTTTGAGATATTGCCAGAACACTTCACCGAATTAAAAAAAATCCGCCCAATCATTCAAAAGTTATACGGGGAATCCATTTTTTATGACTATACAAGGCTACAATAAAACAGAAACTTTAAATAAGTTAATAATAAAGTGATCACATATTTATAATATCAAGCTAATTGGATACCAGAGACTGTTTTGTGAAATCGGTATCGAATCTGTTGCATCCCTAGAAACAGAAACTTTTGTAAATATTATTTTTTTATTCCCCACTAATTGTAATACATCCTTGTTTCATAGAATGCCATTTACTCCGAAGTTGGGTGTGAAATCAATGAATAAAAAGAGAAACTAACAAAATCCAAAGCATTCCTTAAGAGCTCTTAGGAAGTTTCTTTTATAAGCTCCAAAGTATATTGTGCTTTCGCTGCGAGCTCCAGAATATATGTTTAAAGTATCAAATTCAGCTACAGTGACCGATATTTGCCAGGTTACATACAGAGAGCTGTTCCAGTGCTGTTGTGTTACGATGTCTTAGATTAAATATTTAAATATTTAACAATACTACATCATTGTAGTATAGTTACCTAAACATATTATGTAGTTATTAATGTACAGTGAGCAGAATAAAAAAGGACATTCCTGAATAATTTTTGATCCAATGATCGGATTTTCACGTTCTTAGACTCAATCTTAATGGTTTGAAGAGGTGACTTTAAATATGCTGATTAATTAGCGCCGACGATATTTTAAATTAGGAAATCAGACACGCAAACGTACTTTCTCTAAATAAACATGCCATTTTTTTCGACAAATTTGAATTTCTGATCTCCGAAATATAGGGGGTCACAGCTACCTGGGAAATATGATCCCCATCGTTTGGTCAAGAGAACGGTCCCAAACTTTGGTCTACTTAATGTTAATTTTATTTTTTTTTCGTATTTCGCCATGTTTCCGAAACTTTATAAGTGAATTGAAAAGTTTTTGCACACTCATAAAATTCGTTTATCCAAACATAATTCAATGCAAAAAAAAAAAATAAAAAAAAAATAGATTTTAATAAATATTTATTGTTTTTTACTATTTTATTTAAAAACAGTCGAAAAACTTTTATTGTTACGTACACAATTTTTTACATCATTTTAAAGAATGCAATTTAGTTTTGCAAAATGTGAGCAAAATGGGTCGAATAGTCTCTGAAAATCAAAGTTTGAAGAAGCCTAAGTTCTAAATTTGATTTCTCAAGAACTATTCGACCAATTTCGCTCTTGTCAAGTAAATTTATATTCTTCAAAATGATGTAAAAAAGTTGTATACCTTACGGTTAAATTTTTTTCGGCCATTATTGAATAAAACAGTAAAAAATATTTACTAAAAGCTATATTTTGGCTATAGCTATATTTATAGCTAAAAGCTATATTTTGGATAAATGAATTTTATAACTCTGTGCAAATATTTTTCAATTCACTTAAAATGTTCTCGAGATATGGCGAAATACGAAACTAATCATATTAACGATAAGGGGTACAAAGGGACTGCTCTCTTGACCAAACTATGGGGATCATATTTCCCAGATTGCTATGACCCCCTATATTTCGGAGATTAGAAATTCAAATCTGTCGGGAAAAAATGGTGTGTTTATTTAGGGAAAATACGTTTGTGTGTCTGATTTCCTAATTTAAAATATCGTCGACACTAATTAATCAGCATATTTAAAGCCACCTCCTCAAACCATTAAGATTGAGTCTAAGAACGTGAAAATCCGATCATTAGATCAAAAGTTATTCAGGAATGTCAGTTTTTTATTCTGCACACTGTACATCAATAACTGTATTAATAACTACATAATATAACTAATTGGTTGCAATTTGATTGATTACTATATTAAAATATGCAATCATCTCTAATTCGGTATTACCTCTTATTCACAACCTTGTAGAACTAATAAATTTCGTAAACATTTTATTCTATTTACGTATGAATTACAACTTTATAAAAGTTCTTATTTGAATAGTCAGTCAAATAAATATAGAAAACAATGGTCTATTTCATGTTCTTTTAAGCTTTTTCTATCTTATTTTCACATACTGAGTTTCAATTTTAATGACTGAAATATCTAAAATATAATCCCCGCTATGACTTTTTAAAGAATAAAACTAATATTAACATAAAGTTCCTAAAAAAATTAGGATGAATTTTGTTTTTAACGATAACTAAAACAAAGCGTAATTTTTAGCTAATTCGCTTGCTTGGAATTTCCAATATGTAATCCTAGAAATTTAGAACTGCTTACAGGCTCGAGTATTTGAAAATTACTGAGATAGTTATCAGTTTGACGCCCGGTGGCTGAGCGGCAGCGCTTCGCACTGTCGTGCCACAGGTCCCTGGTTCGATCCTCGGGCCGGGCAAGGTTGACTCAGACTTTCATCCCTTCAGTGAGTCGATAAATGAGCACCAAGCATGCTTGGGAAGTAAACACTGGGGGTTCCGCATTTGGCTGACCACCTGACCGGAACATCTGCTCCTGCACCCCAGAGCCCAAGGTCAAGAAAACTGAGAAGGGCACAGTAGGCCTTGGCCCTCTATGGGCTGTCGCTCCACTGAGTTTAGTTTAGTTTAGTTATCAGTTTTAAAAGAAATGAAATGAAATTTAACGGTAAATTGAAATCATATTGCTTCAACTTAAGGTTTCCTAGTTGAACTATATTATTGTGCATTTTTATATTTCTTAATCCTTATTTCACGAAACTAATTCAATAGCTTTGACGAAAACAAGGTTCATTTCAGCACTTTAAATGTAAATGATTGCCAGCAAGGTACGATGGTTCAAGATACTGATATTATGGTTCATGATATCTACATTATATTTCAACGTTGGACTGATTTTTCTAAGAATGAGGAATCAGTCATAAGATTAAAAATAATAATTTCACAAAATGAGAGGATAATAATGATTGACAGAACTTAAAAATTGGCGTCTTTAAAAAATTATGGATTTATATAAAATCAAAAAGAGCAAACTTACTCTGAAGCTCCAACAGAAATGCTATCCATGTTTCCTTTCACAAAATAATCATTTTCTCCCGTCCACCGAAAAATCTGTGGGATTGATAAGACAGCTCAACAACAATTACAAAATTATGAAATATTGTATTTTATTTAAAATGATATATTTTTTATTTGTTTTTTACTTTAGTATTGATAAACTCGTAGTAAATGTATATTAAAAGAGAAATTGTAATTTATGAGAAATTTTTTTAGTAATCTGAAGTGAAAAACAGCAAAACCTCTCCACAGCGACGACTCTCCGTTCCACAGTAAAATAATAGTTGATGGAGGTTGATCGTTCTTGAGGTTACCTCCATTGACATCCAAATTGTTATTAAAGGTACATGATTTTTGTAAACGGTTTCAGTAGATTTTAGAGATTTGTAAACGATTAGTCAGTGTCATTTTCTTGGAGCGCGAATGCTACTCATTCAAGTATCCTTTTATTTTGTAGACGCAAAAATATGCACGTGAATTACTATTTTATATATGAGCTAAATATGAATTTCGCATCCACTGGTGAAAACAAATAAAGAGACAAACGGTTTCTTTTGCAATGAAAAAAACGAACAAAGCAAATTATACCAAACTTATCATCCGATAGAAGACTAATACATAGAAAAACCTTTACTCTAAATAAGGAAACTGTTCAATTGTCCAGCACAATAGCTGACTGTCAGTCAAAGAAAAACATATCAAATAGGGTGTATAATCGCCTCTAACAGCTACACAACTCTCGTATCTCCATTTCATACTGTTTACAAAAATCATTATCGTTCTCTTTTGTAACAGCAACTTTTTGCATTAAACAGGTCGAGTTCCTGTCTCTGTTAACTGTTTCCACAACGAAAACCACATATCTCTGTAATCACCGAAGCATCCACAACAGGTAGCCTTTGATTTCTCTTGTAACAAGGCACGCTGGAGCTCATCGATGGTCGTTAGTGCTGGTCTTTGAGCTGCAATTGACCATCCAAGGACACCCGATAAGTGTTCGATGGGATAAGTCTTACAAAGCGTGAAAGCATCTCGTCCCTGCACTAGTGACCTTCTAAAGTACCCCTATCGAACACATGAAGATCGGTATACCTAGACCATCAGACCACCTCAACTATTGTAGTCTTTTTCGACAATGTTAAAGAATGAATAATATCGAATGAATGTTATCGAATGAATGTTAAAGAATGAATAATATTGACTCTAGGGCTCTTTCCAGATAAGAACACGTCTTGAGTCGCTGTTCAGACTGAATCGCGTCTCATCACTGAAAAAAAACCCACCCCTAATCATCCTCTGACCAAGACAAATGATCTCGACTCTATGCTAGACGGTTCTTTTTGTGGTTCACAGTCAAAGGTTTGGGGCTGCAGACCACATTGCGTCTTTGTCTCTGCTGCGTCTTTGACACAGAACATGTTCACCTGTTCCCCTAGACAGCACGTTCTCCTGATCTCTCACCAATTGAAAATGTCTGGTCAATGGTTGCCGAACAACTGGCACGCCAGTCACTATGGTCGATGAATTGTGGTATTATGTTGAAGCTGCATGAAATGCTGTACCCGTCCATGCTATCCAATCCCTGTTCGACTCGATGCCCAGGAGAATAACTGCTGTTATTGCTACCTGCCTAGGGAAGCTGCTCTGAGTACTGATTCCTCAGGATATTCAAATATCCTGAAAATTTAATCAGTTGTTCTTCCAACTATAATGTATGTGCTCAATAAATATTCTGTTATTTGCATTCCTTCCTGATGTAGGAATTTTAATGGCCAGCAGTGTATTTATGACTATCAGTTACTATTCAGCATATTCTACTGTGCGACAAACGTCTTGTTAAAAATTGAAATTACGATAAATAAAATCAAGACGATCCATAAAATATAATAATAAGATAAAATAAATAAATAAGATAGCGGTTCTACAAACCTTAAAAGCTGGGTGGAATGTGAACAGAAAAGATTCCCCAGTTCCATAAAAACTATCACTGGGCCTGAGGGGGTATGACAGCAAAGCTCCGAACACCTACAAAAAAGTTTATATATATGAATTTAAGGAAATTACCCAAATACTTCTTCCGATAATTAAGTTAAAACAAAATATCCATATTCTTATGTATAGCAGAAAACAGCAGAAGAAAATTTTATATGCAAATAAAAGATCACGACGACAAAAAGCAGACAAAGGATTTGTATCTCGATTTTTGTCATTATCTTAAACATTTTTTCGTCATCTTTCAGGAAATTTGAAAATTCCAACTTTCTATGACCTCACTAGGAGTTACTTATTGCCATTTTTTTTATCTCGTACATATATTTCATTAAAGGAATTTCGTTCGTAATGTTTGAAAAAATCTAAGGACACAGTGTCAAATGAATAAACAGATTAGGAGAGCTTTTGACCGAGCTCTAACAACTTTTGTCATGAAACGTGTCAGGGCGTGTATTTTCATGTCAAAATATGACCTCTTCGTTTACAAAATTCTGACTTCATTCAATTCGTTTAATTAGAAATAATAATTTTCCAAATTTCTTATTTTAAATGACTCGTACTTACGCAAATTATTTGGTTTTAATAATTTTGTTATTCAGACCATTTTCACAGGAAATCTACTCGAACTTTCCGATCAAACCAATATTTCAGAAAATGCGTCCAAACTAATACGTACAATTAAACTTTAAGGAAAATTTTCTTAAACTTGCATTCTGTCGAATAGGCCTTTATTAGTTTAGAGCTCTTGTTTTCAATGTCAATAAAAGTATTTTATAAAATCTGGTCTTTTTATGCAATCTGTACTTGGTTTACAACATATATATGTGAAAAAGTATATTCCAAATTGTAACTTAAAAATTGGATATTGTCTATCGACCATTCAAAACAGAAAAGATTTTCGCTTTTAAATAGACATAAGTGGTAAAGTTTTATGAAAGACCTACTATGACAAAAAATTTGCCGAAATGTGGGTATTTGAAAGAATCAAATTATGCAAATATACATAAAAAAGGCACTTAGGGATTATCCCGTCGACCATTTTCGTACTTTGGAATTATTCCATCGTCCATTTTTGTACTTTGGAATTATTCCATCGACCATTTTCGTACTTTGGAATTATTCCATCGACCATTTTCGTACTTTGTTATTATCCCGTCTACCATTTTCGCCAAACCCTATATTATCGCCAAAAGGTAACTTCTGCGCAATTAATCGCAAATTTCATATTCCGCCAATACCGCGGAATTACCCTAAAACACTTGGGATTCGTATTTAAACGAATTTATGTGGCGGCTACTGCTAAAGAATAATGACTTGATTGTTTGCGCTTTAAAAGCTATCAAGGATTTTTGGCCGCCGAAATGATTTATAATAATATAGATTCAAGAATAATTAAATGTGTAATTATAAAAAATAGAGGTTTTTACTGTGTGTTGATTATTTTTATTACACTTACATTTTTTGTTATTACTATATTATTGGATAAATTTAATGTATTCAGAATGTTTATTTTGGTAAATGCCTTTCATTATGATGGCGCCAAAGGATTTGTGTATTTTCACGAGCATTGACAGGTGGTCAACGGGATAATCCCAAAATACCATAAGAAAAATGTACATTTTTTCAAGTGGTTTATTCCAACCTTTATCGAAAAGGCTAGAATTATAAAGCCCATTTCATACTCATTTTATTATCTTTTACACTAAAATTCATAATTCGGAAGGTTGAGTAGTATCATAATGAAGGTACTCACAGCTCCATCTGTATCTTCTATGGCAAGAATGACAGGACTATCGAATTCGGTCATTTTCCTATAAAGGCTCTTCAGGTGAAAACCATCCGATGACGTCGAATAAATTCTAGTCCACGGGTACCCAACCGCCCTTGCAGGTAACAGGGTATACAGCTACAATATAGAGGACTCTTTAGTTTCCTACCTTTATAAGACCACATTAAATCACAAAGAAGGAACATACCTACCTCTTTAATGTGGTCTTCTTGGAAGATCTCTGAAGGCGCTAGGAGGTCAGGAAGAGGAAGTTCTAAATCGCTATAATCCAACTTTTCCATCTCTCCCAACGATAATACCTGCAAAGACATTATTTAACTCACAAGCGACATGCATGACAATCAAATAAAGAGTTAATACACAGTTATGTATAAATATGCAGGGTAATAAATAAAAACGTGAACTAAGTAAAGCGGTTTCTATGGAAATGAAGATGGCTCTCAAAAAATCAAAAACAGAAAATGAGATGATTTGAAATTTAAAACTTCAAAGTGTATAATGGAAACAGAATGAAAAAAACGCTAATAATAATGATGATGATAATTGAAAATAACATCATATCTTTGTGTTTAGAAAATTTAAGTCGTGATGTGTTAACTTAACTTTATTAACAATATCATGCTGATGCTGGTACTATAAATATATTAACAGTCGCACCCAGAATTTGTGAGCACCTGCATATTACTTGATTGAGTACTATAAAACTTTTTCAAAATGAATGGGATACTTGCAAGTGACGTAGTGTGGATATCTCGATACTTATAGGTTGTTGAAACGTGGCATTTGTTCACATTAGCAACTGTTTTTTTCCATTCTATTTCGAGTAAGCCAAGCCCGTCAAGTATCAATTCTCTTAAGTGGCATATTCAAAATTCTTTCACAAAGATTCTTTCTGAAAGATTTCAATTCCTTCACATTATATTTACACAGAGACTTAACACAAGGATGGACACGAAGTCACGTGGAACATAAGCAAACTAATTATGCATCGAAGTTGCCAGGTACACAAAACAAAAATATATCACGGTTACAATAAAATACATCAACAAATAATAAATCTAAGTTAAGTAAAAGAAATTGACGAGAATGAATCATATATCTCATCCGATGTGCGATACGGCTCTGTATTTAACTAATTAACATTCGTTAATTAACATTCTAAGTTATGTAGCTCAACTTTAATGCGCCATTTTGCTGATAAAGATTAGCTAGTGCTGACATCATACTTTATGGGAGGCCCTTTTTCTTCTTGAATTGCAAGTACCCAATTGCGCTAACAACTTTATTTAAGAATTTATTTAGTGTTATTGCAAAGTCTAGACTGAACATTTAGTGACAAATCTAAAGCACTAAGATTTCTCTTCACTTATTAAGTTCGTTGTCTTCATACAACTTTGCTAACCGAAGAGATAGTTTTTGTATGAAGATTCTTGCATTACTTCAGTGACTAAAATATCAATAATATTTTATTCTTAATGGTAAGCGTTTAGTTTTTTATTTATTTTCTTTGTAGGAAGATTCTTGCATTAGTTCAGTGACTAAAATATCAATAATATGTTATTCGTAATGGTAAACGTTTAGTTTTTTATTTATTTTGTTTCTATCCTACAATTCTGAATGCTGTTTAAGTTGTCTATTGAACTAGTCGAAGCGTTTATTACTAAAATAAACATCCATTTCCGGACTAGCAATTTTTATTGATAATAAATATCAAAATGAAGACAATTACTGTTTGTAAGTTTTGGGAGGCAGCATGCTCTCATTAACGCTTTTTTTCGAAGCTCTGTCGCCAAAGAAAATTATAAAAAAAGCCATAGTTTAAGTGCCTTACACTTGAAGCAATGCGATGATTTTAAATTTTACTTATAATCTTGCTGTAAAAAATCATCTGGGCTTTAGAACAAACAACTAACTTAAATATTTTAAAACGTATTAAATTATTTTTAAAAATCGTCAATTTGGTGACCTTTTTCCACCTGAATGAAAATTATCAAAATCCCTGCTATATTCTCAGTTTTTGCTGATTTTTATGAGCTCAGATAATGCAGCATTGGAATAGGTTTTCAAATATTAAACTAGTCCATAAAAGCTTTTAATTTTCACAAAACTGTGGCATTTCTTCATATTGACGTGATGCGCCATTTTCAAAATAAACGTAGACAGCGCCTGCTTTAGATTGGCTAAACTTGACCAAACAGTCATGAGTTAACAGTTGCAAATTCTCAGCAGTTATAAAAAATAGCATATTATTCGCGAAAAAGCATCATTTCATATTACAACGGAGCCTTCGAAAATCAGCCTTAATGTAAGCGTAGTGAGCCATCAGATTTTTGAGCACTTTTTCAACCTTACGAATTTCTTCTGGGTTAAAATTTGAGAAAGATTATCTAAATAAAAAAAAGAAGCGATTGCTAATAGATTGCTGATAGATTTAAAAAAAAACTCGTTGAAATAGCTTAACATTTGTTTAGTAATTAGCACCTAGTGAGTGAGGCCATCTCAGCAAACTGTGAAAAATTTAAAGGGGGAAAAAAACAAGTAGTTTGTACAAAATGCGGGAATAAACAAGGGATACATTTTCATCAGATTAGATTTTTGCAGCAATCTTCGTGATTGGAATAATATATTATTAATAGTTTCAATGAGAAGATATTGACATGGTGTTACCAGGGTATAAGCAACACTTCCTAGAAAAGAACAGGCCTCAGCACGGGTTACCATTATCCTTTAGTAGTCTAAACGTAAGGACATGTTTCGTATTTTCAACCACTGCGCAGCTTAGTACCCCTAACGTAATGACATCTTTCTTATTTTTCGTCTACTGCGCAGTTAACTTCGTCACATCGGACTACTAAATTGATCCGTGCTGAGGCCTTTCTACTTCTAGGAGGTATTGGTATAAGGCCCTCGCCTCCTAATAAGTTGGCCCGGGTCCGAATCTAATCTCTCACCAACAGACGGATCGTGAATCCCTTTGTCTAACCATGGCAGATTTTCGAAGTTTTCCCTTCCATGTAACTCAAATGCGGGTTAAGGCCTGGTTTCTTAGGACATGACGCCGTGAGCTGGAAATCAGAGCTAACCTCTGATTTGTTCATTTGTGAGTTTGATAGTATACGTCATCGAACGCATACTATCAAACTCACAAATGGACAAATCAGAGGCTAGCGCTGCTTTCCAGCTGACGGCGTCCTGTCCTAAGAAACCAGGCCTTTAGTTTCATCAAGAAGTACGTCACGAAGACAAATTTCTCCCAATACTTGATCCAGATATCCCCTTGTCTACTGGATTGGGTTTAAAATTGCAAGGCTACGGAGTGGAATATTGGTAGTCGCAAACTTAAATTTGGGTCGGCAGTTCAACGAAGGCTATAAAACAAAATAAAATTCAGTTGAAAATACTTTTTCTGCTCTTTAGCATTGTTCTTTGGTTAATTTTAAACCAAAGAAATTTGATTATATCGATATTGAACAAGGTTGTTACCTCAAGAAATTGTTACTTCAATAAAACAATCTTTCTCTAGGTCGCAAATGCTGCCTAAAACCGTTAAAATACTTTAAAAATAGGAATTATTTTGGAGAAGCTTAAAACTGATGACAAACATTTAAAACTTTCATAAATATTAATTCAAAGTTTTAAAAAATTCCGAGAAATGCATATGATTACTAAACCAAAAGATAGACCAAACTCAAATTCATATTTTATTTGTGTCTACATATATAAAGTTCATACAAAATTATTTTATAAATGCCCATCTTCTGTTACTTAATGGATGGAATTTAACCATAATAGCAAGATTAGAAAAATCTCAAACTTGAAGAGGTCGTGCCCGGCCTGTTAATCTATGACGTACAGGTCCAAATGAAACTTCATTTTTCCCCAAAAAAATATCAATGACTATACGAATGTACAGTACTGAAAAATAAACGAAACCCCCTTAATGACTTTTAACCGAATAATCGGATTTTCATGTACTGGGGACATTTTAATGATTTAATGAGGTGTCCTCAAATATGCTAATCAATCAGTGCAAACGATATTAGACACGAAAAAGAAACTATAACTGAATAAACACACTTTTATTTATTGACAGGTTTGGGTTTCCAACCCTCTGAATATGAAGGATAGCTGCAATTCCGGAAATATAGTATTTTCGCCAGAAGAGCTGTCTAAAGTTTGTACCCCCTTGAAGTTAATTTCATTTATTATGTATTTATTCATATATGGAGAACTTTTTAAGTAAATTGAAGCATTTTTGCACACAATACTAAAATTCGCTGGCCCAAAAATAATTCTATGCAAATAAAAACTTTAAGTAAACATTTATAATTTTATTTAACAATTGTCGAAAAAAATTTTATTAGTAAGGTATACTTATTTTTACATCATTTAAAGAAACTTAATTTTATATGGAAAAATCCAAAATTTGAACGAAATCAGTCGAATAGTTCCCGATAAATAGAATTTTTAAAAAATTAAAAATTTTAAATTTGGGAGAGAACAATGTTCCAATGCAAAGGGTGAAGCGTTCATTTTTGTTTGTTTTTATTAGAACTATTTAACTGATGAAACTTATTATTGCATAATCATCTTTCAAAAGCGATCAAACAAAGCACAAAGGAAAATACGAAGTCATGAACGAATTTCAAACCAACTGTTGTAAGAAAACATACTCTGTGCTGACATGTTGATTTTCGTTAAATATTTGAAGCAGATGTTCAGTAAGAATGACAAATTTGAGGTGGCTGCTTTCAAATTCCGTTAAAATTCGACTTAATTGGTTTTTTACGTTGCTGATAATGTGCCCGATTGGAATTTTTGCATGCCCACCTTATAATATATTTGAGTCCTTCAGAATAATTTTCGATTTCTCTTATTTTGGGCTTATTAAGTAATATTTAACGTAAGCAATATATTTTAAGTAATATTAATTTAAAAATACTCTAATCACTCAGCTTAAGACCTAACTCCGGCTATCACAATGCGTTTTGTTTTTAAATAAATAAAGACTTTATCTTTGACGTTTTAAAAATGTTTTCTCAAATCAATAATGCATCGTTAATTCAGAATATTAGAAGTAAATATATCTCTATATATAGCTAAGTTCTAGAAATTAGCAAACCTAATAACTAGTTTTTTATTCTAACGTAATAAATCCCATTTTTGTTTAGAAAATAGCACATGGAAGAAATAAGAGACTACTCATTCTAAAATTTCATATTAAATTTTAGAGTCACGTTTCTTAAAGCAACAAGATGTTTGAAGACTATAAACACATCCTTGATATATTTTTTTTTGCGTATGTTTGAGCAGTGTGTCAAGTATAACATCTAAATAGACCGAATCGTGAGCATTGGACAACTAACACAAAATCGGTGAAAGTGTGTCATGAATATGACTTGTCTCAATCAAGCTGCTCAAACACTTAGGAACATTACTCATAATTGTTGCAAGCAGCTTTCATACTTAATACTATAGAAGAGGAAAAAAAAGATAAATAATGCTTCAAAGTCATTCGTAAGCTTTGTTACTCAATAATTCACAGTGCATAGAATAAAAAACGAGACACCTCGACTAACTTTTATCCGAGTTTTCTTTTACCAGGACTTAATAACTCGAGGGCTTGACCTTAAATATACTAATAAACTAATGCAGCAGAGGATATTTTAAGAATCCGACGAAAAATTTACTTTTTCTGAATAAGCAGGCCTTTTTCTCGATTGATTTGAATTCCTGACCCTCAAAATAGGGGGCGGGGGGTAACCACAATCTAGAAAAAAGGATCCCAATAGTTTGGTCTGGTGGGCGGTCAAACATTAGGACTATAATATTTTTCTCTTTGCGTATTGCGCTATATCTCCAGAGCTTTTTGAGTGAATCAAAATCTTTGAGTGCAAACTATTAAAATTGTTGCAAAAAATATTTGAATAGATATTTATGAACATTTTATTTAATAATTGTTGAAAATAAATTTGAATTGTAGGATATGTCAGTTATACATCATTTTAAAGAACGTAAATTTGTATGGAAAAATGCGAAATTTGAACGAAATTGGTCAAATAGTTCTCGAGAATCCAATTTTGAATAAACTAGATCACTCCTTTAAACCTTTGCACAGTGGGCCAGTTCGTTTCAAGAAGTTTTCGAGGCCAAAATTAGTATTTCGATAAAAAAAAATTTCAAAATTTAGGGGGGTTTTTATTTAGGGGTTTTTATGTGCAGGTAAATTGAATTCATAGTTGAAATTTTTAAATACACTAAAAATACCAACAAAAAAACAAACAAAATGACGGCTGAAATATGGCGAGCAAAAAAAAATTTATAATAATATAGTACGTTTAAATAATTAAATATAGCAATGAAAATATAATAATTTTCGTAATTTTCTATAAGAAGTTATCAATTCGTCAANCATGAAAAAAAAATAGAATTTTTGCTTTTCGGTATATTTATTCCACCTTTGCAATACGGGCAAAATGGGGCAGATTTTTTCGAAAGAAGAAACATCAAAAAAGACAACAAAAAAAATTTTAGCTAATTACTTCGTTGAACTTTTTGGAACTAAGTTTCGAAAGTCATTCAAACATTGTAAAATGTCAAATGATAAGATATAAACTATAAGTTTGTCAAGAGTATAAACTAATCCAACAAATTGAAAAATTGTACTATAATTTAACAATAATTACTCTGATAAAAATGTAACAGTAAGGTGAAATTCCCATACATATTTCTGAAATGAAAATTTAAAAGTTACATTTAAAAAGAAATTTTAAACATATTTTTCATTACATTGTACTCTCATCGGACAAAAAATAAATTATAATGTTTGGAATGATTTTGAATACTTAATTTGGGCTATATTAAAACTGCCTACACATATTTTAGTTGAAAATATAATTTTTGACTTTTGGCCAAAGATCATGGTCTTCTGGCACACAGTGCTTTGATATCAAGTCCTAGTACGTGAAGATATAATCACTAGGTCAAAAGTTATTTAGGGTCTTCCTTTTTTTTTTTGCACACTGTTCAGTGAGTTAAAATACATTTATATAAAGCATGTCACCTAGAAGAACTTTTATTCTAATAAGCAGTTTTTTCAAAAAGTGCCAATCTTTAAAATTCAAACGAGTGACTTCATATACGTATGTTAATTGGAACAGCAGACCATATTTTAATTTACGAGATATTTTTGGTAAAAACAAACTTTCCCCGAATAAATATTCTGTTTTTTTCTTCTTTTTTTTGTGAAGGAGTTCAAAATTTTGACATATCTCAAAAATTTAGGTGTAAACCTCTATCGGGAAAAAATATGATCTCAACTATTTAGTCAGTTAGTCAGGACACCGTAGTTAAAAATTTGAGAAAACTTAATATTAATTTCGCTTTTTGCTTATTTTGCTCAACACCGGGAAGCTTTTAAGCGAATCGAAGCTTTTTTTCACAAAATTTTAAAATTCTTTTATCCGAACATGCATGCTTTCCATGCAAAATTAATTTTTTATGTAGAAAATAATTTTTAAAAATTTAATATTTTTTTTATAATTTATTTAAATTTCTCACAAAAAAACTTTTTAGAATTGTTTGGTGTAATTTTAAATGACACAATTCAAAATTTGAGCGACATCGGTCGAATACAGTTCTTGAAGAATGAAAATACAAAAAATACGGCTTTTCATAAATTTTCTCACTTATGTACTCACACTAAAATAGTTTCACCATTATTTTTTAAGAGTTTAACACAGTATTACTATTCACTCCTCTGATCTGGGTGATGAACAGATACAGAAATTTTCTGTACTAACAGTACAAATAGTATGAAGGGATGTACGGATAAATAGTATAAATCTCTTTCTTTGTTAAAAAATTATACCTCAAAAACACATTTTTTACAAATTTTTTTTCGTGCAAATTTGCTTAAAAACTTAAAACGACATTTAAAAATTAATCAAATATTATGACTATTATAAGTTACTCTTTTTTATTTTAACCATTGATAAATTTAACATGAACGCTAGTTAAATTTCTCATACTGTTAAATATTTGAATTCCGAACTACAGTAATAAACTATAAAATTAGACTTAAACAGAAAAAAAATATTTTTGCTCATGCTAATCACTTTTATTTACATAGTTTCCAAAACTGACAATACTAAGAATAGGAATTGACAGTAAAGTTTTAAAATTGTCCTTAAAATATCACATGATTGGAAAACAAGCCTTATTTACTATCTTGCAAACTTAAAAAATTGGGAAATTGAGGATATAAATCTAACCTAAACATTAATTGGACTTCAAATTAGACTTAATTAGACATAAATTAAACTTCTTAAAGAGAAAAAATATATTTTTGCTCATGAAAATCACTTTGATTTACATAGTTTCCAAAACTGACAATACTAAGAATAGGAATTGACAGTAAAGTTTTAAAATTGTCCTTAAAATATCACACGATTAAAAAACAAGCCTTATTTACTATCTTGCAAACTTAAAAAATTGGGAAATTGAGGATATAAATCTAACCTGAACATTAATTAGACGTCTAATTAGACATAAATTAGACTTTTAAAGAGAAAATATGTATTTTTGCTCATGAAAATCACTATTGTTTACATATTTTCCAAAACTGACAATACTAAGAATAGGAATTGACAATAAAGTTTTGAAATTGTTCTAAAATATCACGCGATTTAAACACAACCCTTATTTACTATCTTACAAACTTTCACGTGCAGGCCGTTAGGCTACCGAAGCGGGGGTGCCATCTCCTCTGCAGAGGATCAAAATTGTGATGGCATGTCTTCGGATCATCCTCAGGGATGTTTCCCATTGTGCTAATAGCCCATTGTGCAGCTCTAGTGCGACGTAAATGAATCACAACAACAACTACAAACTTAAAAAACTGGGAAATTAAAGAAATAAATCTAACCTGAACATTAATTAGACATCTAATTAGACTTAATTAGACATAAATTAGACTTTCTGTGCTAACAGTACAAATAGTGTAATAGTATGAAAGGATGTACGGATAAATACTATAAATATCTTTCTCTGTTAAAAAATTATAACTAAAAGGCTTTTTTTTTATAAATTTTAAATTTTTTTCGTGCAAATTTGCTTAAAAACTTAAAACGACATCTAAAAATTAATCAAATATTATGATTATTATAGGTTACTCTTTCATACATAGTTTCATAGCTTTCAAACATAGTTTTTAAAGAGAAAAAATATATTTTTGCTCATGCCAATCACTTTTTTTTACATAGTTTCCAAAACTGACAATTCTAAGAATAGGAATTGATAGTAAAGTTATAAAATTGTCCTTAAATATCACACGATTTAAAAACAAGCCTTATTTACTATCTTGCAAACTTAAAAAATTGGGGAAATTGAAGAAATAAATCTAACCTGAACATGACGTGCAAATCTTTTAACTTGTCTTTTCACTTTCATTGGTTTTCTCCACCCCCTGAGACACAAATAAAATAGAGGCGATAATATCCAACACATTATTATCACAGTTTTTTTAGCAACTGCCTTTGCATAAAATAAGTTTCCGAGTTTTGCCTTTTCGTAGAGAGTGCAGAACTATTTATTCAGCAGTCACATGTTTGAAATGAATTTTACAGTCGTCGTTTAATGTGGAAAACGACAATAAATAGAAATAAAAAAATATGTTGTCATTGTAAATCGGAAACATTTGTGGAGTATTTAGTTGAATGACACGCGTCATTAAGGTATTTAACTGCGATGATTCATGCCATTCTTAGTTTAGAAAACCAGAAGTTTCTTGACAAATTCGTATCTTTATTTATTCTGGAGAATTCGAAGCTATAGAATCTTTTATATTATTTAATTTTACCTCTCTATTTAATTAATTACATATAGAGGAAACATAAATATGTTTTGAAAAGTTAAAAATGAAATTTATACAAGAGCTCTAATTTTAAACTGTTGGAATTAATTACTTAGGCACATTTTCATGAGTATTCAATAAAGGTTCTTGCGTGGGAATTTCCTTCTTTAAATAGTTAGCTGCTTTTTAATAAATATTTTTAAGAATTTTAATGCTTTATTGAAATATACACAAAAATTCAGGGTTTTTTTTCTAAATATAGAGGAATCATAAAATATTTTTAAAAAATTCCATTTATATTTAAAATTATTTTGCATTTCTACTGCTTCTTGGTATCTGTCTGGCTTTTTTAGATTAATTTCTTTAGTAGCTTTTAATTTCTGCCAAAAGAAAAAAATAGAATTGCTTATATTTTGGCGAAATCGAAAATTTTAGTAGTTTGTTTCAAAGTAGGTTATTCACACTTAACAGTTTACGATGTAATTAATATATGTAAAATAATTTAGAATTATTTTATTTTATAATAGTCAAAAAATTTGAATTGTAAGGTATAAAAATTTTCGCATCACTTTTAAATTTTAATTTTATGCGAAGAAATACAAAATTTAACGTAATCGGTCGAATGAGAAATCTAATTTTAAAAAATTCGTATATTTAAAGTTTGATTACTCAGAAACTGCGAGTATTCAAACAATATAGCTTATTTTGAATTTTGCCATATAAAATTTCATTCTTTTAAATGATGTAAAAATTTTTAAACGTTACTAATCAAAATTTTTTGACTATTATTAAGTAAAATAGAAAAAAGGAATAAATTGAACATTATTTTTCGGGTGGAATTATCTGTGGATAAACGAATTTATTGTGAGCAAAACATTTTCTATTCGCATAAAATCTCGAACATGGCGAACTATGTGAAAAGTAAAATTAAGGGTCTTAACTTTCAACTACTCTCCTGAAAATTATAGGAGACCATATTTCTCCAGTGAATTCAGTAATCCAAATCTGTCTAAAAAAAGATATGTTTATTGAAATAAAGTATTTTTTTTTGTTTGTTTGATGGCATAAATTAAAACATCGTCTGCATTTACTAATTAGCATATTTGAGGTCACCCCATCGAACCCAATAAGTTCTAGTTCGCGAAAATCCAATCATTAGATCAGAAGTTGTTTATGGTGTTACATTCGTAAATTAGCTTCACATTAAGTACAAATTGCTTGTGTTTTAGACTTCTTTGTTTATTAGTTAAAATTATTTTGATATTTTCTGTTTAGAAATTAAGTTTTTTGATGTATTTAAAATTTATGTAAAAACTTCATGGCTTCGGCTTAAGTAGTCAGCTAGATTTTAAGAATTCAACAATTAGATTAAACTAAATCTTAAATGACAAAAACTCAATAATTGAAATCTATACAATGAAATATCGAATAAAATAGAGATTAATATTCCCCATTTTACTTCAAGATTCTAGAACAGACAAGAAAATTACACTAATCAAACGATTTACCGTTAAAAAAATTTAATCAATGGGAGATTAGATTCCTTTTGACTTGAAAATTTGTTTATTTTCTTAAATATTTATATATTTTATTTTATGATAACATTTTCTAACAACATTTTAAAAAGTGCAATATTTTCTTAAACATTGAAATTCTATATAAAATTAAGGTTTTTAAATAAAAACTAGATCACAAAATTTTTAATGAGTTATTTATTTAAATGAGAAAAATATTTCCTAAGTCCAAAATCGGGTTAAATAAGTTTTTATAAAATGTCATAATTTAAAATTTTAGATCTTTCCAAATCTTAATGCAATGGAATTTGATGATTTTGCGAAATTTAAACAAATCGTGAAAAATAATCTATTTTCTGTTCAGGTGACTGAGACATATTTATTTCCGATTTTCAAAGACGCAATGAAAACAAATACTACGTTCTTGTTTAAACGAAATAAATGACCTTGACATAATATACTTTTACTTTTAAGACACGTACAGTCTATAATAAAATTTTTTTTATAGGAAATGAACTTCTAGTTTTCCAGTTATCTTACTAAGCAATTTATCTTATTATTTCTATTCATTTTATCAACGAAAGTCACATCAAATTTGATTGATTAAGTATTCATTTTATCAATTTCAACCAGAAATTTATGAATTTGTATTATTATTTAACAACGAAATCAATTCCAAATTCTATATGAATTATAATATAAGCTAGAAAGGCATTTTAATCAAATATTTAATAACAAATTTCAAAGAAGTAAATTCATACCTATAAACAAAACCATGAAAATATCAGAAACATGGTACAAAAGGATACAAATTTGAGAATTAAAAATTACGATTAAAATCGGAAATAATCAAATAATCGCTCAGAAATTATAGCTGAAGAATGCCTATTAGTTAGAGGGTTCGAGTCCCGAAGATGATAACACTTTTACGCGAATAACGGAGTTAATCTTGTTTTGTTGTTGTTGTTGTTAATTTACGTCGCGCTAGAGCTGCACAATGGGCTATTGGCGACGGTCTGGGAAACATCCCAGAGGATCCTGTTTTGTAAAATTAAAAAAATTATCTTAATTACACACACGAGATTAGAGGAATTGAGAAACGATATTTTTGCAGTTGCTTAAATTGATAAATTAAAAAGCGTTTTTCAGGTTCATTGTCCCGCAGTGGACTGATCGTTAAGACACGGTTCCCAGCAGATCACCGAAGTCAAGCATCACTAGTTGCGGTCAGTGTGCGGGTGGATGACCACCTGGATCAGCCTCCGTAGGGGCCAGGGTGTGCGGTATTGGTCCTCGTTAAACTGTTCTACCGTAAAGTGCTCAACTTCGCGTGCAGGTCGTTGGGCTACCTAAGCGGGGGTGCCGCAGAGGATCAAAATTGCGATGGCATGTCTTCGGATCATCCTCAGGGATGTTTCCCAGACCGTCGCCAATCGCCCATTGTGCAGCTCTAGTGCGATGTAAATGAACTACAACAACAACATCAGGCTCATTTCTTCACCATTTTATCTCAGTTCGATGATCTAAGTCACCGTGATTAAGAAGTTCTCAGGTTCGAACTACGAAATCACAGCCTTTACAACTGAGTAGCATTCAAAAGTTTTATCGTCACACAAGAAAGAACACGACCCGATTCTCCAATTGAGTGCTGAAAACGATTTATTCAAATTTATTTTGTACTCAATTTCTAGCATGTTGATGCACGTTAAATCTCGTCGTTTATTGAACTGTGATTGGGGCCTCCCTGGCCGAGCGGTATCGCCGGCCAAACACTGTGCATAGCGCGGAGGTAGCGGGTTCGAATTCGTGTTCTTCGTGATGTTTTTCTCTGAATAGTTCTATCTGTCTTTCTACTTGACAAAGGCTTATAAGCCTAAATTGAGCACACAAGCCTGCAAATGTATGTAATTTCAATAAAGCAATAAACTGTGATGTCCCGCTGTGGACTGATCGTTAAAATACGGCTCCTAGCAGATCACCGTAATCAAGCATCACTGTCTGCGATCACAGGTGCGGGTGGGTGGCCACTTGGATGAGTCTGCGAAGGGTCTGAGAGTGGGCGGTATTGGGCCTCGTTAAACTGTTCTACCGTAAAGTGCACGACTTTGCACACAGGCCGTCGGACCACCGAAGTAGGGGTGCCATTCCCTCTGCAGAGGGAATGGCACAATTTCGATGCAAAATTTTGATGGCATGTCTTCAGGTCATCCTCAGGGATGTAGAGACCGTCACCAATAGCCATTGTGCAGTACTAGGGTGACATAAATAAAATACAACTACTACATTTCATTATGAGACTGCCAAAAACTAAGCTGATTAAGCCAAAATTAATGTCGTTGCACCATGCTCCGTGCAAGAATGAAGATCGATTTTTGAACTATAAAAAGTCAAATGAAGAAAAAGATCACGTATTTTGTATGTATAACTGTTGATAGTTAATCACACTCTTGAATTCAGAATTTTACGCATACTGAATTTTTTTTTAATTCAGGCTCACCGAACAAAAAATGAGTCATTCCTGAAAAAATCACGAAAAGATGATCAAAATCTAAGATGTTTTCGAAAGTGTTTCTCTCTCAAACAAGTAAGAAGTTTAACTTCCATTTATCGTATAATTTTAAGGATAAATCCCGATTACAGCTAAATGTTAAAGTTTCGTATATTTACGTTATTAGTGTCAGAAATAACATAGAGCAAACATACTGCTAGTTATAGCTAGAGAATGGCTAGTTCAAACTGTAGCGCACTTTTTCTTACAGACGGAGTCTGTTTATACTCGCAGGATGTTAAAATCTACTATCAAGCCGTTTTCTCACTGCCAATCACTCACTGAAAATGAATAAAGTTATTTACGTAAAAATCACGATAACCAGTGGGCTCTGCCACCTGCTTTCTGACGCTTGCCAAAGATTGCTACGCAATATTGTACTTTGTGAACCAATCTCGCTTCTCTGCCAAGATGGACCCGTTTGAAATCGGACTTAATATAAAATATTAATTAGTTAGATCACCAAAAAAATTATAAACGTTTTGTTCCACTTGAGCTCTAAAATTGAATACAGCTAAGGCTAGAAGATAACGAGAGTTTTATCAGCATCTCTTTAAACAATCAACATTGATTACACGCCACAGAAATAATTACAGACACCTAGCAATAGAAATAACTGCTGAAACTGCATTGCAACAGACATATTTGCAAAAATAATTGCTAAATTGAAAATGTCGGGAAAAAATAATGATTACCAATCTATTAAAAAAAAAATTTGAAAACACAATGGGATACCTGCAATTGTCGTAGTGTGGGTATATCGATTCTGATTAGTTGTTGAAACGTGACATTTGTTTACGTTAGCGACTGTTCTTTCCATTCGATTTCGAGTAAGTCAAGTCCGTCAAGTATCAATTCTCTCTCAAAGTGACACATTCTATATTTTTACACATAGATTCTTTCATAAAGATTTCAATTCTTTCACTATATATTTCTTACTTAACACAAAGACAGGCATAAAGCCGTGTAGAACATATTAGCAAAAGCAAACTAATTATGCATCGAATTTGCCAGGTACGCAAAACAAAAATGTAACACGATTACAGTAAAATACATAAACAAATAATAAATCTAAGTGAAGTAAAATACGTAGACGAGAAAGGTTTGTATTTCAACAAATTCGATGAGCGATACGGTGCTATATTTAATTAACTTCACTTTAATTAACATTCTAACTTATGTGTAGAAACGTAGCTCAACTTAAACACGCCATTTTGCTTATAAACGATCAGCTGGAGCTGACGTCATAGATCACATGTCTTCTTGAAATGCAAGTACCCAATTATATATTTCGTGATTCTAGAAGATATAGATTGTTAATCATATGCTAAAAAAATAACCTTAATGAAAATACTAAGCTCAGTGACGTCACGAGGCAACGCTATTAAGTAGTTTTAAAACAATCGAACCCCATTAAACCATCGGGTATAATTTATTCTCTTAGTAATGACCAAAAAAATCTAAGTCTCTTTTAGAATTAGATGTTCACAGAGCCGCTTAAGACCTTCGTCATCTAATCTCTCTCTTTTTTTCCAAATATAATTAATCCACATTTGCAACTTTAATTTTTTGTCTATATTTGAAGGTCGAAAATACATCAAATTCGTAATTAAAGAGAATCTACATTATACATATTTAAAAAAATCAAATATTTCCATGCTAATACATGCTTAGTATTTATCAGTTATAACTGGCGAGTGTAATCCTTAGTATGATATTATTTGTATTTGTATTTGTAATTGAGATTCACTTTCATGCTTTATAGCTAAAATTTTTGTAAAGGAACAAAACACATCGTTTATACCTCGAGCAGTTATAAAAACTAAAGGAAACCGAAGAAGTAAAATATCTTATCTTCTATTAGTATTAAGACTTATTAACGACTCTTTTTTTTTGTTATTTATTTTCTTATTATTATTTCTTTTAAGTTCTCAATGTCCATGAGCACTTAACTCAATACTCATAGAGTTCTTTTGCTACAACCATTCCTAGTGGTTAAAGGCACTGAACTGTCACATCGAAGGATTATGGTCCAATACTCATTGGTGGCTTGAAGCTCACACAGCATGAGACTGATTGTTACCAACTTGTTTGGGAAGTAAAGCAGGCATGTGCATAGTGCTGACCACTATGATACAATCATGCCAATAGTCTCGAAATTGTGGATAATTGTTGGTTTCAAACTTCATTTTATTCTTTTAGGTTATTTTAAGGGACAGTGTCGATTCTTTTACGAGAGACCTTAATTTTAAGTAGCAATTGTTATTTTATGGGCAATACTGCTTATTTTACAGGTATACCCTAAATTTGCTACTATGTAAAATTACGGGTGATTTGTAATCTAAGGTCTAGATATTTTTTACGCACTTTGGCTGGAAGCTCTGCTGCCGACATTTGTCCGCATAATTTTACATCACTTTTCTCACTGTGTATGGATTTTTTTTTTGCCTGATTTGTGGTTGGTTCTAATGCCACTAGCTACACGGGCAAGCCTGCTTGGTGAAACAGAGCAAATTTCAGGCAGAATGTGCGATTCTTGTTTTTCAGTGGCGCCATCTATGGCAAAGAATTCGATTTCTGCCACATCATACGTCACACCTGTTTATAAGGAGGACCCATTCATACATCCATTCATTCATCCACAGATCGTAATTTTGACCTGAATCAGAAAACGATCAATCTCNGCATTTTTGGAGAAATACACTGCAATTTCTTTGTAGGCGATAAGATCTTTCTGTGTAATGTCTTGTCATCTAGTGAAAATTTCGGAAACACGTAAAGTTCTTTTCAGGTTGTTGTTGTTTCTAATGCCACTTGCCACACGGGCAAACCTGCTTGGTTAAATCGAGCAAATTTCAGGCAGAGTGTGCGATTTTTTTTTCAGTGGCGCCATCTAAGGCAAAGAATTCGATTTCTGCCACATCATACGTCACACCTGCTTATAAGGCGGACCCATTCATACATCCATTCATTCATCCACAGATCGTAATTTTGAACTGAATCAGAAAACGATCAATCTCTAATCCAGTACCCCCAGAGGTATTCAAATGTTATGGGAACATGGAGGAATTTGCAACTCGACAGAATTTTAACGTGCATCAGCCACCAACAACACGGGGAGCCTTCGGCCGGCGGGGTTCGAACCCAGGAACTCTCGGACATGGGCCCAGCGCCCTACCGACCAGGTTTTCCCGGCTCGCCTGATTTGTGTTTCTAACTTTATAAATTGAATTAAGCCTTTCTCTCACTGAGATGACCATTAATATGGACTACCATTTTTATTTCAAAATTCTGGGCGATCAGGTGAATCAACATCTTGTTGAAGAGCATGCTTTTGATAACCCTAGTTTCAAAAAGGGCGACAGCAAAATAGATAGGGTTGGCAAGATTTACCACAATTGTTATTTAACTTAGTTAGAAAAAAAAATATCTTGAATAGTTTTTATTTAATAAACCATGTTACGAAACGAAAATAATGAAGGTGTTCGTTTCGGAAATAAGGGCATCAAATAAATTTTCTTTCACTATAAAATATCCGATTATCAAAGAGAAACTAAAAATGTCTGGGTAACAATATTGGGGGTGAGCAAGGTACACAGCCTCCTGGTATTCAAAAATACAAAAACGTGCTTTACTTGAATAAAATGCAGTGAAATCTCTCTGGAGCAATCACTCTCCGTTTCACAGTAAAGCGGTCGTTGATGGAGGTTGGTCGTTGCGTGATTGTTTGCGTGATTGTTGCGAACAATCGCGCAAAATTGCAACGATTTTATTTTCTAGCCAGTATCACTTTTTTGGAGCTGAAAAAATCCACTTCTGTTGGGCTCACGAAAAAACGAATCTATGAATAAAATTTAGAGTCTATAAAAATGATCCCAACTGATGTGATTATGCGTGCAAACAAATTTACCAAATATGAATGATAACACCATTTTAAATAAATAAATAACTTTGTTTTTTGTTAAATTTGCATTCAGTTTTATAACAAAAAAAAATAGTTAGCTTTAAAAGCTTAGAAGAGGCTTAATTGTTTAGGTGCTTAGTTTTTTCTAAAATAAGTTTTTTTTCTAATTTAACTTTCAACTCAAAAAATAAATTATTGATAGTATCGTCTTTAGTGCACTTTAACTGCAACGTGAGGTTTTTATCGTCAAAAAGTGTTCTCTAAATAATAAGAGCTTCACACAAATATTTTGAATGCACTTTAACCCACTTATTTGTTTTGTTTCCTTATTTAATCTTCTCTGCATTTGGTGTCAGGTTTGGCCTGAAGGTTTTCTTCAGTACTAAGTCTATGGAAAAAATTCCGTGTCTCCCAAAAGTGGTCGTAAATAGAGGTAATCACTACACAGAAGCGGTTTTTAATGGAGGTTTCACTGCAATCCATTTTACAATCAAACTATACATTAGGTAAGTGTTTAAGTCTTTTCTATAGTTTGTCTAAAATGAGAACTCCTCCAGACATTCGTCTGGACCTGTGGCGGTGACCATGGGAACCAGAAATGACTATTTCAAGTAGGGGTGTGGGGTCACTGTTTTGGAGTGGTTTCGGCTCGAGTCGGCGAGAGGTTTGCGGTCTATTGTGTTAGTCCTAGTCCTAAAATCCGCCATTCTTGTTTCCATAGCCCCAGACGGCTTCAGACTTTGTGGCGGGAAGAGTTCTTAGCTTAGACAAACTATAGCATAAACGCCCATTTATGAAACAAATATTTCTTCACGCAAAAACAATTACAAATATTTTTATAGCTGTTTATAAGGTTTCCATAAATTAGATTGATATCTTACGTGTTTATTTGATATTTCATCAAGCAATAGCTCATATATCCTTAAAAATAAGGCAATTTACTTTTTTAAATGCAAGTTAATATTCTATTAAAAATATTACTCACTTCCCAGTCCCCAGGACTGATACCACTTTTAAAACCGAAGTGCTCTTCCACTAGTTTGAGGAAAGATCTTGGAGCCTCTTTATCTCCCCCATCCTCACTTTGCTTTTCTTCTGTCTCCTCCTCCTCCTCTTCCTCATCAGGAGCAGAATCGTCAATAGGTATGAAGCCAGCTTCATCAGGATCCACGTCATCTACATCACCATAGAGACTTGGTATCCATTGTTGTAGGAAATTATACAAATCTTCTACCCTATAAATACGAAAACTTCTTTATATCGAAGCTTCATTTTCGCAATCTATTATGTTGTGTTGAGAAGCAGTGTGTACAATATGTTAGCAAAAATGCATTGTAGAAGAATATTTTTAAGAGCTTACTCAAAAAACATTTCATTAATTTAAATAATAAGTAAAAATATCTGTCCAGTATTTGAGAAATAGTACTTTTTATATCATTGGGTCAACGGATTGGACGTCACAAGTCTGATGCTTTGCGTGAAAGCTGTCGAATCATTAAATTAACATACAGGTTTATTAAGAACTTAAGGTAATATTTAAATAATAGAGTAATAAGCAACACTTCCAAAGATAACATTTTTGTATCAAGCTGTTCCTTGATATTGTTTCCCGAGAGGTACCTTAAGAGTTTATTACATAAGATTAGATAAGAGCATAATACACAGAATCATTTTGCATGAAAATTCGCGTTTTAACCGAAAACGTTTATAATTTGAGAATGTGGCTTGTATTTACATACAGCAGATTTTTATTAATTATGCTTGTAATATTAAACTTTACAATTAGCAAAACAATTACATTTAGAGATAAACCCAAGTACGATAGCTACAATACAGTTAAAATTCTGATCCTTCCCATGGGAAAATAAGTAATTTATCATTATGAGGCTTCGAGCCATCCATATGACTTATAATTCCATTAATTTTTTAATTTAAATCCTCAATAAACATTTAAACTTTTTTTTGCAATAAACTTTTTTTTTAATTTAGTAAACTAAATATTTGAAAAAAAATATAACGTACTGTCACTATGAAGGATGTAAAAAATGATTACTTAAAAAATGTTTTATGTTCACTTATTGATCTTAATAGTATCATAAGGGAAATATTCGGATGTTTGATGGGGAGATTGTTCTTTTAGTACATATACAGGGTGTTTATAAAGTCCCGGACTCATTTTGATGTTTAATAACACATAAAATGATAAAGATGGATTAAAATTAATAACATAAATGGATAGATAGACTCAAAAAGTTTCATGACCCTTGTCAATGAACTTCCACGTGTGCCCCCTTCGTCGCACGGAGAATATCAAGTCGATAGTCAATTTCACGCCAGGTAGCGGCAAGCATGTCGGCATCCACAGAGGCTATTGCGGTTGTAATTCTGGCTTTTAGGCCATCAATGTTCGACATGATCCTCCTGTAAACATTGTCCTTTATAAATCCCCAAAGAAAAAAGTCCAGCGGCGTTATATCAGGTGATCTGGGTGGCCAAGGAATTGGACCTCCTCGCCCAATATTTTTTCCTGGAAAATGGTCATTCAAAGAACAACGAACGATGATACCCCAATGAGGTGGTGAGCCATCGTGTTGCAAAAAGACATGTGGCTGAAGCTCTTCTAGTTGTGGAAATACGAAGTTTTCCAACATGTCTAAGTATACGACTGATGAGACCGTCTTTTCTGTAAAAAAGAAAGGCCCAATGACTCGGTCGTGCATTAATCCACACAACACATTAACCTTTGGGGAATCCCTTTGTATTTCACTGTATTCATGGGGGTTTTCAGATCCCCATATGCGCAAATTATGGCAATTAACAATGCCAGAAACACCCTTTTTGATGCTTAACAACTCATAACGCTTGCCTGGCGTGAAATTGACTATCGACTTGATATTCTCTGTGCGACGAAGGGAACACACTTGGAAGTTCATTGACATGGGTCATGAAATTTTTGAGTCTATCTAACCATATATGTTATTAATTTTAATCTATCTTTATTATTTTATGAGTTATTAAACATCAAAATGGGCCTGGGACTTTATAAACACCCTGTATTTTTAGCGTTTATAAATTTCAACTGCTTTATGCCAAGAAACAGCAATTATCGTGAAGTAATCATCGGGGGTGGTAAAAGTCAGTGAACAGGGGGCTTAGCCCTCTAGCAATCCCCCCCCCTAGTAAAAATGACAATCAAACTGACTAACCAAAACAATCGTAGCAGGACTTTTGTAGAGTAATATATTAAAAGTTGCGCGCAATATTTTATTAAGTATGAAAAATATGAGAACTGAGTTTCTCCAAACTTTAATAAAAAGTGGCAGCACCTTTAGTAATATTAAATTATTCATATGGAAAAAAATTTAAATCTCACCTTTTACCACGTAAGCAGCTAAGTGCCGGTTTTAAAAACATGAAATAGTCTCCAAGTGAAAAACTCACATTTGTTGACATTCTGAGGACTTGATTAGAGTATTACTTATTTAAGTAAAGACACTTAAAAACGTTTTAAGGGAGATTTTACTTAACACACAGGTATTACAAAAGTCAGTTAAAATAGACAAAAATCGATCTAAAACATGTTAAATTCACATGTTTACTCTAACCCTGTGTAAATGATGATATTTCACGAACAATATTGTTTGTGATTGAAAATAAACCTTCAGGTGATAAGATAAGAAATAGCTTACGATAAGTTGATTAGTTCTTATTTTGTGTTTCACAGATAATAGCAAATATTATTTATCTTGTATTTATCGCTTCTTTCCAATTATGATTGCGTCCCCGAAATATTTTCCAAAAGAATTTTCTGTGTTTTATCGAATTAAATATACAACAAGTTCAACACTTTTAATTCATCTGATTTATCGAGGACAAATTTAGCAACAATTTTCTTATAAACGGAAAAGAGGTTTGCTATGTAGTTGAAATGTTTTATGAGTTGATGAGCGGAAAAAGATTAATATTTCTTAAAAAATGAAAAATAATGCTAAATCGAAACTTTTAAAAATATTTAGTTGCATCTCTTAATTAAAGAGAATTTTTATGTTTATTATTATGGCTATCATTATAAGAATAATATTTTACACTAGCATACATTATTTTACAATGTTTTAGTAGTTAAACCAGTATTTTTAAATTTCTAATTTTAAAAAAACTTTTTTTATTACACAAAGAAATTTAAAAAAAACATGATACAGATAAGGTATACTTTTATTAAAATCGTTTAAATTTATAAAAATTCTGTCGCAAATTTTTCAGGAAAATTGGTATTAAAGGTGGGGGTATTACGGATTAAAAGGTATATCTCTTTACTAGTGGTTGTGTTTAAAAAAACATTGAAATTATAATTGGTTTTATCAATTTTAAAATTAAAAAAAAATTATTTTTTCTGAAAATATCCACTAGTTTGAAAAATGTATTAGTTGAGAGTGAAGAAAAATTAACTTTTTTGCTGATATAAGATATTTAGATGTAATGAATAGTTGTCTCTTTTCATGTGTGCTTTATATTTTTGTAAATTTTGTTTTTCAAAGTAAGTAGAAGCCAAAACGAATTTGATCAAAAAACTAATGAGCAAATATAAATGTAATAAAAGGTAAATATATGTAAATAATAATACTGCAAATTTTACAATTTCCATCAATTTATAAGAAAGTTTCAAAACCACGTAAAACAATGGTTGTTACAGAAAATTCTTATTCATAATACATATTATTAATTTTACTAAATATATTCATATATTTTAATCATAAAACAAAATTAACATATTTAAATGAGTGAAGATAATGTTTACTAATAACTTGATGCAAGATAAGTAAAACAAATTAATGTTCTTTAAGCACTGAGATTGCTCATTATGCACAACAAAAAAATAATCAGAGAAACTTAGCTCAGCTTAAATACGCCATTTTGCTGGTAAAGATTGGCTTGCTCTGACGTTATAGATCATATGTGTGGGTATGGGAGATCCTCTTCTTGAAATAAAAGTACCCAATTAAAATTAAACATCTTTTATTTAATTTTAAAACTTGCCGAACATTTCGCAAAGAAGAACACTCCATTTGTAATTTTATCGCGTCAGATGCAATAAAACTTTCCTCCGAAGAAATGGAATCATTCCCTCTACTCGCATGTCGTTTCGTTCGAGGACATCTCTTCTGAAAAAGAACTGTTCCCTTTCACTTCTTTTATTTTCAATATGATACTATTCATATAGAGATTGCCGAATGAATGCATTCGCATACAATGAGGTGAAACGGCTTCGAATCCCAGCGATGGCTGGTTGATACGAATTCCGCATCCGGATTGCACCGAGCACAGTGCTGACGTAAAATATCATCAGTGGTAGACGGATCGTGGGTTAGTGCCCCTTCCGTCAGGCTAACCGTGGGAGGTTTTGGCAGTTTTCCTCTCCGTGTAACGCAAATGCGAGTTAGTTCCATCAAAAGTCCTCCACGAAGGCAAATTTCTCCCAATACTTGATCCAGGTGTTCCTTTGCCTTCTGGATTGGGTTCAAAATTACAATGCTTCGGAGTTGAGCATTGGTTGTCGTGAACCCAAAATAGGGTCGGCTGTTCAACGATGGTTATAAAATATAATAAAATTATTGCACGTTAATTTTTACAACAGCTGGGTCTGTTTTGACTTGGGAATTTTTATTGAGGTATCTTTTATTACACTCAAGGGATTGTTTCACCACAAATCAAAGGGAAATGTTTTCACCACAAATATAACAGGAAAAATTTCTTATTTCTTCTTTAATCTCTTGTAATTTCATTTCTTCTTGATGTTTTTTTGGGGGAATACATTTCCCTTCTTACAGTGAGTTCTCATCGTTTGTGCTATATCTAGAGTTAGAAGAATTCACCTCATAAAAAGGTTTTTTTTTATGCAAAATATAAATCACACAGGCTTAAACTTTCCTGTCTTATGTTAATGCGCTTCACGGTCTCCTGATCGGTATAATTTATCTCTAATTAATAGTTTTTTTTTAATGTTTCGAAATTAGAAACGTTTCGCAATTTACAGAATTGCTTAAAACCGGTAGCCAAACGTGAAGCAAATTGAACATGAGTTTCATTCGACAAGCGTTTTGCTTTCTGAAAATTTAGCAAACATGCTAAAGGTGTTTTTCAAACTTTTTTAGAATAGTGTATTTTATTTTTTGATGATCTTTTATGTCGAGTCGTAATGGCTAATGGGATAGAGCGTTTGCCTTTCAATGAGGTGAACTGGTTCGAATCCCAGCTATAGCTGGTCGATACGAATTCCGCATCCAGCTTGCACCAGCCACAGTGGTGACGTAAAAATATTCTCAGTGGAAGACGGCTCATGTGTTAGAGTTTCCTTGTCGTCAAGCTAACCGTGGGAAGTTCTCGTGGTTTTCCCTTCCATGTAACACAAATGGTGTGGTTAGTTCCAGCAAGGTCCTCCATGAAGGCAAATTTCTCCCCATACTTGATCCAGGAATTCCTTTGTCTTCTGGATTGGATTCAAAATTACAAGGCTACGGAGTTGAACATTATTACACGTAAAACCAAAACGTTGGATCGGATGTTTAACGACGGTTATAAAATAAAATATTTTATGTCCTCATCCTTAATTTAAATTAAAATATTTGCAACTTTCTCCCCCATTTAATTTTACGATATTTCTCCGGTTAATTCCTCAGGTAGCTCTTTGTATTGAAAGCTCTCTCTAGGGATAAAAAAAATAACTCCACCCTTCCGTTTTTTTGGGAATCGGCAGAGTTGAAGCGCAAACGGTGCGTATGGCATTGTCAAATGAACTTATATTTACGTTTTCTGAAATCATTGCACTATTTGGGCTCTTTAACGCACTCTCTAATGTAACTTTCTCTAAATTAATACCCTCAAATTCTAAAAGTGATTCTTTCTCAAGTTTAGTTTTCTCAGAAATTATTTTTCCCTTCTAACTGGATTCCAATTTGCAAGAACTAACCGCTCTTTTTTTCTCTTAATATACTAATATATGAAACAATTTCACGTCTATACTTACATCAACATCTTTATTGTAAAATTCTATTTAACTCCAAAAATTGGCGCTGCCAACCTACAAATTTATAAAGTAAAATATTAATTATTTGAGGCTGGTTTCTAACATTCGCTGCCGTACAGTAGAAGAGATTGCATTGAATATTTTCATTTTTAATTTCAAATTCAAACATTGTGATTTTTATACGCCGAAAAGCATTCTGAAGGAGTTCAATGCCGTTTTAGTTCTGCTCGCCTGTATAAAAAAGGAAAAATATTACGTTTGAATATGATATAGAAATGATACCTGCTTCGTGGAATAGAAAACCAATATTCTGAACGTGCTCGTTTCTTTCCGTAAGAAAGGACAGGCGAAGGCTGGGGCTTTCGCTCCTTCGGTATGCCCATCCTCAAACACAGGTACAGGGGAGGACCTTCTGTATCCTCACCTGGTTTCCTCTGGCTCAACAATTCTAAAAATAATGACTTCCAGTTAATTTGAAACACTATAGTAGACAGAACAAATGCCAAACCTAACCACTACCGTTATGTTTCTTCCACTATAGTTATACATTAATAATTCTCATGTATGTCATGTATCACCACAAAAAGTTGTCATTTTAGTTACTTATTTATCACAAAAAAATTGTTTTAGCCAAATAGAAAAGTGTTTAATTTGATTAGTCTGCCGAAATGAACCCTAAAATTTCCCTTTTCTTTAAATGTAAAACTAATTTTGAATTTTGTTCTCAAATATAAAATTTTACACATGAAATAACAGTAAGAAAAATGTAAAATTCGTTGATTTAACGATAATAAATTTCAATAAAAAACACGCGGTCTAAAATTCACAACATTTCCATAAGCGTTTATTTTTATTTAAGTAAAGATCTAATTGTTAAAATGAAACTACAAAACAGTTCCCAAGAAGAATTGAAAAGCATATTTCATAATTTTAATGAATGAAATGGTGGAAAGAAAATTATAAAAAAAAATTTATGAACTCTTTTTCTATGCAAATAGGCAATTCTATGCTGATGGACGTTACATTTTGATAGGTTTCCTTAATTTAAAACTTTTTTCTATTGATAGATATTTAATATATTTTTTTAAAAAATTAAATGGGATGTTTTTAATAGCCTAATATTAATATTACTAAAGAAAAACGGAATAAAATTATAAAAGCTTTATTTAGAATAAAAATATAAAATGTGACTAACGTTACGTAGAAGAAACGTAAAGTAAAACAACATATTTTTATTTTAAAATTCTCCGTATTCTATAAACAATAATAGAATTAATTTTTCAAAATTCATTTTAAAAAATCTGAATCTGAAATTAACAGGAAACATTGAAAGTATACATGTAGGGACAAAGTTGTTGTGATTGATGTTACATTTTTTATGTGACTGATGCTACTAATACAAACTATATAATAAAATTTAATAAACTATTTTATTATTACAAAATACTTAAAGATTTCAATTTTTGTTTTATATTTAAAATCTAACTATTTATAAAAATCTAATCATGGTGTCGCAGTTTTCCATTCTTGTCGGTGTGCATTTTTATTGACTGGATCCAGTTTCTCCTCATTCATTTCCATAGTGTTTTGGTTATCATCAGCATAAAATTAATAAAAGTTGTAAAGGTATTCGCGATCGCAACGCTTGAACACGCCCTCTAGCGGGTAGTATATTTTCAGGCTTTTATTTATTAAGTTTTCATTTAGTTCTATCAAAAACGTTGGTAGAGTAGGCCGACAAGCAAATAAGAAGCGCAATAATTTTAGCAGCAAATAAGAAGCAAAATTTCCCTAAGGAAAAGGCAGAAGAACTTGGAAAAAAAAACGACCCAGAACATCGGTAAATCTTTCTGAAACTGAACGTGCCCAACATTTGAAGAACACTTTCTCAATAATTTTTAGCTTTTTATTATCAACAAGCTTGCAACAGATAACTTCCGACTTCGTGATCGCATACTGTTACAGATGTGTGTATTACGGTAGAATACTTTCAATTCATTACAAACTAAAGTGACTTCAACATTGCTTACTTCATTCCAATGAATAAGTGTGACTTCAGAACGTGCAAAACTACACTAGTTATAGAATATTATTATTCTTTATAGAATAATATATATTTCCGAATCTATATAATTCGAAAAACAACAATAAAAAATCATCCGAATTTCTTGAAATAGTATCGTTTGTGTTGATTATTAATAATTTTTTATAGTTTTCTTAATAAGTATTTTTTAATTTTGAACGAATAATTTCTACTAGAATTCAGTTTTTCTGTTTTTAAGTTGCATATTGAAATTCATATCGAGATCTTACAATTATAAAATTTTGTTGTGTGGTAAGTCATCTAAAAGTAATGAACTAAATGTAACTATGTATATATTATTTGAAAATAAAATTTTCAAACGAAGAATATTTCATTTGGAATTCTGCAGATTTATAAAGCAAGTAACTGTTATGATTTTTATAATAAAAAATTTACTTGTAAATAAAAATTTTTTCTAATTTGATGATAGTTCTCTACAGAAGGGTTTTCTACGTCTGATTAAGAACTTTAAGACTAGAAAAAAAAAAACAATATGAAAGTTTTTTATTTTAATATGCGGAATTTTCAGAATCGATTTTTTTTTTATCATAAGCATTCCTTATTTTTCGTTTTTAGTTTTTGAATAATGATTTTTTATTGAAACTTAAAATTTTTTGATAAAAATTGTAGTGAAAAAACATTTTTTGCAAAATTAAATGGTATAACATAATGTGATTCTGTATGCTTTTTGCATGATTTTAACGTTTGAAGTAATATGATACAGAAAAGTATGGAATGTAAAATTAAAATTTCACGCTAGATCATTAAATTTAGTAGAATGATTTCTCAGGCACTATGCTTAACTCTAATTACAAGAGTTTTTACAAATATTTTCCGGTGTGTTTCGGATGTTCGTTCTTTAAAAAAAAGATATTCCATTTGTTTTCACTAGCATACGAAAGAATATCATACATTTTTTTTTAAATTTAATGAGCCACAATAAAGAAGGAACATTACCATGCTACACTGAAGAAATCTCCAGTGCAACTGATAATCCTGCTAGCAGGAATTCGTCTCAAATAACAACACCCCCTATAGGTCGTTGCATTCGAGAATTGTTTTTCTGTAAATATTTTTGAATCCCTAATTTAAAGGTATTTTTCTGTACTGCTATTATTACGCTTTTGATTTAAGATTTTAAATTTAAGAGAAATGTTGTTGTTTTTTGTTTCATTATTATTTTAACGTAATTCTTCGCTACAATTTAAGATAAAGATATTTAAAAAGGTGTTTAATCTTATTAACAGTTTCACAATTATTGTATTGTAGTATTTAATATATCCGCCCATTTCGTCAGCGAAAATATTGAATTACGGTTGTGAACCCACCAAATTCGTTCGAACAATATAATGTTATAAACGTTACTTTAAAAAATGATTTCTAAGAAAAATTACTTCTGTTTACCAATAGATCTAAATATTTATAATATTAATAGATAATAATATTCGAACGTGAGAAGTGGGGGCAAAGGTGTAAGTCAACAGATTTCTTTTTAGTACATATATGTTACGTAAATGATTTCAACTTTTGTCTTTCTGCCAAAAAAAATAATAAGCAATCATCGAGGTTGGTGAGGGGCAGCAAACAGGNCATTGAAAAAAATTTTTATTAAAGCAGGAAAGAAAGTTGAACTTTTTTAAGAGATTTTTTTTTTCAGTTTCAATTGTTTTCTGGGTCATTCGCAACCTGCATGCATAATTTTTAAAAGACACCGCATCCTTGCCGCATAATTTTTAAAAATCGCCGCATCCTAGCCGCATAATTTTTAAAAAATTTCCGCATAATTTATAGGGCCCTAATTTATAATATTAATAGATAATAATATTCGAACGTGAGAAGTGGAGGCACAGGTGTAACTCAACAGATTTCTTTTTAGTAATTATTTTAGCTTTCAATTTAAAAATTAATTTAACTTTTGTAAAAAAAAATTTAAAAAAAAAGACTGTTTCAGCCAAAAAAAAAATAATAATAATTATTGCGAAGCAATCATTGGGGTTGGTGAGCGGCAGCAAACAGGTGGCTTAGCCCCCTAGTAGTTAATAAAAAACTAAGAAATTTGTTAATGGAGGAATGCTTTTAAGTGTTCATTTATTTGTTGTTACGTTGCCCTTTGATCATGGAAATATCCTAATACAATTTATATGTTTTAAAGCGTTTGTAAAATAAAAAAAATTCTTAGTAGCCATTTTGCAGTGACTACTACTACAGATAATATTTCGCTTAAGAAATTTCAAATCTATGTTGTTATATTTTGTTTTTAATCATTCAATTCGAAACTTAACAGGAAGACAAAGTTTACAATATAGCTTACAGAAGATAAAGTATAGTTCAAAAAAAGGATAGGAAGGGGGGAAAGTTCAGCTCATTAGACTTAATCTTTTCAGAAATCACCCCATTTAAATTTCGTTTTTTGATTTTTATCACCGTACGATGATAATCAACAAGTTTTAAACTTGCAGTCTTTATTTTCCAAACTATTCCGAAATCCAGTTCATTTATAAAAGGTTTAAAAAAATAAAAAGTGCAGAGATAAAAATGTATATAATGCAGAATAATATTTTAAAATATATTTTGAAAATAAATGAGAGAAAATCTTCTACAAAGAGAAAAGCATTTCTCCTCTGTAAAGTAACGTGTTTTATTTAAAATAAAAATCCTTTTTTTTTCCAACGCTTTTCCATGCATTTTTCATCATTAAATTCAACTCTAAAAATGCAGATTACAGAACTGGAATTAAATGCTGCGAGAGAAAGATTTTTAAATGAAAGAAATACATCCGAAAGAGAAAATGCAATTCCACTTGACATCGGTAAACTCATTCCCGTTCAAAGTTTACAAACAATGGCCGGTGAAGAGGAAAAGCGAGAATGAAAGGAAGGAAAAAGAAACTCACTGTCGAGTGCCTCGAAGATTTCCGGCTTTTCTTCCACAAGATTCTGATACCTGCTGGGACCACCCTCCACTGCCCCTTCCTCGCACACCTCCTCTTTGACTTCTTCCTCCTCGGAGCCACCCTTCACAGATCCAGAGAAAAGGGATCCAGAAAAGTCGACGAAAGACTTGGGCGACGAGGTGAGAATACGAGAGATGGAGGTGATAGACTCCATGGGGTAGGAAAGCCGCTTCAGCACTCGTTCTCTGCGGCTCTCAGAGGGCTGCTGCTTCTCCTGCAAATAAACACTTTTACACTTCAAGCATTTAAAGAAGATCTTCTTTTGTTAACGCTTTCCTGATTCCGAAAAGAATTCTTTCATTAAAGTTATAATGTTATAGTATGTTTGAGTTCGAGCAAAAAGTCAATATCAAAAAACTCTGGAAAAGTGAAAACTAAAAAAAAAGTTCAATCAACCATTTCAAATCCTCAATCTAATTTTGAAAAATGGGATTATATAAATAAACGCGATTGAAAATGGAAAATTTAAAAGAAATTCATTCTGGAATGCTATCACCTTAATCAAAATTATTTCAAAAGTTTATTAAACTTAATTGATTTTATATAAACCTTATTTTTAAAAGATTAAAGTCTTTTACCATGCAATTAATGTACTGGAGAGCTAGTTGTCTACTGACCTATTGTTTAATTGCCCAACATTTCTGAAATAAAATAAATATTTTTAAAAGATTGAGATAGATTTGTATTCAATTACGTATCTACGCTTTATGTTTTTACTAATAATTTTATTTTATTTAATAGCCATGGTTGAACAACCGAACCGATTTTATGGGTTTACGATTACTAATATTCAATTCCGTAGCCTTGTAATTTTGAAACCTTTAAGGAACATCTTTAACATGTATTGAGAGACATTTGTCTTTGTCGAAGACTTTTTGATGGAGCTAACCCGCATTTGCGTTAGATGGAGAGGAAAACTAAGAAAACCCTTTAGCCGGACGGCAAGCGGACTCTAACGCATGATCTGTCTACCAATGAGGATATTTTACGTCAGCACTGTGGTCGGTGCGAGCTGGGTGCGGAATTCGAATCGACTAGCCATCGCTGGTATTCGAGCCCGGTTCACCTCAATGACTAATAATTTTAACGGAGAGAAGTACTAGCTTTTACAGAACTTATTTCTTGAATTGAATGAGTTGCGTCAATTCAAAGAACGGCACTTTTCCATTTCGCCAGCGGCTATTTTATTTATTTATTTGCCACTTTAAAATAGAAATAATAAAAAAATAGTTGAATTTGCTTGCACTTAATAAGTTTACATTGGGGACTGAAACGCCTGTACCGGCGAAATGGAAAAAGTACTTTAAACATTTACGGGAAAAGGATTTAAAGGAAAATCTCTCTTTTTAGATATTTTTGTTTAGTTGAAGAATTTTATTTAATGTACAAGCATATCATAAGTCTATAAATTTCCTCGACCCGAGAAATTTAAAAAGGGTCAGTATTGTCCTAAAATACTTTATAGTTGATTTTTCTAGACTATTGATGGCACTAGCTTTAAAAATCACCATTTCGTTTTATAGATGAACTTATTTCTAATGAAAAATAAGAAATACAATGACTTTAAAATGTGCTTAATATATAAGTTCAAACCATAAAAGAGAAATACGACGCATATTTCAATTTTTCCCCTCTACTCACTCACAATGCTGCTGTGGCTAGCCCTCGATTGTTAGCAAAGCTAAATCAAGTCCATGACACCAGCAACTCTGAGAGCATATTAGGCACGTAGAACTGATCCACAAAGAGATCATCCTCAAGAGAGACCAAGGCAGTCGAGGATGTGGACAGGTTCAGGCTACACAGGCCCACTTAGAACATGTAATCTGCTCTTTATAACATCGCGAAAACGAAAAATGACAGTCTGGTCTTGTCTGCTGCACTGGAGGGGCAGGGAACCACCTGAGTGATTACTCTGATGCCATTGGTGTGAGCAGGAGGGACAGTGGGACCGCGTAGATTGATAAAGCGGGAATACACTTCTGAAACGGTCAGGGATGCCTGAGAAAACAAGGGCAGAGCTAAGCCATTTTTAGCAAGTGAGTCTTCAGACTCACTTGTAATGTCAACATAGGAAAGGATCCACTGCAAGTGACTCTCCCTAGCGATGGAAAGTCTTTTCAGCTGGTTCAGAATATCCCACGTCATGCCACTTTGAAAGATGTCGGACTGACACTCCGGGTATCACTCAAAATCCAAACGTCTTTCAAGCTAGGAAGTGTAAGTACTCTATTGAGTCCAGCTCCTATAGCATTTAATTCACTGCGAAAGGCGGAGCAGCCGTCAGGATTTCTCAGTTTGATATTGTATGAGGTGTTATTGAATCTGATATATACTCCCCTAGCAGAATAAGTATTTTCATTCCTGATACCATCTGTATAAATATGAGTAGCCTCCTTTGTAATATTATTGATTAAATCGAGAGCAATCTGCCTCAGATGTAAAAGCATGACTGATGATTTGTTAACATGAGTAGAAATGTTTTATAGGAAAAACATATTGGGAAGTCCTTCAGATGAATCAATGGCTCTCTGGATGAAGTATGGCTCTACACCACTTTAAATCAAATTCTCACCAACCACTTAAAGGGGATATTTTTTCCTGATTGTTACACCAACTCCGAAGAAAAGCAGACCTTCGATTATTGAATACAAAGCTTAGGAATTTGATAAAATATTTTGCTAGATATGAGTTTCTTCGAGAGCTGAGTGGTTGCCAATCTGCCTCAAAAAAGACAATGTCGTTAGGGCAGCAGCTACTTAGACCTGCAGTAATCTAAGCAGCCCTAAGATCGAGTTCTGGGAGTTTAGTTTTAAATACACAACAGTAGACCGAGTAACCATGTTCCAGAATAGGTCTAATAAGCGCCAAATAAGTACTACAAAGTGTAATACTCTGTGCCATAATACTGTACTGTATAATACTCTTAAACACATTAGTTAAGCCCAAGAAGGTCGCCATGGTGTGATGAGTTGGCTTCTTGTTATGTGCTTCAGGAATTCTTTGTACCAAGCAGAGTTCCTCGTCTGTGGTGCTGTGACCTCTTCTAAATCTTTTGGGAGACGCTCACGGGAATTAAGATAAAAGAAAAGTATCTTTAAAATCATTTTCTCCGTTATCTTGTATGCAATTGAAGTAAGTGTGATGGGTCCGAAATTCTCGAGCATCTTTCTGTGGTTTTCTGATTTCCATCCAAACAATTTTTTTATAATTATTTTCTATTAATCATTATCATATTTAGACATAGTCAAATAGTCGTTATTCGTTAGATAGCAAAATACGAAATTTTAGCGAAATCTTTCCAATTGTTCCTAAGAAATCAAATTTTAAAAAAGTCGTATAATTCGTCTGCGCAAATTAATTAGCATATTTAAGTTCGCCCTTTTAAACCACTAAGATTGAGTCTCAGTACGTGAAGATCCAAATTATTTAGGGTGTTTCATTTCATTTCTTTTTTTCTTTTTTTTTTGCACTGCACATAAAACTTTCATTAACAATTGACATCCTTTTAGGAACACGCCTAGGTATTTTCTGGTATTAAAGTTAAAAAAGTAACCAAATGATTTAAAGGAACTTCATAAATTTTATTAAAAATAATAAAAGACAAACAACAAGGAGTCAATCACTCAACTAGTCACGTACTCTTGTGTTTAAGGAGAAATTCTCTAAAAACTTTTCTATGAGCCATGGTGGCTCAGGGGATAGAGCGCTCGCCTTTCAGTGAGGTGAACCCGGTTCGAATCTCAGCAATGGCTGGTAGATACAAATTCTGCCCCCAGCTCGCTCCTGATGTAAAATATCTTCAGCGGTAAACGGATCATTATGAGTTACAGTCCCCTTGCCGTTAGGCTAACTGTAGGTGGTTTTCGTGGTTTTCCTCACAATGTAACGCAAAATGAGGTTTAGTTCCATCAAAAATCCTTCATTAAGGCGAATTTCTCAAAATACTTGATCCAAGAATTACCTTGTCTTCTGGATTAGGTTCACAAAGATGAATATTGGTAGTCGTAAAATCAAAATTGGGTCAACTCTTCAACGACGATTATGAAATAAAAATAACGTACTTTTCTATAATTAATTTAGAGCCGTGGTGGCTCAGGGCATAGAGAGTTCGCCTCCCAATGAGGTGAACCAGGTTCGAATCCCTGAAACAGCTGGTTGATACGAATTCTGCCCCCAGCTCGCTCCTGACGTAAAATATCTTCAGTGGTAGGCGGATCATGGGTTAGAGTCACCCCTTGCCGTCAGGCTAACTGTGGGCCGTTTCCGTGGTTTTCCTCTCCATGTAATGCAAATGCGGGTAATTTCCATCAAAAAAGTGCTCCACAAAGGCAAATTTCTCCCTTTATTTGATCTTGGTCCCTTGTCTTTTAGATTGGACTCAAAATTACAATTCTACGGAGTTGAATACTGGTCGTCGTAAACTCAGACATTTGAGTCGGCTGCTCAACAACGGTTATAAAGTATAGCTAAATTATTTATTGTGATTCGTACCTGAATTTCTGAAGCAGCGAAAGCGTTGCTTACTTCTTCATCAAAGCTGTCTACGGAATCAACGGCCGTTGGTCCTATAATAGGCTCCGAAGAAACCTCATCTGAAAAAATTAGTTTTTGTATCTTTATTTTTACGAAACAAAATGTTAACAATTTTAATGATAATTTAAGAAATAATTTGCTTGTTTTTTTTTAATTCGCAGATTTAAAAAAAATGAAAATAATATATTTTTGCTTGTTTTTATGTACACTGACGAAAAATACATTTCTGTAAAAAAATGAAACACAGAGGTAATAATGCGTTTTTATTATTTTTTTTTTCAATTTTTAAGTGTACTGACAAATAATAAACGCTTTCTGACAAAAAATGAAACATTGAGATTAACATACATTTTTCTTTTTTACGAGTTTTTATAACACTGTTGAAAAAAGAACACTTTTTGACAAAAATGAAACATGAAATTAATAATACATTTTCGTTTCTTAAAAATTTAAGTCATTTAACAAAAAATAAAAGCTTTCTCTAGCTAATTATGTAAAAAAAAATCTTTAAGCATGATTACACATACTGAGTTTTTATGTTTCATTAAACAAACAAAATGAAATTCACTTTTACATAAATACATTTCATTTTCCTTTAGAACCTTTTAAGAAATAAACGATCCCCTTATAAAAAAAGTTTGCTTCAAATTTATTTATAAAGTATTGACTAAAATATTTTTGACACAAACAACCACTAGTTTGAATGCAATGAAATAGGCAAAAATATTGGATCTGAAAATAATTCTGTCTCTATGACATTTCAAAAAACTTCATAAATGATTGACAAAATAATCCAAATTTCAATAAAAGCTACAAATTTCTTTATATTTTGAAAAAAAAGTAATGTTAGCAACTTCTTGTGTTTCCTTACATTTATAAGGTTAACTTTCTTTTACTTACCACATTATTTACTAATTTACTTCATGTTTTCTAAAGTTCATAATGAAAGAAATAATTTGTTTTTCCGTTTACAATAAGACAGATTTATTAAGAAAAATACAATTTTTTTTTATATTTTTAAATCACAAGTACCTTATATGTCATTGAAAGTGAACTTACAAGGAGTTCTTTAATAGCTACCTTTAATATGCATCTTTAGAATCCTTCTCGAAAATAAAGTTTTAAAAGAAAAATCATACACACATTTGAGGTCATAAAGTATTAATTAATTAAGCTAGAATGAAAGTATCAAAACAAGTTTGATTGTCTGATGAAACCGTGGTTGCTTATATCAATCACCTTTTAACTCATCGCTGTTTATTTTGGCAATCAAACGGGCTTTGGCATTTTCAGTCTTATTCACTACCGAGAAATGTAAAACCGAAAATGTTAGTTCGATTTCAATGGATGTCATTTTTTTCATGGTTTAAATATCAATTTGTGTCCTCTGATCTGTATACTCTTTTTTTTTTAAGTTAACCTCTTAAAGCAGATGAGACACCGGTGTCCATTTTATATATTTTTTATGGCGCTCTAATTACAAACAAAAATTTTTTTTAGAACTTTAATTATAAAAAACAGTCTGATAATTACTAAAAAATGTTAGATTATCGATTATATTTCTACTAAAATATAAAATCTAAAATTAAAAAAAAATTATCAGATTAAAAAATTATTAAAAATTTTTCAAAAATTTATCAGTAATTAATTTTGTAAATTAAAGAAATTTTAATGATTAAAAATTGTTTTTCTTAAATCTAATTAATAATACAAATTGCGAATAAGTGCAAGTTTGAAAAATCATGGTCTAAAATTTAGCCGTATTTGGAAGATTTTACTCTTAACTCGGAAAGATACGCCGGTGTTTCATGCTGTGTTTCATGCTGTATTTCATAACCATAAATTATTAATGAGCTAATTCTACTTCAAAGGGTTAATTTTTGACTAGGATTCGAAAAATACAGATTAAGAGCGGTTATAACAGAAAACCCTGTTTATTTCTTTAGAAAACTGGCAACTTTAAAAACGTTAAGAGTGCTCTCACTCCGAATAAACATTTTTTTTTGTAGAGTTTAAAGCTAAAATAAAATTCTAAAAATATTTAAAAACTGCAATATAAAATTAGAAAGTTATAGCAACGGATAAAACTACAACGAAAAAGCAAATTGTTTTTAAAATGTCATAAAAATAAAAAAATTGTCTATCTTAAAGTCGTCGCCTCAAAAATGGTAAAAATCAGAAGTCATAATCATAAAAAGCAATGTCTTGAACGTGCAAAAGAGGCTTAATTCTTTTTTTTTTCTGTTGAATTTCTCTAACTAAAGCAGCTGCGAGGCCAGCACTTGATGTATATGTGTCTTCCTTTCTAATATCGATATTCTGAGAAGAGGTCACTAGAGCGAGACCCTAGCCATCGATTCAGCTAAGTTCGTTCGGCCGAAGGAGACAACTTGCGAACATTTTTCGGAAACTGCTGCTGAAGGAAAAAATATTCCGAAAATGAAGGAGGAAAAAAAAAAATAAGGTATTGATCCGTTGCTTCCCTTCAGCCTTTTCTTAGGGAAAGAGTTTGGAAAACTGATTGCCTGTCATAAATACAGGTGTTCCCTGCTTTTTTGCGGTGCTCCTCATTTTTGAAAAAGGTTCTCTTTTATTGGCGGAGGTAACAAAAGGGAATTTCCAGTTTGATGCCGACAGCGATTTATTTTATTTACGTAACATAAATTAAAAATGTTTTTCAAATCAGAATGGTTGGAGTTTCGAGAAACGCGGAGATGTAATAAATTTTTAAAACGTCTGAGGAAAGACGGTTCATTCGTAAAATGAACTCAATATTTTTTCGTAAATACAGTTGACAGTGAATCAATACATTTTTGAATTTTAGCAAGACTGATTTTTATATTTTAGTAATATGTATTTTTAGAAAACTTATTTTTTTTTATATTCGCCTGGCTCTTGGTGATTTAATTGAAAACCATAGAAAGGTTGCAGTGCAGTGGCGCATTGTGGACTCCAGGGAAATAAAACAGCTGATTCCCTGGCAAAAAAAAAGCAACCAAAATTGCTCAAAAAACTGATAAAACAATACCTTTCTGTACCGACAAACGGTTAATTAAAAAAGTTCATTAGAGAGAACTTTTGGCGTAATATAAGGGAGGCAAATAAAGACAAAGAGATGAACAGAGGAAATCACAAATATTCGGTTATGGCCAAGGGACAAATCTGTCGCTACTTTTAGCCTCGCTTCTGACCCCGATTGCCTCACCAAGCATTTATATAGGATAAAAATTCTTTCAAGTCCTTTCTGCCAATTGTGCAACATTTGTGAAGAAACGAACGCAAACCATTTGAGTCCTGCACTGGACTCGGGACGAACAAATACTGGAGAGCTCATCACAAGATGAACGAATTATAGACTTACTGTGGTTTCAGTTTTGCTATCTCTGTTTCTTGTTTTAATTTTATTGTTTGTTTTTCTGTCTACAACTGTCTTTTAATCTGATATTCGAAATATATTTTTACGGTTTCAACACTATGGCCTTATTATTTCGATAAACAACAAAAAATATGACTGTCGTCCTACAGCATTACATTCTCCCTAAACAGAAAAATCACATGGTATGGTTGTTAATAAACAGAGAATATCCAGATATATCTTTGGTAGTAAAAATAAAAGTTATAAATTGATTTGCTTGTAACCAGTAATGTTTGTTTATCATATCTTGTGAATATGATTCACTGTTATTATTACGCTCTAGATTTTGGATGTTATTCTTTTGAATCAAAATCAAAATCTAGAAGAGAAAAGATAGAGTTCAAATTAAAAGCGGCGTTCCTCTCTCAAATTATAAAGCTATTTATAAAATTCATTAATACATCTTTTGCAATAAAAATAATTTGCTTGATATTAAACGGTAAATAAGTTATACTTTTATAATAGATACTGCGTAACTTATACTGATACTGCGCAGTTTTACAGTATTTAAACTGCGTCCATTAAACATGCACAAATAAAACAATAAAGAGGGAAGGAGCCATTTAAAATTGTTTAGTAGTTACATTTTTGACTCTATGGACGTAAAAAACATGTATCAAATTTTTATTGCAGCCGAAAAAATTAAAAATGGATTTATAAAACATGACATAAAAGGAAGTTTCTAGGCTAATAGATTAAAATTGTCTTAATTTGTGTTAATTCAATAAAACATTACAGTCTTTTAATTGAATTTTTACGTAACAGAACGTTTAAACTTAAGTGGTTGAGCAGGAATTGGTGCTGACATAATATCATCTAATAATAAAAATGCCCTTGCTCCGAATAATTTTTGGGGGTAAAGTCTTATAGAACAGGTAAGATATCAAGATCTTACAGTAGGATATCAAGATCTTACAGTAAGATATCAAGATCTTACAGTAAGATATCAAGATCTTACAGTAAGATGTCAAGATCTTGTCCAGTATTTATGCCAATCGCCATTAAACAAATATAAGAAGTTTTAATAGATTCATAAAAAGTTTTAATAGATTCGTAGTTTTTATGGTTAGTTCTAAAGAGGGTATTTCGTAATAACCACCCTATGATGCCACTATAGGCATTCTTAGCTTTTAAAATTTGTTTAATTTCATTTTTTTTTAAATCTTTCTTAATCGAATTTTATAAACCAATTACGAAATTTTTATTACATTTTTATAAAAAGCTAACAAATATTTTTATCTTTTCTTTACTATCAATGTAACGTCTACGTTTTCATTTTAATATAAATGTAAAACTTGTTAATTCACTGTCGCGACTTAATCGAAAACAAAATCTATTTAGAATTCATTATTCTTTATTTCTTACAGCAAAAATGCTTCAGTTATATGGTTATACTAATTCTCACAGTCTTTTGGAGATTAGCCATCGCCAAATTATTTTCAAATTTAATATTTATGAAGGGGTTTGACTTTATTTTTGGCTATTTTATTTTTAGATAAATCGCCAACCATGGATCTCTTCCCATGCTCCTAGCTGTCCGTTTGAAAAAAATTCAATTACTTTTAATTTAGAATTTCTGGTGATTCGACGGGGGGGGGGCACAGCTTCTAAGCCCCAATAGTGGAATTTTTACCCTTACAGAAATTTTTGATGTTAAGAGAATGATTATCTTGATCCCTTCTTTATTTCGTAACTTTTAAGCATGGTCATATTCTCTAAATAATAAATAAACTTTTCTCAAATGAATTTGTCTACTTTTCTATACACTTTTTCATAACAAAATTTAAATGTATCTCATACGGCCAAAATATTCTTAATACTAAAATGATGCTACCTCCACTAACTACTAAATTAGACTAACACCCATCCCCGTGACACACTCGTAATATAATTAGTATCTTTATCGCAAGTAGAATTTAAAAAATACATGCACGTTAGATCGCAAGAGGTAAAAACGGTATTAAAATCTAACAAGCCACTATTGAGGTAGGCGGAACATTAAAATCAGTCTGATTGTCTGATGAAAGGTGTTTCATCTCCCCTCGGCTATCAGAATTCGCTTTGAAGAAATTCATCGTTCTTTATTTATTATTGAATTAAATGTTCTAAACATAACTGGCTTGAGACAACTGCAGTTAATTCTAATCTTTCTTCAGTGACTGCTATGAGCAGTGGAAAAGTATCTATTAGATTAAATAAACTTGTTGGTCTCTATATGTAAGGGAAATAAATTAATTTTCCAGAACTACATGAAGTAGTGTACTATTTTTTATGCATTTTTTTTCTTTATTTTACAGTTCGGGAAACCTTTTCAGTAATTTAAGACATTTTTCAAGAAAAAAATTCAGAAGCTTTATTTTAGCCATTTTTGGTTGGGTTTTTAAATACCATAAGCTTTTTGTTTTAGTAGAGTTTAGATTATTAATTTGTACGCTTCTCTGACCGTTTTTAAACATCGACTGAAGCAATACTTTTTCGTTCGATTTACTTCATTAATTATTACTCCATTTTGATTTATTTGTGCTCCATTGTTGTTTCTTATGCTGAATCAAGTCTCAAAACTGTGAATAGTTGCCGATAAAGTATAGCTTATTACAATCGGTAAAAGAGCTGTAAATTTCCCTTGCATTTTTAAATAAATTTCAATAATTAAATCAAACATCTTGAGCTTTTTGACGTAATCTAAATATTTGAAGAAATATATATACTTTTCATACCTTTATTCTGACTAACAAATATGTGTAAATCTCCAACAAACATAAGTCAAATCTTGAATTCTTATTGCTAGTTTTATTTGGGGCATGAGTTGCTTTAGCCCTCATGATTTATTTTTGTTGTCTTTAACATGCATAGCACGCATGTCATCTGAACAAAACTTTCATTCTTGTTTAACTAGAGACTCAAGTTTTACAGTCATCAATTAGAGGATAAAATAAATGTTCTAGACGCCTTAAATTGAAAAGTGATTCAATTAACTTAAATTAAAAGTAACCCCGGATGGTAGTAATCTTTTTTTTTCTCATAAAATGTCACGCGAATTACTTTAAATAAATGGAATAAAATGGAAACGAAAATGCTCAAACTGGAAATAAAAGGATTTTAAATAGTTACTTTCAACGGGAAGGGAATTTTCTGGGCTTGTTTCATTGACTGGAGTAGTCGATGGTGTTGGTATATCTTTTATAAGAGGAGGAGATATATTCTGAGTATCTTCGTTGACAGAAGGTGCAAATTGTGCTTTCTCTTGCGAAGAATCTCTTCTCATTTCTTCTTCATAAGCTAAAGCCTCTTCTGTCATTTTGCCGAAATACACCTCTGCTTTTGGCCTAAATAAATGATAATTTCATTATTCTCATTTTTATATTGATCATTGGGTAGAGTGCTATAAAAATAAATGTGATGGAAGTGGTTTCTTATTGCATGTGAAAAATAAACATTTCATAGTGCGGTTGCAATAAAATTTATGCCATAAAAATTCATCTGGCTCAACACTCATTCTTCGTGCGGTTTAAAAATTGGTATTAATTAACGCCTCGCACTCATACATAGAACTTAAAGACATACTGAAGCAGTAAAAAAATTTGTAATGTTTCATTCGTATTATTTGTTGCTCTTTCCAGTGATACAACAATATATTACTTAACACATGGTTTTAGAAACTCAACTCATCGAAAAAAGAGATTCACTATCCCCAAACTTAATTAAAATGTTAACTTCGAAGAACTGCCGTGAGCACTAGATAGTCAAGATTAACGTTAATCAATCAATTTTGACACACAGCACGTAACTTAATTTTTTAAACTTCCATCATTGTTGACTTTACATTATTTAGGTTAAAATCTGTTTAGGTTATTTAGGTTAAACTATAAGCAATGAAAAACTTGTGATTTTATGTAGCTTTCAAAATCGCTTTTGTTTCATTGGAGCACTCTAATCATTATTTTCTTTTAAACATTTGAAAAAAGTTCTCATTTGCAATTCTAATCGGAGAAAAGCATAATGCTAATCCAATGGATAAACAAACTGGTTTTTCCCAAGTTTCTCTCGCACTGTTCTAATCAAAATTTTTGAATGATTTTAAGGGAAGCGAAGTGAAATTCATTCAATTTCAAAATTCTAACAAAAAAGATTCTAGGTTTTTAAAAGATACATTCAAATTCTTGATTTAATTAGTAAAGATACAGTTACAGGAGGTAGTCTTTCACACTATGTGTATGTTATGACGTTTGTATGTTAATGAACTGAATGTGCAAAATACATATTTTCATATTTGACTGCATAAAATGATTTCAGCAATGTGAAATACATTAAAATTAATTAATCAAAAATTTTCAACGGTATATAAATGTTATGCAATATATAATTTATTTCAAAAAATTCCCTATTTTCTTTTTAAAGTAAGCAGTTTATTTAATAAAGTGCGTCATTTATATACACTATCTACCAACAAGTATTTGTACACGTGTAATTGAAAAGAAAAACAAACTTTATTCGCAATCAGTAGTTGGTAGAGCCTCCACGAGAGGCAATTACAGCGTAAACCCTCCGGGAAATATTTTCCACAGGTCCTTGTGTGACGGATAGTGGTATTTTCTTCCACTCGGCTTGGTGAAGACATGTAAGTTCCTTCGCCGATTTTGGACGGGTAGTACACCCCTTAATTCGGTGATCCAACTCGTCCCAGAGGTTCTCGATAGGGTTCAGNCCCTGCAGTCGCTGCAGGCCTTCACCTCTTAAACTACCCCACAGAAGAGGATTTGTATTCTTTTAATGCCATAGAAATAACAAAAACTATTCAAGCACACCATGAAATATGATTCAATAGAGGATACGACACCAACCAACCAACCCTCGGGGGAATATTTTCCACAAGTCCTTGTGTGACGGATAGTGGTATTTTCTTCCACTCGGCTTGGTAAGTTCCTTCGCCGATTTTGGACGGGTAGTACACCCCTTAATTCGGCGATCCAACGCGTCCCAGAGGTTCTCGATAGGGTTCAGGTCTGGACTCTGGGCAGGCCAGTCCATTCGATTAACCCCATTGGCACCATACCATGCTTTGGTGACCCTCGCAACATGACAGTTGGCATTGTCGCCCTGGAAGTAACAGGGGTCCACCCCTTAAAACTGCACAACGTAGGAAGTACATTGTCATCCAAAATAGTGCAGTAGGCATCGGCGTTGAGCTTACCATGAATGGGGACTTAGGGTCCCAATCCATACCAGGAGGGCGTGACGTATCTCAGGACCGCAGATTTAGTCATTTGCATAGGTGTCCAAATACTTATTGGTAGATAGTGTAGCGTTATTTGGAAGGTGCATTAAGCTTACCTGGGAGTTGTCTCAGCAGCGGCATGTTGAACTTTCATGTGAGCTATATCAAAATAGATAGCAGCCCTCATCAACATGTCGCAAGGTGCTATGACACCATAACTCTCCACCCCATGTTCAATTACTAAAGGATCGGAGACATTGGGATCAAACATCACAGCATTGGGAGTAATTATTAACACGCCAGCTACAACGCCCTGCAAAAGAGGAATGATTTAATACAACTTAACTCAAGTATTTCCAGAATATATAAAAATTAGGTATATCTATATCAATTTATAGCATTCAATTTAAATTGCCTATCTACTGATACAATAATTTTCACAATAGTTCTCGTAATAACAAAGCAAGCAACATTATCTACGTATAAACCAGTGGTTCCCAACAGTTTGTTGCCCACCACCCGCCTCTTAAAGTTGGTAAACATATTTATCGCCCTCCTTTTTTTTATTAAAAAAACCATACATTGTTGCAAATGAGCATCAATAAATTTGAATATACGCTAAATTATACCTGATTTTACTTTAAATTAAAATGCAAATAATGAAGCAATTTTATAACGTTACTTCAGAAAATTGTTTAAAAAAATGTGTATCCATTTCACGCTTTTTTTCGACAAGAAGTGATATTTGAAGAGAAGTAATTGAAACAAGAGTACATTTTTTTTTAATTTAATTTTTAATTTAATCAGGAAAAATTGAAAAATTCAACAACTCAAATGTGAAAAAAAAGCTGAAAATTTGAAACCTCAATTGTTCATTTCTACCTCTTAAATAACTGTCTTTTGCTTGGTGGATTTCAGTTAAAGCTTGAATATCAAGCTTTTTGTTCGTTGGATTTAAGCATAGATCTCCTTTGAAGCAACTGTCCCACCTACTTCTTTGTTTTGTGCGGAGCTGAGTGGCCGAACTAATTTTTTTCCTTGTAAATAAAATAAGGGACCTTAGTGAGAAGCGATTACTGGCTTTTTTATTATTATTATTATTAATAGGATTTTTTCCCTTTGAATACTCCTCGCTCTCTGATCACCCACCTGAGAATTATCGTTTCGCTGAGGAGTTCTATCGCCCCCTATAAGGAGATCACCCCCAGATTATGAACCACTGGTGTAAACAAAATGGTTATAAAACAATTGCTACCATTGTATTACTTGATAAAGTGGAATGTGAGTGTGGATATGATATTAAATGGTCATCAAAAAAGCGACTAAGATAGAGAATAAAAATTTTCAAAGGTCGAACGGAATGTCTATTTTCGGTGTTGCTGAGAAGTTAAGGAGCTGTTATAATGGCACTTGCAATAAAAAATTAAAAACCAGGACAACAAAATAAAGAAAAGATGTAATCTCTTCATCAGCTCACACGGTTATATCCGCAAAAAGGGGTGCTTTCTAATATTGTATCAATATAGGCAAAGCAAAATATATCAATACTAGTGTGAGGAGCACTTAAAAAAACTAAACGAAAATAGAACACATTAAGTAAAAAAATATATACAAAATAAAACATATCAGGTAAAAAGCAAAAAATACAGAACTAAACACGAAACAAAATCTAAAAAAGAGAGGAAAAACGAAGAAAATTAAGAAAACTATCAGTTTTATTTTCTGTGCATAAGCTGCAAGTATATGGAACTCATAAAGTAAGGTAACTAACAATTAATAATTTTCCATGCTTTCTCTATATTTTTATATTACACTTATCAATGCAGTTTAAATCTTTTAGAGGTTTGTGGGACAGACAATAAATTACAAACGGAAAACAGTGTTTTTGAACATCCTTTGCCGAAACATGTGGCAGTAAATTTGTAATTTGCAACAATTATTGTGGTAATTATACGTAATAATTGCACAAAATTTCGTAAACCTATATTAAATATTTATAGAGATATAGACATTTAAAAAAAAAACTTTTTTTGTCTTACGTATTTTTGAAAAACTTTAAAATATTCAATAAAATTCTTGGCTCAATTTAAAATAAATCATAAAATTATTTCCTTAAAATTTAAGAAAAATTCGTCTACAACTACGCAAAATATGAGTGATCATAGTAATTCTTTTTTATACTACGCATGCGCGGGAAAAATTAAAATTCATTTTTCTCTGAATTTCCTAGTGTTTGGAATCTTATTTGGAAACTAATAAAAAAAATTCTGATTTGAATACTTTAAAAATTTAAAAAGTTTCAAGCAATTTCCTAAGCAGTTTTAGTACTTTTTAAAAAAAAGCTCAAAATGATAAGGCGTTTTCCTCAAATTTTGTTTTTTTACTATTAAACAAGACTTATTAAAAATGACACCGGCATTGTTGGGGACTCATTTTTCAAGTGTCTTTTCTTTTTTTCCTTATACAATCATATTTCGGTGTATGAACATTTACTGTAAGGTATTATCATTTGTTATTTAATTTTGTTTTATGATACAAAATATTATTTGACGAAATTCCCTTATCATTTTGAGTTCTTTTTAAAAAAGTACGAAAACTGCCTAGAAAATTGCTTGAAACTTTTTCATTTTTTAAGATATTCAAATCAGTTTTTCCTTCATTAGTTGCCAAATGCGATTCACTACAAAATTATGGAAAAATATGTTATATTTTTTTCGAGCATGCACAGCAGAGGAAAACTTCTTTAATTACTTATATATTACACAGTTTTCAACGAATGTTTTACGAATTTTAAAGAAAAATTTCGTAATTAATTTTAAATTGCTCTAAAAATTTTGCTCAATTTCATTAAATATTTTTAAAGTGATAGTTAAAAAACGTGAGACAAAAAATCAGTTTTTTAAAAAAATTTCCATCTCTCCATAAGCTAGATTTACGAAATTTTATACAATTGTTACATATAATAATCAAAATAATTCTCACAGGTTACAAATTTATTGCTACATTTTCTGCCATAGGGTGTTCAAAAATACTATTTTCCACTTTTAATTTAATATCGGAAATACGAAACAATGTGTTAGTATAGAAGTATTTCCTTTATTTTGTCCAATCCTTGTGTATATCTATATATATATTGACGAAAATTAAAATATTAATGCTTAAACATATCTTTATACAGTCGTTATAATACTCATTTTAAAAAAAGAAAAGTGTATTGCAATATAGACCTGTCCATCAGTGAAATGTCTCGCTTTCACTTTCAGGAATCTATGCGTCCTCTCACTGTGTCGTCTATAAGGAATACGAAGAGAATCGGTCACGCTCGCTCTTCTCTCATCCCCCTGAAAATCACATCAATAATATAGTTTCACTTGAGAGAATAGAACCAAAAATATGCACAAACTTAATTAAAAAAATTCACCTTTATTTTTTTTCAGGCACAAACATTCGAAAACATTATCTTAAGGTTAAAACTTATGTATTTGTTACCGAGAATGACCAGAGAATGTCGACTTTCACCGGTGAATGTCATCCATCACATAGTCGCTTTGGTGAATGTCTGAAATATTTGTTATATCCGATTTAATAGTAATTTATTCGTTGATATTATTATATTGATTCCATATTTAAATATCTGTTGAGGATAGATTATAAGAAACACCAGTGTTCGGAGTACCAGTTAAATGCATACTGGGCAGCTGCTCTTGACCTTAAAAAAACATTGAAGCAGGGCATACCGGGTTAATGTATACCGGGAAATGGTACTTCACTAGACCTAGTATATATTTCGGACATTCACCAAAGCGACTATGTGATTGTCAACATTTACCGGTGGAAGTCAACTACATTTCTGTCATTCACAGTAACATATTCATAAAACACTTTTTTTGTAATTTTTAGAGGGCATTTTCTGACAACAAAAAAATTTTTAATACTCACAGACTGAAGTGCCAGATTATGTAGTTTTTGTTGCAAATAAAGTTTTTATATTATCTGACAAAAGATTGTTGAGATCATAGTTTTTTAATAATTCGTAGAGTCTGTTTTCCGTGGCATTCTTTATTCTCCCAGTAATGTAATTCTTAGTACGAGCAACCCAATGTTTCCAAAAGTATCTATACTTTCTTATGAATTTTCACAAAGTATGAATAGAACAGTCCGTTCTTAATTCCCCGTAAGGTTTCCTTTATAGACTAATTTATTTAAGTATTTATATAATGATGGTCACAATGAATATAAATAAATTTTGTAAAATAAAGATAAAAATATTTACAGATACCCTTTTGGTACCACTTTAAATAAAATCTCCCTCTGAAATCAGGAGATTCTGGATTTTAAAATTGACTACAAGATATCAAAAGGTACCAACTTGTGGTGGTAGTAGTGTGTCAGACGTATCATGTCCTTCTCCACTTTCTGTTCCACGATTTCTCTTTTCCGGTACAAAAAGGAGCTAAATCATATAGAAATTCAAAATTAGAAATAGAATAGATTAAATTATAGAAATTCAAACTGACGCAGTGATTAAAATATTAATTACCGTGGATGGAGCACAATGAAGTATTCATAAATAGACATGCAAAATATTAAAATATTACTAACTTAAATCGTATTTCATGGAAATTTATGAAATATTTTGTATAATTTCAAACAAGGTTTAGAGAATTTTCTTTCAATGTATATCAGTATTTCAAAAAAATTGCAAGTATTTGATGATTTCGCATTTCTTAAATTAAATATTTGTTGTCAAAAAGGAATAAAAAGTTAAAGGTTGAAAAATTCGAAAATGAATGTTTCGGAATGACAAGCTGGCTCATGTAAACTTGAATAAATATTTCTTAATAATTCTCTTATATACATAATGTAAGCCTATTTCTTATTCAAAACCATTTTGAACATTAGTGTAAATTAAGTTCTCCAGCAAAGTTCGTCTCCTAAAAGTAATGAAGTAGTTACTAAATTTCTAAGTAGTTTGTAGTCACTACATCTATAAAAGTTATTGTAGTTAACTACATTTGTAACAAAGTAGTCATAGTAAAATACAAAAATAATGTAGTTTTTCCAACCACTGCTCAAAATGCGTATGTAAGAAAATGGACGCAGATTTAAATGCGTATTAATACTAGATTACCTAAGGAAGTCATTTTGACTGCTTTTAATTTCAATTAGAAAAACAATGATGCATATAATGACACAATTTCTTAGAATTTTGTACAACATATAATTTTTTATTGTTGATATTTACTAATAACTTGTTACATAACTGTAAATAATATAAAAAATATTACAAATTAATTTTAAACACATTTTTTTACACATTATTTATTCTTTTACACTCCAGTCATTTTGACTGCGTTTGGGCAATATAGGTATACACTGAATTTCAGTCTTTCTAGTGTTAAAGAAAAATGGTCTCAAAAGGCGTTTTAAGGAAAAATATACACAGCTTAAGGGAAGCAAGACGCTTTCGATGTCGAAAAAATGATTTTTTCAACCATATCGAGAAGCAATTTTTTCTTCATATTAAATACATTTTAAAACTTTAAACATTACATTTATGAAAACTACATATTAATATCATTCAATAACAATAAAAAGGAATTTAAGATGTTTATAAATTTAATTTTTATAAATATTTGAAAATTTAATGTATATATAATTTTTTTTTTTTTTACCAGACATAGCTTTCGGTACGCTCAAAGAATTTTCTACATGAAATATCAACAAAAAATTGGCATACACTCATGTAAATATGTTTGAAAAATCAGGTGAACTAGTTTGTTTCATAATATGCACAGAATATATTATATCTAAGCAAAATAAATGTTGTATTTCTGAAAAAAATGCAAAATTTCGTTCAAATTTTGAAAAACATCCCCTGTATAACAAAATTATAATGAAAAAAATAAACTTTATGTAGTTAATTAAATGTAAATAAGGTATATGTACATGCATAGAAATTTTCATAACTTTACAATGATTTGTTTTTTGTACGAGCGTACCGAAAGTTATGTCTGGTAAAAAAAAATTATATTTACATCAAATATTCAAATATTTATAAAAATTAAATTTATAAACATTTTAAAATTCTTTTTATTGTTATCGAATGACATTAATATGTAGTTGTCATAAATGTAAAGTTTAAAGTTTTAAAATGTATTTAATATTAAGAAAAAATGGCTTGTCGATAAGNAAATGGTTTTAAACAATGAAAAATTTGCATTTGCAACTGTTTGAAGTTTATTTTATTGTGTGTTTTGTTTTAAAATAAAATTATTATATGTTGTGAAATACTAGGAATGTTTATCGTGATTTTTTTGATTCTCAATTACTGTAGCGTGTAATTTCTTCTGCAACATTGTAATAAGTCTTCAGAATTTAATAAAATGGGAGATAGAAGGTATGATATTTGCATTGATTAAACTTTATAACATACAATGTCGAAATTTTTTTATAGTAGTGCTTAAGTGCATAGAATTATAGAACATATGGAAAATTTGGTTGCTTTTGATTTTCGACATGATATCGGAAGCAATTTTCTTTTACCACTGACGTTAAAGTCGATTTCAATCTTGTGAGTATTTTTATCATCAGCATTGTGCTTATTACTTTAATTTTAAATTATTCGCTTGAAATTTGAGATAAGAAGTATATACTTTTTTATTTTTTCATGCTTAACCCCTTAACGATCGGTTAATTTTAATGAAAACGGTCATAAAAGTGTCTATTTTTTTGGCTTTTGTATTTGTATTACTTATTTGATTAGTGCTGACATCTAGTTTAAAATAAACTAACTATCTACAATAACTTAAAAATATCCTGGTACTGCCATCTGGCGTGTAAAATGAGAAATAAAATTTTTTCCGGGCAAAAGAAATGAATTAGTTTTATTCTCATTGGCGCGTTACTACTGAACATTCCAGCCTGTAAATTTCACGGGAGCAAGAAATAGAGGGCAAAACCTCACCCCGTCATTTTCACGGGAGCGAGAAGGAAGGAATTACTGTACAAATAACATGCTGATACTGATGGATCACATGTCAAAAAAAATTTTTTTTTACGGCAGATACTGAACTTTTGTACTTTACCTCCGAAGATGCTGGAAGTGTTGCTCATTTAACAATACCCCAGTGGGCACCCATAATCCCTAAATCACACAGGCGAGCTACATTAGCTACGCCACACTTCCACAGATACCCGTTCATAGGGTGGGCCGGGCCACAGTCACACGACAGAGGACAACACGCAGAGAAGAACATCCATGCCCTGAGTTGGATTCAAACCCGCAGCCATTGGCTTCGTAGTTTGGAGCGCTAACTGCTCGGTCACCTGGGCGTCATGTCAAAAACAAGTTTTACCTTTTAAAAACACTGTTCTTTTTTAAATAATGCTCAAGGAGGCACAATTTCAATATTAATGAATTTTCCATATAACGAACTTATATTGGGATTTAGCGACTTAGTTAAATGTAGGTCTGACTATGTATTTATTTGAGTGCTCCTCCCACTATTGTTTTGATACATTCTGCTTTATAATCGTGTGAGCTGAAGAAAAGACTATATCCTTTTTTCTGGTTATTTATTATATATATATATATATACACTGACTGAGCAAAACTCATGGGATAGCAGGGCTCTGATTTGTGGATGGACAGCACGTGTGACCAACGCCACCTGGTGGCCTCCGCGACGGTCTCAGTTGTGTGTTAGACATTGCTTGAAGTGGCTGTGTGAGTGATCAGGTAAAATGCAACGTCGTCGTGAGTTGACGGCATTCGAACGCGGCATGATTGTAGGTGCCCGACGCATGGGACATTCCATTTCGGAAGTGGTTAAGGAATTCGTCTTCCCAAGGTCAACCGTGTCGAGAGTTTACCGTGAATGGGTGAATGAGGGTGTCACAGTCCGCAACAAACACCATACCGGGCGACCACAGGCCCTAAATGACCGAGACAGGCGAAACCTGAGACGAGTGGTAACTCAAGATAGGAGAGCAAATGTGCAACAAATCACGACTGAATTCAACACAGGCCGTGATAGAAACGTGTCCCAGTGGATAATCCGTCGGAACATGCGTGTTCTCGGGTATGAGAGCCGTCACCCCACAAGTGTGCCACTGCTAACCCAGCGTCATCGGACAATTCGGCGTGCATTTGCCACCAATCACCACGGATGGACACTGCAACAGTGACGTAACGTGATGTGGTCTGACGAATCACGTTATCAACTGTTCCATGCTGATAGGAGGCACCGTGTGTGGCTCACACCGCATGAAGCGATGGATCCAGTAAGCCAGTGGGCACAGTCTAGGCCGGTGGCCTATCAGTCATGGTGTGGGGTGCATTTTCGTGGCATGGAATGGGCCCCCTGGTCGTTCTGGATGCCACATTGACTGGTCAGCGGTATCTTCAGCTGCTTGGAGACCATCCCCACCCTTTTGTCATGTTTCAACACCCTGATGACATTGCTGTGTTTCAAGATGACAACGCAGCCCCACATCGCGCCAATATCGTCCGTGCCTGGTTCAACGAGCATGCAGGTGAGATCCAACGACTGAATTGGCCACCTCGAAGTCCTGATATGAACCCCATTGAACATATCTGGGATGCCTCCGACGTCAGGCTCAGGGCATTGAATCCTTAACCCACGAACAGGCCACAATTGGCTGCCGCTCGTAAGGATGTGTGGTGCCAACTACCTCCGGACGTGTTCCAGAGCCTTGCAGACTCACTTCCATGCCGTATCTCTGCACTCCGCAGGGCCAGAGGGGGCCCGACCAGATATTAGGTGGATATCCCATGAGTTTTGCTCAGTCAGTGTATATGACTAATGCAGCTTTTCAGATGATCTCAGAAAGTTAAAAAATAAGACCATATCAGTGTTGGTTTCTTTGAAAATCTTTATTTTTCCAAAAGTTCAAGAAATGTAAACATCATGAAAAAAATTCTTGCCCCCTCAATACCACGAATTTCTACGAATTTTCCCACATACAAAAAAGTCTAAAAGCAGATTGGAAATCGATCTCACAAATTTTGAAAAGTGATAACAAAAAGGAAACCAACGGAGGTATTTTGGTATATTTTTGACAATTACTACAAACTATTTTTGAAGGAAGTATATCTACTCAAATATTCTTATTCAAACATTAAACGACGAAATGGTATTTCAAAAACGAAATTCCTACCGGCATTATCGTATATTTACTACCACTATTATAACCCTGTAGCAACCCTTCAAAAAGAACCTGTAACCGTCTATTAAAAAACACTATCTCTAGAAAAACATATATACTAAGTAATTTATGCAAATAGTCGACATTACATTGAGAATTTAATATTTATATATACACTACTGGCCATTAAAATTGCTACACCAGGAAGGCAACACACCACGAACGTGACATTTGCAGGACGGATAAAGCATGTTGTATTATGGAAATGAGGAGCTTATCAGCGCATTCATACAAAGCAGGTGGCGGTAGCGACACCTACAATGTTTATAAAAGAAGAGATTTGACAGTGAGTTTTCTCATACAGAAATTGTATTTGAGCATTGTTCTTGGGTAAAAAAGTTTTTTTTTATGCCTCGTGTAAGGAAGAGAAGTGCCTACCAGCACGTGTCTGAGTTTGATGGATGTCGAATTGTAGCCTACCGGGAATACGGTTTATCATACCGAAGTATTGCTGCTCGCGTTGGTCGAGATCCCATGACTGTTAGCAGAATATGGAATCGATGGGTTCATGACAATCATATGGAACTGTGTGTAGGATCTCAGTGGTCCCCCATCACTAACAGCCGAGAAGACAGACGCGCTATCCACGTGGCCTTAAGGGATCGTGCAGCTACGTCACTAACCCTGAGTCAAGAAATGGACTCATTTTCAAGACAACAATTGTCTGCACGAACAGTTCGACGACGTTTGCAGCAGCATGGACAGTCAGCACGGCGACCATGGCTTCGGCTACCCTTAACGCTGCATCACAGTCTGGAGCCCCTCCAATGGTATGATCAATGACGAACCTGGAAGCAGGAATGGCATGACGTCGTCTTTTCAGACGAATCCAGGTTCTGCATACAGCATCAGTGGCCGCATCCGTGTTTGGCGACATCGCGGAGAACGCCCATTGCCAGCTTGCATTCGATATCGTCATACTGGCCCATTACCTGGAGTAATGGTTTGTAGCGCCATTGTATACACGTCTCGATCACCTCTTATTTGCATTGCCGGCACTTTGAACAGCAGCCGTTACATTTCTGATGTGTTAGAGCCAGTTGCTCTGCCTTATCTTCGAGGCCTCCATAACGCTACGTTTCAGCAGGACAATGCACGACCGCGTGTTGCCGGCACTGCCCTGACCTTCCTTGACAGAGCATATTCGCCTGTTGCCCTAGCCAGCACGTTATCTTGATCTCTCACCAATTGAAAACATTTGGTCCATGGTTGCCGAACGACTGGCACGCCGCCACTCGTCAGTCACCACTGTCGATGAATCGGGGCATAATGTTGAAGCTGCATGGAATGTTGTACTCGTCCATGCTATCCAATCTCTGTTCGATTCGATGCCCTGGAGAATAACTGCTGTTATTGCTGCCAGGGGAAGCTGCTCTAAGTACTGATTCCTCAGAATCTGTACATCCAAATATCCTGAAAACTTAATCACTTGTTCTTCCAACTATAATGCATGTGCCCAATAAATATCCTTCTGTTATTAGCATTCCTTCCTGGTTTCGCAAATTTAATGGCCAGTAGTGTATTTAATTCCTTAAAAGAAAAAAAATAGATCAAGCAAAAACAATACTAATAAGAGTAGTTTGAAAAAGGAAATCAAGTATTTTGTCTAATTTCTTAAGGCTGTGTCCATTTCCTTAAATACGTATTTTGGGCTGTGTCTATTTTTTTAAATGCGCAATTTGAGCTATAATCGTTTATTAAATGCTTGTTTTGAATTATGTTTACTTTCTCAAATACGCATTACGGGTAGTGTCCATTTCTTAAAAACGCATTTTGAGTTCTCTCCGAAGTAAAAAGGTCACCAAAAACAATGAACAACATCTTTAATAATTAGAAATTTATTCTTGCTTCTCCTAATTAAACTTTGCTTGATGATCATGACCGAATTTTCCATTATTTTTAAAACATAAAATATTTTAATACTCATTTTGAATTTTATAACAGAGGTATTAATTTTTTTTAAATTTGTATGGATCATATTTATTTTGACAAAAAAATGTGCGTTATAACAAATCCAATGTATGAAAAGGGATTGTTATTCCACCTTATTTAAACTTCATCTACAAAAAAAAGAGACTACTTAAAAATGTATTAGTTTTTCGAAGCATTAAAAGAATTTTTAATAAAATACAGTTCATGTTGAAATCCACCTTAGCTGAATGTCTATTTGTCATTGAGAAAAAAATATAAACCCAACGAATGGTTATAAGCAAGTAGCCATTATTCAAAATTATAATTAAATGGTTTTCAGAATCCTCGAATCCTTGTGTAAACAAATAAAGCTTTAAGGCTTTATTTGCCCTAAAACCTTATTGGAAATAACAAATAATGCTTTAGGGCTTAATTTGTTATACAAAGAAATATCCAGGGTATTAAAACGAATTTTTCAAGGGGCTTAAATGTTCAGTAATTAAATGATAAAAAGAAAAAAGATTAAAAGTAAGCCAATGAGAAGTTAATGAGAATTTATTTTAAATGAACTTAAAGGTTTGTTTTTAAAATTAAAGAAAAAGCCTACCAGCATTAATCATATCAAAAAGAAGTAATCTAGTTAAGTTTCTTAATAGTTTAATTAAAGTAATACCTAATACCATTTAATAATAAATACCTAAATATAATTTTTAATAAAATACTGTTTCAAAATTAAATCTCAATTCTGCCTAATAGGAAGGCATTAAATTACACATTGTTTCAAAAGAATAGTCTGTTTGATTGTGGTAATTTTTTAAATAATTCTTTCTTCTTTTCTACCGTAAAACAACTTAAATTTGGCGAAAGATCTAATATGAATATTAATAATAATTGAGAAAAAAATTGTTTAAAAACTACTGAGCTTATCTTAAGTATCTTTAAGTATTAAAAATACATTATCAAATGCTAACTATACTACATTAATATTATCGGAGATAAAAAAAATCAAGACAAAATATTATAAAAACATACAGTTAACCAAATAAAGGAACTAAATACTTAAAACAAATTTTAATCCAATTTTCGGATTTCCGTTTACTTCATTATGCATCGATTTATTAATTTCAAAGTTGACTGCAGATATTATCTCATTATGTATCTTCAGAATATGTCTAGAGTCACAATTGGGATTCAACGCCTTTTAAAAATAAGAGAGAAGGACAAAATTAGCCTATAGCGAATATAACCGCCAGAAATTTGTGCTTTACCTTTCCTTAAATCTAATTGTTCTTTTGAATTTATTTTTATATAAAACTAAAATATTTTCGTTTCTCTTTCTCTTTATCAATTTTCTTAACTTGGGTATCATTTATATTATACGAAACATTAATATGAAGTATTTTTTATATTACTTACTTTCATAACTTCTTCTGTGATAAAAAAAAATGTTATTAACTTTGAATCTAATTTTTAAGCTATTGGCTCACGTGTACAAATTTTACAGTAAACATTTTCCTTTTTCTAACTCCAAAATATCTTTCCATTGAAAAACACTATTTATGAGGTTGAACAAAAAGTTTCTTCCTGAATTTTGTTTGTTAATTTTTTTTTATTCGAAAAAATGTGCCTAACGTTAGTAACCTTAACAAGAGACTGCAAATAGGGAACATGGTACCATGTGGACGTGGATCGCGATGAGCTCGATGCCAGCTCCCATTTTTATTAAGAGCCAGGTTTTTTAAGAATCATGCACACTTCGATGCTTGATATGTTTGATTTCATTGAAATGTTCAAGATATGTTTTTTATGCAAAACTGTTATATACGTGTCTTTTTTTTCCTTTCTTTTTTTTTCTTGCAAAAGCAAAAAAATAAATAATGTAAAACAGTTTAATACCATCAGGTATTTAAAAAAAAAAAAAAGCATATCAATACTTTTTGCACCAAGGGTGAAGAACGGCACTGATAACTATTTTGGATTGCACTGCTTTTTGTATTGCAAACTCTAACTGCCTCAACTGGTAATCACAAAAAAGTGGAAATTTCATTGCATAGATACTAATGCACGTATCTTAAACGAGAAAAATATGAGTGGCGTACTTAAAGGGTTCAGAAAGCTTGAAACAGCTAAAATTTAAAGAAGTTTCAAAATCATTAACTGCCTTTGCACTAGAAAAGTCGTTAAAAATGAAGATATACTAAACTAACTGGAAAAGAAGCCTTAAGTATTTCAAAGACAAAATCAGCTTACAAATCTATGATAATGCATTCAACTTTTGTATAAAGACCTAAAGTTTGAAACCCGTTCCTGAATAGTTAAGAACGGTCATCAAGGGAAAGCTGGACATTGATCTAAAAATTGAGCTATCGGACTGACAGTGCTCAATTACCCTATATGAACTTTAGTCTCCATCTTAAATTTGCTGAGAAGTGGGGGCCTAAATAGACAAAGCATACACATATCTGCTAAGACGAATAAAATATTATTTCCAACTTCGATTTTTTTTCTTTTGCTGAGGCAAAGGAAAAAGTCAAGTCTATAAGACTAGTAGTTCATACATTATGATGGTTTCATGCATAAAAAGAAAGAAAAAAACAATTTTTTTTTAAAATTATTCCTTTAACATTTTTAACTATATAGAGTTACGAACTTAATGAGGATTTTGTTCGGATTTAGTGTACAAAATTACATAACAATCAAACCTACACTTGTATCGATAGGCATTTCAAATAAATAAAAAGGTATAAGCCAGAAATTGTACCTTTTGTCGATTACCTTAATAACTTCTAAATAATTACTTTTATCGACTTGATTTTGATTTCATTCGATTGAGCGTAAAAACATTCATCGAAAAAGATACTTCACTAATGCTTACAGCTATACCTAGTACGTAAGTATAAGTATATACTAAAGTAAGTATAAGTAAGTACGCACTTCTCAGTATTCCCTAAAATATAGATATACGCCTTTGATTTACTGCTGTCCCAGGTAGATTTTGACGGCCAATGTCTAAGAAAAAAAAGCCCTATTTTTAAAAAAAATGCAATTCGTATTTGTGTCTTGTGTAGAAGAACTGAAACGCAAAACAATGCCGTATGCGATTCACACTTAGAGCAAGAGTTTCCATGTGAAAATGAGCGTCTTTTTCTCAAAATACCAGATAAACTTCAGTTTTAGCCCCCTAAGACTTTCAAAAAAAATTTCTTAAAAATTCTCTTAAAAATTTTTCTTTAAAATGTGAAAAAGACAAATCTAATAAATTTTTTCCCAAATCCCATATCCTGAACATTTCATTGAAATCAAAACTTTCAGGTAAGTGCCTTATCTTTAAAGATACTAAATCTTAACTTCTTCAGCAATCCAACCACCTGAATACAAAAATGGGTCGCATATTTTATATTTGGCAAAATTTGATCACATAGTTTTAGAACTTATTTTTCCTGTTTTTTTTAATGAATTTCGTTATTTTTTCAGCTTTTTTTTTAATATTGTTTTTCTACAAAAACATGTAATCAAGTGTTTTAAAAAACGAATTATAATAGTATTTGACGCTCGATGCAAAGAGTCAAAATGTTGCACTTTTGCTTGCAATGTTTGCACAACAAAATAGAGTGGTGATTTTTCCCACCACTAGAAGACTTAAATCTCCTTCGATTTCTTCGAAATAAGTTGTAACAATCAATGACCCGATACAATTGAAATTTACGAATTGTGAAGATACATATTTTTAATTCAATGATTTATTTAACTAACAATATACGGTTGCAATACTACCTACTCTGAGTTGCAAAAGACAAGGTCATTCTTGTAAAACATGAAATCTCCTTCGATTTCTTCGAAATACGTTTTAACAATCAATAACCAGATGCCATTGAAATTTACGAATTGTGATGATACATATTTTTAATTCAATGATTTATCTCACTAACAATATACGGTTGCAATACTACCTACTCTGAGTTGCAAAAGACAAGATTATTCTTTTAAAACATTAAATCTCCTTCGATTTCTTTGAAATATGTTTTAACACTCAATGACCCGATGCAATTGAAATTTAAGAATTGTGATGATATATATTTTTAATTCAATGATTTATCTTACTAACAATATACGGTTGCAATACTACCTACTCTGAGTTGCAAAAGACAAGGTCATTCTTGTAAAACATTAAATCTCCTTCGAAATATTCTTTCTTCGAAATATGTTTTAACACTCAATGACCCGATGCAATTGAAATTTAAGAATTGCGATGATACATATTTTTAATTCAATGATTTATCTTACTAACAATATACGGTTGCAATACTACCTACTCTGAGTTGCAAAAGACAAGATTATTCTTTTAAAACATTAAATCTCCTTTGATTTCTTCGAAATATGTTTTAACACTCAATGACCCGATGCAATTGAAATTTAAGAATTGCGATGATACATATTTTTAATTCAATGATTTATCTTACTAACAATATACGGTTGCAATACTACCTACTTCTGAATTGCAGAAGACAAGGCTATTCTTGTAAAACATTAAATCTCCTTCGATTTCTCCGAAATACGTCTTAACAATCAATGACCCGATGCAATTGAAATTCACGAATTGGTGAAGATGCACATTTTAATTCAATGATTTATCTTACAAACAATCAATATACGGTTGCAATACTACCTACTTCTGAATTGCAGAAGACAAGGTTATTCTTGTAAAACATTTTCGTTGATTGATACTCGTAAGATTGTTAGTGCTTATGCTATGAATAAAAGCATTTCTTTCTGCATAAATTAAGTTGATTTTGAATGTCCCACACATTCATTTAAAGAAACCGATGCATTTACATTAAATCCAAATAAAAATTATTGCAATAAATAAAGCGGGAATATTTCGACGTAATACACAGCCATGAAATCACAATTTTTCTATGAATTCTATCTCAAATCTATTGAAGTGCAGTTTATGAAAAGAAGGAAGAATTCTGACAGCAAAAGGATAATCAAATTTCCCACCCTTCCACCTTCTCTCTTTTGTGAGGCTGTTTTGAGCAATCCATTCAGAAATGCTTTTTATGCAGATCTTTTTTACTCGAGAATTCAATCATTTTTTTTTTGTTCGCTTTTTCATCGTCAAAATCAGGGATAAAAATAGTTGAAATCTTTTTTTATTTTTTTTATGATGGATATTTCAGCTATTTACGACAAAAATCAAAAATTAAATTATTTTTATTCTGACGAGATTTTTTTTAACGACTACTATGAGGAGTGTGAACATGGTTGTCTTTTTCTTTATTGCACACAGAAACTATAAAAAAAAATTAGCCGTAGTAAAAGAAAATAATAACGAATACATCAAATAAATTTCGATTTGGAAGTTGCAACCTCCATATCATGTGCCAAGATTAGTTTTTTTTTTTAAATTTAACATAAGAAATGATAATCAATACATTATATTTACATTTTAGCACTTTTAAATGAGCATTAATTAAAACCCCACGAAAACTTGTGTTTAGTACAGTATTCATTAGGACCTATTCATTAAGACCTATTCCAAGAAATTTAATTTCTTTCAATCTCAATGGAAATTTCTTGGTAAATACATGACTACAGAGACAAATTTTTGTATTGACTTTAATTTCGAAATAATTTTTTCGTAATTAGAAGACATTGAGACAAGACAGGAGGAAGATGGGACACCCACACAATTTGTATTTGACATATTAGATGGCAGCATAATGATCGAAAAAGTGAAAATTCATGCACATACCATCGTAAAAAATAACAAACTAAATTATTTTATTAAATTGTAATGATATTAGGTAAGGTGTAGATGACTGTCTAAAAACACGGTTAGAATTTTCATTCTAAAATTGCGATAAAATAACCGACAACAGTCTGTCCATCTAATTAATCGTTATGTTATGGTAAAGGAACCTTTTTAACCTTTTCGGTTTTGAAAGTGTTTACAACTAGAATGGTTAAAAAACCATGAATACAAAACTACAAGATTTTTTTAACCATTTACAGCTAGCATGGTTTCAAAATCGCAAAAAAGAAATTCAACTGCACATTGGAGATAGTTCAGCAACTTTATGGTGCTTCCATCTATGCGTTAATGAGATTATTGGGGAGGGTAGGACACTGGAAACTCTACGAGTGCTGAACGGAATGGAGGAAAGATTGTGACTCGAACATCCGTTCTGCATGTCATGATATTGTCAGATTAGCCCTCTCGGCTACAATATGAACCCATCTACAAGGAACTAAATGGCTTCATTGAGTGAGTCTAGTTGGTGCGATAAAATTCTAGTTGTTTAACCGTATTAGATGAGAGTAGTTAATAAACGGCTTTTCACACAGTTAACAGTTTGAATACCAAATTATGGTTATCTGCCTATTTTGGTTGAATATGGTAAAATAACAATTAAACAAATTGTTATTTAACCGTTTTTTCCGAGAAATTTCTAAGAGTGTACAGTATTCAAAGTGTTTTAGGGTGGGGGGCATAGGTCAGGTAGGGATCCAAGTCTCATTTTATATGCTTGTCGATAATCATGTGTCCGTACATTGCTTTGATGCAATACATTCAAAGGTACAGTTTAGGAGAGGATGAGCACGGTCCATTCGAGATAAAAATGAACAGAGTCAATTTCATTCAAAGAAGATTCTACATTACTGTGACACACGGTGCAGCATCCTATTCAAGTGAAAGACAGGGAAAATAAAGTCCTTGGACTAACAGAGGTCATTGGTCGAAATCTTGTTTTAATATAATCTGTTCTTTTGTGTTTTACAAGTATTAAAAAATGTAACCAGTGACAACTGCTTTAACTCATTTTTTACGAACATCTTCGACTTGTTATGTAAAAAGAAGAAAGCCTGTCAAAGAGGTCAGCCTCTAGGCATAGATAGGCAGATGATGTAAGCGTGTTTTGATCAACAGGAACAAACCTTGGCAGATGAAAATTTAATGATTAAGGTATCCCATATCTACAATGTGGAAGATGGAATGTGCTCGATATTTGTCCAGATAAAGGAAATAGGACAGAAAGCCTACTTCACAAAGTGAATTAAATGTCAAACCTGTTGGATCTATGAATCACGACCAGAGGACAAGATTACTAGTAAAGTTATGATTTGTATCAGTATTTTGATTGGTATCCACACACACACACACGCACACACACACACACACACATGTTTACCATACTCTATGTTTATCATCCCCACATATGCCCATCCTTCACACATTAAAGACTTTCAGAAATACCTTTATATATCAGTTTGTTCCGAACATAAGTTAAATTTCTTATATACAATTTAAAATATAACTGTATAGTATCATTTTTTATGGTACTATACACACTGTGTAGTACCATGGGCGAGTCTAGCGGTTATTATCCTTATATTTTAAGAAATTTTTAACTATACTAATCTTTGTCCCAACCACTCAATACACCTACCTTCATAAATATTCATTAATTACGTTCTAATTTAATATAACACTAGGTCGCTAAGTCCTCTGTTCACTGACGCTCACCATCCTCGATGATTGCTTAGCAATAATTGTTGTTTCTTGGCATAAAACAGTAGAAATTATTCAACTAAACATATAGTATGTACTAGAATGAACGCTTGTGCCACCACATCCCACGTCCAAATATTTCCCTAATGATACTATTAAGGTCTATTAGTGGACATAAATCATTTCTTGAAATCTAACTACACATATAAAATTTATAATTAAAAGTATTGTAACAAGTTCACAACTGTTATTTAATATTTTTGCTTACCAAACGGATGGATATATTTTAAATACAATTTTTGCATTCATTACTTTGTGCATGAAGCTGAAAGTTAAGTTTTATAAATCATTTAACGGATCTCTTTAACACTAATTCATAATAGTATATTAATGTACACTACTGGCCATTAAAATTGCCACACCGGAGAGGCGACACACCATGAACGAGAAATTCGCAGGATGGATAAAACATGCTGTGGTGCGCAAATGATTAGCTTATCAGCGCATTCAAGCAAAGCAGGTGGCGGTAGCAACACCTACAATGTGTATAAAAGAAGTGATTTGACAGTAAGTTTCTCATACACAAATTGAATTTGAGCTTTGTTCTTGGGTAAAAAAAAATTTGTTATGCCTCTTGTAAGAATGCCTACCAGCACGTGTCTGAGTTTGATCGAGGTCGAATTATGGCCTACCGGGATCGTGGTTTATCATACATAAGTATTGCTGCTCGCGTTTGTCGAGATCCCACGACTGTTGAATTGTGTCATAAAATCAATTGAAAACGTCTGGTCAGTGGTTGCTGAACGACTGGCAAGCCACCACTCGTCAGTTACTATGGTCGATTAATTGGGGCATAATGTTGAAGCTGCATGGAATTCTGTACCCGTCCATGCTATCCTATCTCTGTTCGACTCGATGCCCAGGAGAATAACTGCTGTTATTACTGCCAGGGGAGGCTGCTCTGAGTATTGATTTCTCAGAATCTGTGCATCCAAATATCCTGAAAATGTAATCACTTGCTCTTCCAACTATAATGTATGTGCCCAATAAATATCATTCTGTTATTTCCTTCCTGGTGTAGCAATTTTAATAGCCAGTAGTGCAATTTGCACTCACTAAAAAATAATTGTAAAATGGTTAATAAGATCGAACACCGATTTAAAATTTAACGTAGAATTAAGTTATTCTAATAATAATAACAACAATCCTCTTAATCTCTTAATTTAGGAAAGAAATAAAATTAAAAACGTAATAATAACAGTACAGGTAAATACCTTTAAATTAGGGATATAAAATTTTTTATACAAATACAATAGCTTTATAACTTATGTCAACCAAACCACTATGACAACCAAACCACTATGAAAATTAATGTGGGAAAACTGAATCCCACCATGTACTTTTAGGCCAGTAAAAATGCACCGTCAACTATGGGAAACTGCAATACCATCATTAGATTTTTATCTCTAGCTAAAAATAGTTTAGTTTTATTTGTTCATTTACATTTGTTTTGTTCTTACTTTTTTTAATACTTTTCCTTTTGTTCATTTATATTTGCTCTCTTCTAATGCATATATTTCTGAGTTTTCGACAGCTTTCGACTTTGTTCAAGTATAATTCTAGAAAATGAATATTTTAATAATACCGACGCTACTACTATGTTTAATACTTTCATAAAATATACTACCGTTTCTTCTTTATCTTTAAAATATCTCTTTTTAGATATAATTTTAATGCATACATTTAAAAATCCAATGAAGCTACTAATTTCAAAAACATGAATTGCCTCATATTTTTTTTTTAATAAATTAAAATGATTCATAATTATTTATTGAGCTAGTTTTTGTAATTTTGAAAGTAAATAACTGACAGGCTGAAAGAATAAACACATAATAAGCATGAATCAAGTGTTGTACTTTCTTCATGCAGACTAGAGATCTTTGAATGGCTTAAATATATACAATAAAAAGATCTTTTTTAAGATCCTTACGTCAATCGATGAATACGTCAACTTTAGAAAAGGAAGAAAGAAAAAAAGAAGCTTCGATTCTTATAGAAACTTTTTTCTTTTGCCTAGTCAATAATTCAAAGCATTTTTCAAAATCAACCTGTTGCGCAGTTCCAGCTCTGCCAATGAACTATTGCCAAAAATATTCCTTCAGTAAAATCCCTCTTTCAAAATCCAGATGAAATGACTCTCAGTATTGATGAAGGGAGGGGGGGAGAGGGAGGAAAAGAAAAGAGATTTACGGATCATTGCCCAGAGTGATCATCAATAAATTTGCTTACGAGCCGCTCCTGTCCAAAGTTACAAATCCAGAACATTTGTCGATTTGGTCCGTCCGGCACCATTTCCGGACATATCCAAGCAACTACTCCCACCTTTAGTCGTTGTTCATGATTACCTTGACAAGCAGTCCGGGGGGAGGGGGATCGTCGTCGTCAGGGCGGCGTCCGCTCCTTCTTTTCCTGCCGATTCTGCGGAATCTCAGGGCGCCTGTGAGGGCGACGCCAGGGCGAATCTTCTTCCATCCCCTCCACGCCGCCTTTTTAGGCATGCCTTTCATTCGAATGTTCTTCAGCGTGTTCGAGTTATCCCGTATAGTTGCTGGGATTTCTTCAACTACAAGAAATGAGATTTTTTGAACAGCTGATCTTTTCCTTCAGAAAAAAAAAGGATTGTAAAATAAGAGTGAGAGAAGGATTAAAGGATCATCTTCGACAGGAACAGAGAATATCAAAGAGCATATCTGAACATCTCCGATTCAAAAACAAATCTTTCTTGTTTGTATTTGAAAACAAGAAATGTGAAAGTTATGCATGAAAAAGCTCAAGGATTTTCACAAAAACTGAACTTTGTATTGCGCGCATACATCAAAGTCTTAAATAACAATTTAAAAAAATTCTGATAAAACAAACGAATGCATGAAAGCTTCCTTCACGCTTTTTCTGTTTTTAAAAATCAAAATTGTTTTTCTTAATAAACTCTAAAAAATGTTTTAAAGCTATGTCTGATGCCTTAAGTAACGGCTTTAAAATAAGAAAACTCTGAATTTATTTAAAAGTCACAATAGGCTAGTTCTAACTTTAGCTGTTGACCCCGAACTCAGAACGGTATCAAATCTAATAGCTTTCCTGCAACAACAACAACAAAAAAACAAAAAAAAACACGAATGCAACAACGCTTACTGTAGGAATCTTATTACAAAAATGCAATCATTCTCTTAAATTGTTTCTGTGTCCAATGTATCCATAAAACTCAAATTAAGATTAATTTAACTAAAAATGTTTACAAATCTTTTATGAGATAGATAATTAAGTATTTGAGACTTAAAATCTTCAAATAGCTATATTGTAATTTTTTTTTAAATTAAAATTATTTTTTCCTTTAAAACATATATGTTATTTTAAAGAAGAAGAAAAAAGCAATGTATAGTGTAAAATATATAATTACACAAACAAGTGAAAAATACATTTTTTTTAAGAAAAATAACTTCGAATAAAACACGTAAGCAAAAACTGAAAACGAACTGTCACAGAAGATAATAAATGTGGCAGAGGTGCTTATTATCATTTGACATAATTCTAAGTTAGGATTTCCTCCCTCTACACTAACATTAACCCATTTTCGGCCAAAGGTGCGCAAATGCACAATTTCAATAAATATATTTTTATTAACGCTGTGACGAGTATTTTTCACAAATTTTATTTTTCTGCTATTCTCAAGGGTACTTAATACACCCAAAAATTAATAGTAATTCAATTAGTTTTTTTAACTTAAAACGGTTATTGACAAATGAAATTTTTTGAAAATGTATAATTATTCCTTTTGAGATTTATCATTATATTTTTTTGATGGATTAAAATTGCAAGTCCGTTAATAAAAAATAAAAGCAAATTTCATAAAAAAAAAACAAGCGTTCAACTAAATGGTTTGTTCATTGATTTGATGAATGGTGCCTATACGCACCATTTTATTTTTTAAATAAAACATCATTTTTTATACTCGAAATTTGTTTGTGCTTTAATGAATGTAATGTAAGCATATTTCAATGAAAATAGTACCACATTTTATAAAATTTATATGTTTGGTTTGAAATGGGTTAAAAAAATCTGTAAAAAATGTAAAATATGAAAAACTATGAAATATAGAAAAATATTAATCTATAAAAAAAAAGTTTTAGAAAAGTTTTCATGTTATGTCTGACCAAAGCACAATGTTTTCAAAAAATTATCAAGCTATGTAAGTGATACAAAATTATATATATATATATATATATANCAAGTTTGAAATATTTTGAGAAATAGGGATAGGTGGTTCTCAAAGAAAAATTCATTAAATAGAAGTCCGACTGTATATATATATATATATATATATATATATATATATCATTTTCATTTAAAACTGCATTCAATTTCACTTGTAATTTTAATTATTGGAAATTTAATTTCAATTCCATTATCAAATGTTTCTTTACCTTGACATCAGCGTTGTTTAACACTTAAAGTTAATAGTTTAAATAAAAATATTTATCAATCAGATTGTTAACGATTTTAAAATCAATTTTTTCCCTAAGCTAAAATAATAATAATAATTGTTGCAAAAGTTAATATGCATCAACTTAACTCTATATTTTTCCAATAAATATTTAGATCATTTGTTCAGTAATTATATCAGTGCTGGCGGGAGGGGGGGGGGGCAAAAGGGAACATATGTTCCGGTGCGCCAAATTCATGAAGAAATAATTGAAAGTAAAATTCCAAAATAAAATACTTTTTTCTTTGAAATATTTTCAATTTAATTTAGTAATTACGGGCTCCTTAACTTTTTCAAATATGTTTATGATTTGGCTAAAATTTGTATTGTAATGTTGTCTATTAATATTATAGTTTGCGTCGCACGTCGATTTTGTTAAATTATTTTTTACAACTTTGCGGCATATTAACTGAAAAATGTCTTTAGGAAAAGTATCCTTCAATCACAAACAACAAACGCAATAAAAAAACATCTAAGTGTAATAGTTCGGTTCAAAATTCAACAGTGTATGTTTCTAATGAACCATGAATGACCAAAATCAGGGCAATGCCGACTTTCACCGATGAATGTCAACAATCACATAGTCGCTTTGTTGAATGTCCGAAATATTTGTTATATTCGATTCGATATTCATTTATTCGTTAATATTATTATATTTATTCGATATTTAAATATCAACAGCAGATAGATTTAGAGAAACATCAGTGTTCGGAGCACCGGTCAAATGCGTTCTAGGCAGTGGCACTTGACCTTAGAAAAAATCATTGATGTAATGCATACCGGGCAGTTGCACTGAACCTTGAAAAACATTGATGTAGGGCATACCGGGCAAATGTATACCGGGCAGTGACACTTAACTAGGCCAAGTAAATATTTCGGACATTTACCAAAGCGACTACGTGATTGTCAACATTTACCAGAGGAAGTCAACAACCACTCATTTCTGTCACTCACAGTAGCATATACATTAGTAACATACACTGTGAATTTTAAGCCGAATCAAAGTTAAATTAGTGAAATTATCGAGGTATGTTGTCTTAAAAACATTATGTAAAGTTGCGAAATATTTTTCAATGCAAAATTTAGCAGCAAAAAAATACCAATTGCGGTTGATTTGAATTTTGATATTTTCTAAAACATGGATTTCCAATCTTTTTTGGATACCACTTACTATGCAGGTCATAAAATTTTCAACACCCCCTGACAAAATATATTAATAATTATAATAAAAAATATATTATTAATATTTTTGTCCCATTTTAGGCCTTGTAATTTTTTTTATATTACTCTTCTGCTATCTTATCTTCTTGCATTGCAAGCATACCTAATGGCCAATCCATTGGAACCTTATCTTATTCTAATTTTGATGAAAACTACTCTAAGTGTTTGCATAAAAATTAGTACAACATTTCACAGTTCAGTTTAAATGAAATACTTAATTAAATATTATTTCTGTTATTAAGTTTTAAAAATTTAGTATTTCTTCCACTGAACCCTAGGTTTCTGCGGAGCAACTTTTGGGTACCGCTGCTCAAGAACCCTCAAGTACCCATAATCTTGCTAGCACCTTCCCCACACACACACACAATATTCAACACCACCCACAGTGGAGGTGATTGTTCCCACGTTGGGAACCTATGATCTAAAGCATAAAATGATCTCGAAAAGCAATTAATCAGATATTAATTATTAATTTAATTTTAATTATTAATTCAATTTTAATTATTAATTTAATTTTAATTATTAATTTAATTTTAATTAATTTAATTATTAATTTAATTTATTATTAATTAATTATTAATTTATTATTAATTAATTATTGGTTTATTATTAATTAATTATTAATTTATTATTAATTAATTGTTATTTTATTATTAATTAATTAATAATTTTAATAATTAACACATTGTTAGTGGGCTCAAGTAACTAACTTATCCGAGGGTGATACAAACCCTAGTTACTCCTCTAAACTATATTCTAACTAAACGAAACATTTGCAGTGGCAGGAATCACTCAAGAAGAAATTTCGATAAAAAAAACTTACGACTTTAATCGAAACTTGTGAGATTTATTTGTATTTTTTGAGTTTTAGCTTTTAACTAAGCGTATTTCAAAAAAACCATTATAGGAGCTTAAAGGGGAAAAAAATCCCTTTCAAAATCATAAATGGCTGAAATACAACTAGCTATTTAAAACGGAGCAGAAATTATTATGGGTATAAAACAAAAATTAACCAATAAAAAGGTTTCACGGCAGTAAAGCACATGATCTGGGCGGCTAATTCAAAACTGAAAGGCAATAAATATCAATACGGAAAATAGCAAAAACAGGTAAGAAAAACATTCCATTCTAGCTTGTTTTCAATGTATCCATTACACGGGTTCAAATCCCAGCGATGGCTGGTCGATACAAATTCCGCTTTTGGCTAGCATCGTCCACAGTCCTAACATAAAATATTATCAGTGGTAGACGGATCATATGTTAAGATCCCCTTGCCACCAGGCTAACCATGAGAGGTTTCGTAGTTTTCCCCTCCACGTAAAGCAAATGCGGGTTAGTTCCATCAAAAAGTCCTTTACGAAGGCTAATTTATCCCAATACTTGATCCAGAAGTTCCCTTGTCTTCTAGATTGCGTTCAAAATTACAAGACTACGGAGTTGAACATTAGTAGTCGTAAACCCAAAAATTGGGTCAACCGTTCAATGACGGTTACTAAATGAAATATATCCATGACAATCAAAACTTTTTAGCAGTTAACACTGACATATAGCACTGTTTCTTGCCCGTGAAAAGTATATAGTAGAGAGCAGTATATAATTAAGAATAATAAGAGCTTGGTTCAACCCCCCTTCCCCCGAAAATCGGTTGTAAAGAAAAATTATTTCAGTTCCAGTTTTTTTTTCCACTTTTAACTCTGAGTTTGTTTCGATTATCGCCAAAACAGGAAATTTCATGACTATGAACTATGTTTTAATGATATTTTATCAATAAAAGTGCACTATTTTTCGTATAGCACTTCATTTTAAGTACCAATGAACCATCAGTTGTCGTTTTATCTTTTCTTTCCATTGACATTTTATTCCAAAAACGGGATAAAACTCAAAACTTGCGTAAATTTCAGGGCACTCCTTATATTAACTTCTCTTATGTCATAGCTGAATAAACTTCTTTTGTCTTCAAACATGATATACACGTCACTTCCGTCTTCTTAAGTACTTAAGTACTTTATTTATCTCTTAAAGAAGCAAATTACTAACAAAGCTAAACACTTGATAGTTACTGTAAAAGATTAAACAATAACGATCACGAAAAAACGAAACAAAAATTATTAAGTGTTTTTAACTTTTATTCTCCTGTTCAATTTTATGATATTAAAGCCATAGATTTTAATATTCTAAAGCAAACTTTAAAAAGTGCTCTTTAAATATTTAATAATAAATAATTTTTAAAAAAATCATCTTGTTTTTTCGTATAAAAAGAATTTTTTTGTACGAAAAATCTTTTTTTTAATCCTCAGAAATAATTCTATAAAATATATCATAAGATAAATTGCTCTCTATAGTTATTTAATTTGGATAAATTACCTTTGTATAGAATTTTTACATACAATTTTGTCTAGTTAAGATTAGATATAATCCATTTAACATTCTTTTTCTTATAGTATGTATCATCTTCATCAGTGGCTAGATAACAGTCCTGGCTTTCTGAATGAACCATGCACTTTTTCCTTCAAGACTAGGTTTTGGTAGTACCAGTCAGTTTATTCAATAACGATGAAGTTCGCATCCAAACATTCAATCCAACTGATCTTAGACCATTATCTCGAACACTTACCTAAGGATTCCAAAAACTATAAGGGGAATTCGCTCAGTTGACAAGCGAGCGAACAGCAAGCCATACCAACACATTCATTATAGTTTCAAAAACTTTGAGATATCGTAATCTTTAAAGATATCGTAAAGTTCAAAATTGTATCTTTTTCGCCTCTCTTCATTAACCTCTAATACTCTAAAATTATTCTTAAAACTTTTTACTCAAATATTGCTTAAAGGCAATCATGTTTTTCGGATCATGACCCCAGACTTAAAAGCATACGTCAGGCGTGTGATCATCTTTCACAGCAGATGTTCAAGTTTTAGCTTGATATGATTAGATTAAAAATCTAGAGTCCGGACAGTCTGGATGGTAGAGCGTTGGGCCCATGTCCAAGGGGTCATGAGTGCGATCACAGCCAGCCAAAAACTCCCCGTGTAGTAAATGGTGACTGGTGCACGTTAAATCTATCGAGTCACAAAGCCCTCCGTGTTCCCATAACAAATCAATACCTCTGGTGGTAATGAATTGGAGATGGATCGTTCTCTGGTTCAGGTCAAAATTATGATTTGTGAATGGATGAATGTTTCCGCCCTATAAACGGGCTGTGACGTGTGTGCGGCTGAAGTCATATTCTTGGCTATAGATGGCGCAAATGAAAAACAAGAAATGCACTTCTGCCTTAAATTCGCTTGGTTTCATCAAGCAGACTTGCTGGTTGGCAAGTGGCATTAGAAAAAAAAAGCAACAGATTTAATATCTTTTTAAGCCATTAAAGGCAGGATTTGCAGCAATAATTATGCTATTTAATTCTGGTCTTAAATCATTCAGGAAATTTTTTAGAGTATATATTGAAGTAAAACATCTCAAAAAGAATTAATACAAACCATGGTTATGGAAAGAACTTCTAGGGAAGTAAATTTTGGGTTATTACCTGTCCAGGGAAGACTATACGGGCAGCGAGTCTATTGAGCTTGGCGAGTTCTGAAGGCGTTGTGTCAAACCGGGCAGCGATACCCGCCAGTGTTTCCGAATCTGCCACCTAAAATAGAAAATAACTTTGTAATTTTTTAGTAATTTTGAAAAATAGTTATTCTTTAAATGACATTTTTCCGTACATTTTATGGAATTACTAATTATATTTTTAAAATTACTAATTATATTTTTAAAAAAGGTAGCAACTAAAATAATTGCAATTAAAATTTATCCATAGTTAAGGTTTAAAAAAGAATTCGAACTAATGTCTACACTCTTGAATAGGAAAGGAATACTAAGGAAATTTAGCAGAGATAATTAAATAAACAATCAAGAAAATGCCAAAATCATTGTAGAGAAAAAAAAAATTTTACACCACTTTAAAGAATACAATTTTAAATGACAAAATACAAAATTTGAGTGAACCTAAGAAATCAAATTTTAAAAATACGACTTATTTTTCAGGAACTATTCGTCCGATTTAAAACAGCATTCTTTAAAATAATTTAAAAAAGAATATACCTTACAATTCAAAATTTATCAGCTATAATGAAATAAAAAAAATAACTAATGAATGTTTATTAAAAGTTATATTTTTCATGAAATTATCTTTGGATAAAAGAATTTTAAAATTGTGTGCAAAAATTTTTCAATTCTTTTAAAAAGCTCTCGAGATATGGTGAAATATGTAAAAAGTAAAATAAACATGTGGTGTCCAAAAAACATGTGGTGTCCATAAAAATAAGGTGTCCAAACATTGGACTGCTCTCCTGACCGAACTGTTGGAGCTATATTTTTCAGATTGCTACTATATTTCGGGGGTCAGAAATATAGGAAGAGGGTTTTTTATCTTGCTCACTGTACAACATTAAATTCCTTGCGATATTACACCAGAGTTTTTACAGTGTACCCCCGGCAATGTAATAACAAAGTTACATTGCCCTTACAAAATAATTAAAAAATCAATGTCTGAGATTGTTTTCATTGAACAATCATAACTAATAGAAATTATTGTAACCGTAATCGAAAAAAATTAGAACAACAAAGGAATAATTACGGAAATTAACTTACAAAAGTTTGTATGATAGAATAACTTCAGAATATTAAACTTACATACTGTTAAAGTATAGTAAGTTATTATTTCAATAATGGGCGGAAATCATCAAAACACATCATAAACCATTACCGTTAAAACGGTTGATGAAAAAGAAGCTTCATTTCATTCAATATAAATGAATGGATAATGCAATAAAAAGAAATAACTTTCACTTTGGTGAATTTGCTAAAAAAATTCTTTGAAAATGGATAGAGAAATCGCTTTATATAAATTCAATAAAAATTTAACACTGTTGCACCTTTATTAATTTAGCTTTAAATTTTGCCTCAAAAGCACATTCAGATTAAATATGAATTGAAAGGACTTACTTATAAATAAATTTTATTTCATTACAATACTATAAAAAAAATTGTGCAAGCATTGCCCAGAAGAAACATGAATTAACGGCGGAAATACAGTAGCGATAGCAGCGCCACATTCAGAGTTAAAAGTAGCAGATTGCGTATAACTAACTAATTAATCAGTTTGTATTACACTGTAAAAAATTTTAGTACATCATATCACCAAAAATGATGGCAATTATTTTACACTAAAGTGGTTTGGTGAAACACCATAGATAACTCGTAGTTCTTGGGGCCTTATTACGCCAGGAGAGTGTTCTTTTACACTACTTGGTGTAAAGAAACTACCACCATTTTTCATTTTCAGTAACGTTGAAATTTATAATAACAGTAACATAAGATGCAGATAAGAGTCAGAAAAGTTATTTTTACGATACAATGTAAGGCAAGAATCATTCATTTAGAATGAATATTAAGACGAACTAGGCTTAACAGAACCGAAATTATACATTATAAAAGCATTTAACACATTTTACAAAAATTTAAAAATTGAAATTTAATTTTTATTATTTCATACCTAAAAACATACGTACATATTTTAATTCCTTAGGCGTATATAAAACAAGAAACACACGACAACTCGTACCAGCATTTTGAAAAGAGAATTTAATTCAAGTATGATGTTTCGTGATTTTCCTCCCCATTTAACGCAAATACTGGTTAGTTCCATCAAAAAGTCCTCCACGAAGGCAAATTTCTCCCAATACTTAACCCAGGAGTTCCCTTGTCTTCTGGATTGGGTTCAAAATTACAAGAATACGGAGTTGAACATTAATAGTCGTAAACGTCTGTTTAACGACGGTTATAAAAAAAAGCGCATGATCACCGAAAGTTAACTGTGAACACTATCTAGAACAGCAACTGTAAACAAATGGTGTAAAATGTTTCACGTAGGACATATTCCAATATCGAATCTACCTATGCCTTGGGAAAACAGTACTAGGACCACAATTATATCCATTGCTGCTGTTGATGAAAGGATTGACGATAATCGAAGAGTCATGGCTCACGACATCTGTGCAGAACTTCGTTTGAGTAAAAGTGCCATTACCTTCTGCCACTAAAAATCGTACTATTCCCCTCATTCTCAGCACAGCTTTACATTCACTTTAAATGCTTCACTTCTAACTGGTTAATCAGTTACACACCGTCTGAGGTGGATTCCTTTTACCCTCTTTTAGGGCGAACTTGTTATCTTTACAGTATTTTTAACGCTATTTCACTTGCCCACTTTTAGTTTAGGTATCCCTTATACGTAAAAAAAATATTAAACCACTATCGAGTTAAAAATCGATAACAAGTACAAATTTTAGGTTTGGGCTTTTAAAGTGAAACTTCTTAAGTGAATTTAAAATATTGCTTGCCAGTTTTAGTTTCCCTGAAGTAAGGATACTAAATCACCATTCACGGATTGTGCGTGCATCATTATTTCAATATTATTGTCTTTATCAATCAAATTATACATAGAAAAAGAAAAAAATATTTCATAACTACCGTTTAATTTTTTCTTAAAATTACACTTAAATTATATCGCAATTAAGTTCTTATTATTTAAAACTACGTAAAAAATATCAATTAACTATTGTAGCTATTGTTTGCATTTCACCCTTGGCTAAAATAAATATGGTTGTTAGCAAAATTCCTACTGTAACTATTTATTTGAATTTTGACTAATGCTAACCACAATAAACTAAATTCAATTTTTTGAGAGATAACGATTCCTGGTTTGAATCATTACTTTATCCAACTGCATTTTCCTGTTTGAGTGCCAAAATTAGCACTCTATTAACCTTATTCCCGACCGTGTTTCATGTTCGCTTTTAGGGGGCAGTAGTTGTTGAGGTTGTCTCAACGTCCGATTAAAGATTCTGGTAGAATTTCTACTGGGGTAAACTAAATTGTTAAACTCAACGCAATTGATCTCCGCCATAGATACCCTACCCTACAATAATGGAAGAGGCACTTTTAGTTTTTAACATTTTTTTTAAATTTCTCAAGAAGTACTTAGAGCAGTGTTTCCCAAACTTATGACTTTTGTGTACCCTTTCTAAATTTTTTGCAACGTTGTGTACCACTAATAAAAAATGAATGCATTTTTTACTATAAAAATTTCCACAAAAGTTAAAAATCACAACTGGCTGTTGACACCACTAATTATTAACTGTTAACTCTGCAAAAAATAGCCAACAGAAAAATGCGTAACCGCAAATTTTCACGACTTGCTTTGTTTTTGAATAAAATTTTTTGAAATTTTCTTTTGTTGCAAGATATTTCTCATAAGAAAGCGTACCCCCATTAAACTGTTCCCGTACCCCTAGGGGTGCGCGTACCACACTTTGGGAAACACTGACTTAGAGGATTATTTTGTAACTTTAGTGGTGATTAGTTCATGCGAGTTTTCATACTTAGCAATGAAGTTTAAAGCTTTCAGAGGTTTCAGGGATTGACAATAAATTACGAAAAAAACAAATATTTTTGCAAGCCCTATGACAGAAAATTAAGCGATAAACTTGTAATTTGTACCGATTACTTTAGTTGTAATTCGTAGAAACTGCATAACATTTCATCAGCCTAACTTAAATAATTATGGAAATATGACATTTTTAGATAAAAAAATTTTCTTACGTTTTTTACAATAACTTTAAAAATATTCAATAAAATTAAACAAAATTTTTGGAGCAATTAAAATTAAATAACGAAATTATTGTTTTAAAATTTTAATTTAAAAAAAACTGCGCAAGATATGACTATTTAAAACAATTCTTTTATGCTGGGCATGAGCTAAAAAATTTTTAAAAACTTTTTTCATAATTTTGTAGTAAATCGTATTTTGCAACTAATAAAAACAATCTGATTTGAATGAATTTAAATAGTTTCAAGCAAATTTTCTAAATAGTTTTCACACTTCATAAAAAGAGCTCAAAATGATAAGAGGTTTTTCACAAATATTATTTTGTAGCAGAAGACAAATACGAGTATTAATAACAAATGATAAGACCTTACAATAATTCTCCGGGCATCAAACTGTGATGGTACAAGAAAAGAAAACATTTTTTTACGGGGGTGATCCTCCCCAATGCCAGTGTCATTTCTAATAAATCTTGCTTAAGAGTACAAAATAAAATTTGTGGAAAACCCTTTATCATTTTGAAATTTTTTAAAAAGATAAGAAAAAATTAAGAAAAATTAAGAATTTAAATTTTTCCGCGCATGCACAGTATAAAAGAATCACTCATATCTTACGCAGTTTTAAGCAACTTTTCCTCAAATTTTTAAGCAATAATTTTGTATTTAATTTTAAATTAATCCAATTTTTTTTAAAATTTTAATAAGTATTTTTATAGTTATAGGAAAAAAAAACGCAAGGCAAAAAAATTAAGTTTTTATAAAAGGGTTCATATCTCCATTAATATTTAAACTTGGTTTATGAAATTTTATGCAGTTATTGAAAATAGCAGCAAAAGAAATCTGTATAAGTTAAAAGCCTATTAATCTATTTATTTTCAGGCATATTGTGTACAAAAATACTTATTTTCTTTCCTAATTTATTGTCTGTTCCTGAAACTTCTGAAACTAAGTACGAAAAATCGCTTGAACTAATTAACTAAAGTTACAAATTAACTCTCTAAGTATTTCATGAGAAATTTAAAAGAGTTTCGAAACTGAAAGTGTCTCTTCCATTTATTGTTATGTAGCATATCTCAACGTAACACATTTCGATTTTGGATTGAATAAACACAATCGAAATCTCCATGGAAACTTTGCTTCTTAGTAACAAGTGTATTACATTAAACTTTATGAAACCAGCAGAAGAAAAGAAACAAATCTGTTCATTGGGAGGTGCTAAAAACTAATGCGAAACGTAATGTAAATATTTTACTCTTTCGGCAAATATTTGGAGTTAAAAAATTTGCACAACATTTACTTACGTAATCTTTTTAAAGAAGAGTTTTCTTTTTTTGTAAATAACAGCGCAAAGAAAAAGCGATTTTTCGATCAAGCGACTTTTCTATTTAAACTGCTGGTGATTTAACGTGCTGAAAACAGTGCATTAAAAAACATGACTTAAAAACTCGGTTGATAGAGTTTTTTATTTATTTATTTTTTTGATCAACTTCTTTTCAAAAGATAAACAAAACACTAGTGATGCGTCTAAAATAATTAAACTTGGAGAAATGTGCTTCCACTTCACCACGTTAGGGATTAGACAAAAAACTGGCGAACACTTTTAGTATAAACTATCTTACTTACTTTTAAATATTCAATTTTTTTTTTAAAAAAATTATATCGCTTTACATTCACTTCTGTAATCATACAAGAAATAATTTACTTTTTAATACTAGTGAAGAAAAAAATTATGGCTCGATTATATTAATTTACATCGTTGAAAATACAAGTGATTTAATATATTTAACCGTCGTTAAGCAGCCGACCCTATCTTTCTTGGATTTACGACTATTAATGCTCAACTCTATAGCCTTGTAATTTTGAACCCAATCCAGAAGACAAGGGAACTACTGCATCAAGAATTAGGAGAAAGTTTGCCTGAATGGAGGACTTTTTGAAGGAACTAACCTGCATTTGTGTTACATGGAAAGGAAAACCATGAAAACCTCCCATGGTTAGCCTGATGGCTAGGGGATTCTAACCCATGTTCCGTAAACCACTGAGACTATTTTACGTGAGCACTGTGGTCGGTGCGAGCCGGATGCGGAATTCGTATCGACCAGCCATCTTTGGCATTCGAATGCAGTTCACCTCATTGGAAGGCGAATGCTATCCCCTGAGCCATCTCGGCTCAAGTGATTTAATATGCTAAAAAAGCAAAGGAATAAAAACCTGACATAATTATTGAATCAGTTGATAAAGTCTTGTCATAGATTTCTATTTAACCGATATCTCAGATCAATGGCTAGTTTTTCTTAAATAATTAATTTTTGTCGTCTCGTTGTGGCACAGTATGAGATTAAAGAAAAACGTTTGGGTAGTAACAGTCTTTCTTGGTCGTTTCGGAAGCATAAATCCATTTTCTAATATATTGATGAAACTTCTTATTCGAATTGAATTTTAAAGATAGGATTTAGTATTTGTAATTATTTTTTCCAATAATTCAATACTCTTCAGTAATTGCAGATGTTTTTTTTGAGCTGTGTAAGATTAACATAAAATTTGTAACTAACTTTTTTACATTATTTCAATAACGGAAGAGAATTATCTGATGAAGTATGACAAACTAAGGAGAAAAGATAGCTATTTTTTTTTGCCTACGCAGTCAGCCAGTAAAAAACGAATCACGCTTAATAATTTTTAATCAAATGATCAATCAAGTTTTCACGTCTTAAATTTGAATTGAAGCTTATGAAGAGACACGACTTAAATTTATTAACTAACCTATGGATGGTGTTTTTTACACAAGGGAGCGCTGCAAGCTCTTGACTGCTTCTTTTTCCGGATTACTGTTTCTGGTATGTTTTGAAGCGATTTGGCTCGCAACATGAGACTCTCTTTGAGACTCTCTTGATGACTTTGACTGACTTTGAGAGTCTCTTGAGTAGTATTTCTTGTGCATTTGTTAACTGATTTCTTAACTGACGTGTATTTGTACGTGTACTTGACTTGTACGTGTATTTGTTACTGATTTGTTATATATGTTAAAAAGGAAGAAACGTTATAAGAATCGTTTAAAGACCTGTCATTTCACGACGACGCCACTGGCGTACGCAGAATTTTTTCAAGGGGGGTGTTCATAATTTTCTGAAATTACTAAAAGAAATTCGAGTATATACAGTGCCGTTCCTGGCGGGTATGCAGCGAATGCCCCGCACGNTTAAACCTAAATAATAATTTTTAAAATGAATCTCGCAGCTCGAACAATATGCTAACACTAACGTATGACGGTGGCATGGCTTTCAACAAGAAGAAACGGTAATAAGCAAGTAAAAAGAGGTTGAATTAGGACTGGCTAGAAAGCGAGTTATTACTAAATCTAGCAACCTTGTCACCTTTTTTTTAAGAATACATCTATAAATAACTAAAACAAATTTTCCCTTCAATCTCACCAGAATTACTCCATATCATCAATATCTTATGAAATACTGTAGATTTGAGCTCAGAAATTATATAATTTAATTCTTTTATTAAAAACAAAATTATCCGTTTGAAAATATTACCTCGCCGAATAAGCTGTAGTAAGCAGCTGTATACTTTCGAACAGGAAGTGGAGCAGGTCAAGAGCTCAAGATGGTTGTTGCTTACTTTTATATTGAAAGCGACCATCCATACAGAATATTGATTATGTTGACAAGGGACTTTCAAATGAAGGAAAATTCGCCAAAACAATCGATTTTCCACTTTTTATATTTTTGATATCTAGCCATTTAACTAAACATTTTAAAACAAAAACTTTTTGAATCGGAACACAATTGAGAAAATTATCATGATTTTTGTTTTGACCACACCCCTTTGTTTAAATTTTCTTGCCTGCAGCTAGATGTATACTCAAGTACGTTTTTGCTTGTTTTTGAAAATTGCGCTTATTTTTTTTTAAATTTTAAAATACTTTTTGAAAATTTGTAAATTTGTTTTTAACAATTGTTTAAACTTATACTGAAAATTTCAAACCAATCTCTTGATAATTTCTAAAAACATTTAAAGTCCTATGTCGTGTTAAGGCGCAAGATCAAACCTAAAGAACAAACTTTCTCTGAATAAATATAATTTTTTTCAACGGATTAGGATTTTTTATTCTCAATGTATGAGGGTAGCCGTAATATGAAAAATAAATAGCCCCAATAATTTTTCTCAGGAAAACGGTCAAAGATTTGGGACTGTACAAATCATGAGATTTTAACTAAAAAAAATTAAGAAATGCTCCCCCAAAAGCAGTTTCATAAAAAAATTAGTTTTAATCAATGTTTATTGATTTTTCATTAACAAATTTCCCCTTAGATTCTAGTCTTTATCATAGATATCAATTTCATCATAGATTCAATCATAATAATCAAACATTTTCTTAATTACAATGCATAAATTTTTTACAACCTGCTAACTGCACAATTTTAAATCCTACAATCTAAAATTTTAAATAAATCATTTTAATAGTTTACAAAAAATAACAATTTTAAAAAAAAATTTATTTTAATTACTTCAAATTCTTTCATACATATGAGCATTCTACAACAAATGACCAGTAATTCGAAATGAAAAAAAATTATGACGGAATGCATTGAAATAATCTTTTTGTTGATTTAAACTTTAATATATTTCTTGAATTAGTCTCAAAATTTTTAATTTATAAAAATTGAAAATGTATTTTTAAAACAATCAAATTTACCTTTCGCCTTTAAACTTATTTAAACTATATTCTTTCACAAGTCTCATAAATTTTATTCCCAAGAATTTTATTAATTTGTAAATTTCATTATGTTTATTTTTTTTAATCAACCTCAAAATATCACGTTTTTATTCCTGTCTTTTATACAGTTATTGTTCTAAAACTTATTATGAATATGGTAAGCACTTTTTTCCCTCAAAACTTTTTTTAATACAAAAAATTTATAAACTGTTACAGAATGTCCAGCGGATGACTTATTGATTTCAAAATTAAAAATCATAGAAAAAAAGGGTGATGGAGATATCATCAAATGGTATATTTATTGTGAAATCTGCAAAAATTTTATACTGATATTTCAAGACTTTAGTTACAAATATTATTAACAGATGGCGCTACAAACAAGCAATGACTACAGTGATTGATTCTAGCGTTAAAACATGAAAAGCCGTGATTCGAAGGATCGTGCCGTATTAGAAGGTACAAACCATGTGTTCTATTGAAAAACGAGTGTTTCGAGCACTACACTCTAAAAACTGCACCTCTTAAATAAAAGGCACAAGCTAAATGTACCCTTTATTTTCTCGCGTTAGAGGCACATAACTAATGTGCCTTTAAAAATGAGAGGCACCACAAGAAATTAAAGGCACCAAAGCAAACGCCAGTCAATNACAGAATGTCCAGCGGATGACTTATTGATTTCAAAATTAGAAATCATAGAAAAAAAGGGTGATGGAGATATCATCAAATGGTATATTTATTGTGAAATCTGCAAAAATTTTATACTGATATTTCAAGACTTTAGTTACAAATATTATTAACAGATGGCGCTACAAACAAGCAATGACTACAGTGATTGATTCTAGCGTTAAAACATGAAAAGCCGTGATTCGAAGGATCGTGCCGTATTAGAAGGTACAAACCATGTATTCTATTGAAAAACGAGTGTTTCGAGCACTAGAATATCACAGATTAGCACAAAGACACAAAATCTTTGCATAAAATTTTTATAGCTTTCACAGTAGAAGTTAACTTCCTTCTGTTAAAATTCTTTGTTTCTGGGATTTTTAAATTTAAAATCAGTAAGGCATCTGCTTTAAAACGTGTATATTCGCCTTTTTTCACTTAAGAATTTAATTATAAATTTTAGTTTTCAAAAATAAGAATTTAATTATAAATTTTAGTTTTCAAAAATAAACCTTAAATAGTCAGAGAAAAAAACTTTTTTTGAACTTACTTTATATTGCTCTGTGCCTTGGGGTTGGGTGAGGGTGCGCCCCAGAAGTTTCTTCTCAGCCCCAGCAGAGCCTGTAAAAAAAAATTTAAGACGTTATGTAATCAGTTGGTATGTGTCGATATCACATGAAAAAAAATACTCTTCAATTAATGTTACTTCATTCGTTTCATAATTAAATTGGAGAAAAGTTTATTTGCTTCAAGCAATCAAGCACTGCGGTCACTCTAAAAAACACATGAATGAGGAAAGCAGAACAGATTCCAACTTGTATAGTTTGTCTACAGAAAGTACTTCCCTCTCCACGAAATCTAAAGTCGTCTGCTACTATGGATAAAAGAAATAGCGCATTTCGAAGAGGGCATTTCTTTCTCCCCTGATTCCCTTTCTCTCGCCGGCCCAAGCCAAAACCTGCCTTAAATTATGATCCAACACAACTATTTGTAATAGTTAAACCTCGTAACCATAGTCACTGCCACTACTCCAAACGAATGGCTAGGGGAGTTATTTACATAGACAAACTATACTGTGTTCATCATTTATATACTGTAGGGAAAAAAACAAGTAGAACATTTATGCGCTGTTGTTTTGAAAATGAGCGGTGTGTTTGAGTCCTTGAAACAAATAAACTCTTCTCCACTTTAATGAAGCAAATGATTTTTTTATTATCCTTTTACTTCAGTTTTTTTAGATGATTCGTTTAATCCATTAATAGTTTTTCCCAATCCAACTTTTAAAAAATTATTTTATTTGTACAGTGCGCACCAATTTTATAAATACATATTGAGTCTTAAAATTAAATAAATTTTAAAATACATGCACAATTAAAAATAATAATCAAATAAGTCAGCAAAGAAATATCAATAATATTACATAATTTATAGTAATAATACATAATTTATAGAAAATTTTCGATTTTCGTAAACTTTTAAACATTGATTTTGAGAAATATATATATCTTTTTTTTTTGGCATTTTTAATCAACTTCCAATTAAAGTTTTTAGAAAAACTTCACATTTTTAAAGATGTCGATAATTTTAGTTTACGCACTCATTACGTCCTTTAATAAAAAAAAATTATGTTATTTATTCGTACATATTTTGATTTTCACATTTTTGCTATCTTTTAATTTAGATGTGTAAACAAAATACATGTGCAGAATTACATACTTTAAAGTGATTCAATGATGTTAAAATATCAAGAGTTTTAAATCGATAATTTTTAAATATTTTTTAAATATATTTTTGCGAGTTTTGGAATTACTGAGAATTTTAAATTCATAATATCCTTCCATAAACACCATTCATATTTACTCTAAAGCTCTCTCCCTTGCTCATTTGTTTCGCCAAACCCTGTACTTCAATCGTTTTTTGATGATGAAACGTCACATCTAAACTGAAAAGTATTCTTTGAAAGATCCTAAACTGTTTTATTGTACAGTGGGCAGAAAAATAAACGAATAACCCTCAATAACTTCTGATCAGTGGTCGGATGTAGCGCGCTAACTAATGTAGTTGTTACCTTTTTCCGTCGTTTGTAGAGTAGTGCGCTACTTTTTAACCCCTTCCTTCTCGCTCCTGTGAAAATGACGGAGTGAGGTTTCGCCCTCTTTTTCTCGCTCCCGTGAAATGTCCGGACTGGAGTGTTCAGTAGTAACGCTCCAATAAGAATAAAATAATTCATTTCTTTTGCCCAGAAAACATTTTATTTCTCATTTTACACACCAAATGGCAGTATCAGGACATTTTTAAGGTAATTGTAGATAGTTAGCTTATTTTACACTAGATGTCAGCACTAATCAAATGCGTGTATTTGGCAAAATAGACACTTTTATGACCGTTTTCTTGAAAATTAACAGATCGTTAAGGAGTTAAAGGTAGTGTAGTTAGTAGAGCGATACAAAAAAAACAGTAGTTTGTAGCAATTATCTGTCCTAAGAGAATGCACACATGGGTTATCATTTGATTTTTTATTCACCCAATATCCTAAATAAAAAAAAATCAAACCGGACATTTTGCAGTCCACCTCTGACATCATACCAGCTCAGATTAGTGTAAATTAGGGTATTAGTGTAAATCAATGTATTCGTATCATCATGAGGAAGTTATAAACGCCTCTTATTGTACTGTCATTTACCGATAACAGAAAGAATCTAAGTCGGGCGTTTGTCCCTATGGCGGCACATAATAAAAAGTTTTCCAAAATTCAGTGTTCTTAGATGCTAAATGACCAACTCTAAATATTCTCGCATCGACCCATGTCATAAATATGATGTTTTTTTATTATACGATCGAAAGTTTTCAATCGTCTTTATATCTACATGAATTTTGAATTTATAACATAAATTCAAAATTTATGGTTACTAATTTGTAAGTGACCATTTTCAAATATCCGGCTACAAAGGATTATTTATATTGCATTGACAAGATTTTCGAATTGTCATTATTGCTACATATGTAACAAAAATATTGCTGCCAATTGGTCAGAGACCCTATTCAAATATCCACTATCACTCAGGTGATTAAAAAAAAATTTTTTATTTTGCATTGAATATTTGAATTTACAAAAAAGGTTTACTGCGAGCGAGTGTTTAATAATTTACAAATAAAATGCAACCTGATTATTGAACTAAAATTATAGTAATACTTGCAAGAAACTTATTCAATTTAACTTTATTCTTCATTATATAGTGCTAAATTTATAACACAATTATAGTATAAATATTTTTTACTTTATTACTATTTTATATTGTTTTTAAAAAAACTAGTTACACATAAAAAATACAAAAGAGCACTATTATAAAATATTATAAAATTTATTATATAATAAACCAATGTTTGTTTCTTGAAACGCCACATAAAATATAAATTCGAATAATATTGTTGAAAGGCAACAACTGAAAAGTAGTTTTACGATACAAATTGCATTCAGTGCTAGCATTTCTAGTGGAGCATTATAACAGATTTCAATAGCTCGCGAAATTGGTTTTGAAAGTTTCAAAACGATTTTCAATTTGGAACATAATGGGGCAAAAGCCTGACAAGTATAGGCATTTATTGAACAGTGTACGTTTTATAGGGTCTCTCGTCCTTGTTTCGGAAGCTCAATAATAGGCGCGATACATTTTAAATGAAATATTCCATTTACGAATTCTACCTCAATTGATAAATTATAATAGCGTGATCAAAGTATATAAACCTGCGTTATCTCTGATGAATAAATATTTATGAAAAAGTTAGTATTTCCTTAAAATAGTGAAATATTTTCAGGAATTATAAGTAAGTAAAACGATGCATTGAAAAGGAGAAAATATCAATTCGACATCCCCAATTAATGGATGTTCACAAGCATAGTAGATTAAATAATGTAAAACGTGCAACACGTTTCATTTTTTATGACAATGTGTTCCAAATAAGAAGACATTCCGAAGCATGATACATCTACAGAACGTAAAAAAGAGTGAGAAATCTAAAATATCTCGAGACCGTCAGACAAAAAATTAGTCAACTTAGAGCACAGGTTCCTAACAGGGGCGCTGAAGATCTCTAGGGGGTCATTATATTTTTATTTTTTTATAACCGTCGTTGAACATCCGACCCAATTTTATGGGTTCTTGAATACAACGGAATCCAATCCAGAAGACAAAGGAACTCCTGGATCAAGTAATGGGAGAAATTTGCTTTCGTGGAGGACTTTTTGATGGAACTAACCCGCATTTGCGTTGCATGGAGAGGAAGACCACGAGAACATCCCGCGGTTAGCCTGACGGCAAGGGGACTCTAACACATGATCCGTCTACCACTAAAGATATTTCACGTCAGCACTGTGGTCGGATGCGGAATTCGTATCGACTGGGATTCGAACCCGGTTCACCTCATTGGAAGGCGAACGCTCTATCCCCTGAGCCATCGCTGCTCTTAGAGGGCATTTTGATTTTCTAGAGGGCCAGTTATGAGGCTAAGAATAAAATGTTATATATAAATTTTTAAGGGGGTTTGAATATTTTTTCTTTCTTTTTGTAACGCAAAGTGGAAATTGATTTGAAAAAGATGCCTTAAAGGAATACTGAAATGCTTCCTTTAATAAAGGATTGAATTACGGATCGAGTCCTTTCACTGAAAACATCCATAACATGAACCAAGATATTTATTTTCACATTCTAGATGAATAATATGTTGTCTTGTAAATACTGCAGTCTAGTTAGTGTGGATTTCATCGAGGAAGCATTAATGTGCAACTTTTCCGACTTCCTGAAACTGAACTTTGGATTATGCATTTTTTACAGGAGTTCAACATGCAAACACTTTTGCAAAACAATGCAAGGAGCTTTAATCATTTTTTTTTAAATTATATAACATCTTTCATGGATGATAAAGCTGCATAAAAATCATGTTAATGACTTAAAACGAATTTTCAATCGGTAGTCAAATATGATCTTTTTAAAGTCATACTAGCTTAAAAAATTGAATAAATAAAAAATATTTTTTTAATTTAAAAACAAACTTAATTCTTTAGATTTTTATTTGAAAAAATTTATCTTGACTCCAAAAAGTACTAGGATGAATTTATGCAAAATGCTGCACTTAAACCAATTACAAAATTTTAACTGCACAGGTTTATTAAAAGGCAAGTAGTTTTGTGCATTAGATGAAAAATGTAAATTAAAAAAGAAATTTAAAGATAAAATTTTGAATAAATATATTTTTAACGAAATAATTTTGTTTTCAGTGAAGGGGTTGCAGTATTTTTACTGTAACTTTGAAAATTTTAACCTATACTTGGAGTTAATTGCTCAAACTAAAGCAGGTCTTAACATGCATTTTTTGTGGAAAAAAATGGAGCATTTTGTTAGAAGAAAAAAAACAATTTAGACCCTTTAAACTGAACTCGCTTCAATGTTGAACATAACATGAGAAACGTGTGCACCCATTTGTCTCCTTAGAAGCTTTCGTCTTTGATAAATATGGTATACACAGAGCAGCCAAATTATTATGACTATCTGGCAGTTTTATGCAAAATGAGCTATTGTGTCACATTGTTGCCGCTAGTGGGCAAAATAGCTACAAAAAGAGAATGCGGGGTAAGTGAACCCATCAATTGCACGGTGTTACGCGAAGAGATATGGGCAAAAAACCTGACTTAGCTGAGTTTAAAACTGGATGACAGTAGGAGCTCGAAGTATCGGAATCCGTGTCAGGCTTGTGGTCGTCACAGGCTACTGAATGCTCGACCTAAAAGGAGACTAGCCAGAGTTGTCCAGTCTAACAAAAGAACAACAGCACGCTATATAGCGGGGAATCTCAATGAATGTGCAACTGCAAACAGCTGAACTGTGCTCCTCACATTACACTGTATAGACTATGGGAGCTGCCTGCCTGCTCAAAATCCTTTGCTGTCAGCCTTGAACAAGAGCAGATGTCTCCAGTTTAGATTATTTTTTCCTGGAGGCTTGTGGCGTAACTGCCACAATAATTATTAAATACCAATTCACTAGTACATAAGACATGTTAACTCAATTCCAATTTGAGGTACCCTTTGATTGAGGAAGGTTGACATCATCGATAACACCAAACTCCACATTGATGACCCGGACGTGATATGACGTCTACTTTTATAAGCATTGCACAGTTTGACTTGTTATTTATGACTGCGTCATTGTCCTCCTCACGCTGTTGCTTCTCAGTCTCAATTACACACAACGGGATCCTGCACACACTCGACTGCTAATAGCAACACGAGAGCGACCACGCCCACAACCGTGAACTTAATACAGCTCTCACGACTAACACTCAAAACCCGGTGAACTTAATAAACCTCTTACTGCCAGCACTCAAAATCCGGTGAACTTAATACAGCTCTCCCGGTCTTTCGCAAAAACTACAATGAATCAACTTGCGGTATCCTTTCATCGAACTCTATCACTGATAAAATTCTTGTTTGGAAGTAATGTGGCATAACTACCACTATAATTATTAAATACCAATGCACTAGTAAATAAGACATGTTAACTCTATATTATCTTGAGGTACCTCTTGGTAGATGAAGGTTGACATAATCGATAACACCGAATCCCGCAGGCTAAATTTTTGTTTGTTGAGCTTATATTTTCAATAAAAACTAGTGTAGTCAACGAAACTTTATATGGTGAAAAAAGAGAAGCATGGCTTAGAGTTTAAGACAAAAAGAAGGTATTTCAACTTTATAATGCGAAGATGGATCATCGTATTTAGGGGATAAGCAGTTTTAAATAAGTTTACCGTAAGAAGGCAATAACTAGTTACAGTTTCAGATCTCGCATCCCTATTACAGCAACTGAGTCACTATAAAATTCTCTAAAACTTTTAAAATATAAAAATAAACATAAATTTAATACATAATAAATAAACCACATTCTAATAAATCAGTAGCAAACAAAATACTCTGAGTTTTATGTTTTCGTGACATCGTGATTTAAAAGCAAAGTGTTCAGGCAGATTCAAAAAGTACCGGCGTTCAATGATCCAGTACTTTTCACAATAAAATCCATATTTACCCAAAACTTTTACGGAACAAAAAATATACCGTAATTTTTGTTTACGGATCATTAGCTGAATAAATGTTATTAAATAAATATTACTGTGAAAATGTTTGTGGACTATTTGCTGAATAAATGTTATTAAGTAAATAAACATTTGTTTATTTATTTGATAATATTTATTATAGCATTTATGTATTTCATTACATAAATAAACAAGGTTATTAAACAAATAAATAGCAAACATTTTTACACTAATATTTGCTGAATAAATGTAATTAAATAAATATAACTGCAAATATTTTCACAGTAATATTTTCTGAATAAATCCAATCAAATAAATATTACTGCAAATATTACTGTTTAAAATTTTACGTTTAAAACTTATCGATAAAAAGAACAGGTACCCTGAGCGTGAGTATTTGTAACCCTAATTTAATAATGAATTTTTTATGGTGTAGTTCTCAAAGACTAAACAAATAAAACTTTTTTTATAAAGCATAAACCCTGCATACATCATGTTTGAGAGATTTTAACTCACTAAAAGAGTACCGAAATAAAAGACAGAGCAAATTAATTGAAGTTATCCAAGAGTGTGGGCTAGAAGAATTAATGTTTTCAGTCAAAATATGGCGGTGCTTGAAGTCTCGATTACTGAAACTTAATTAACCGAAGATGCTATTTCTCAGTGTGAAAGAAGAAGATGCGTTGGGATGAGATTGAGAGAAATCGACACCTGGGCGCGTCTTCATCAAGGAAAAGGAAGAGCTGCTAAAGCATTTAATCGTTCTTGTTTCCCTTCCTTGGAATGGAAGGAAAGTTGATATCCTTAGGGGAAAATGTCGACTTCTCCGTTATTTCTCCTCGTATAAGAATTACTGTCTGAGTTTAAATTGAACCCTTCTTAGATTGTCACTCTTTTTAAAAGAAACTTTGCTTATTTATTATGGAATAGTAATGTTTATTTCTGTATCGAATACAGTTTTTTCAGCATAATTCATATTTCTTTATATAATATAGTGAAATGATGACTAATAGTCAATCACAGAACACTTGCGGTTAGTAACGCACAAAACAGTCAATTAAAATTGAGAACGCATGTGTGTGAAAAGGTAATAATTTTTAATAATGCTGCTTGCTAGAATGTTACAACTAAACTTACCATCTAAAGCTGAGTGGATCCAGTTTTTCCTCATTCATTTCAATATTGTTTTGCTTGTCATCAGCATAAAATTAACAGAAGTCGTAAAGGTATTGTTTTCCTTTAAATATTTTTGTATCCCTAACTTAAAGTTATTTTCCAGTACTGCTATTATTTGCGAAAGTATTAAATTATGGTTGTGAACTCATCAAATTTGTTTGAAGTATATAATGTTATGAGAATATGAATGTTATTTTAAAAGGGTAGACTATATTTGAGGGTATCCCTTGATTCTCGCCAAGTTGTGATCACGGTTGATCACCTAGCTGGGCGATGTTGAAACCCAATCGTGATTCTGATTGGTTTAGATTTTAGCGTTATTTTTAAATGTTCAACGGTTGTAATTTCAGAGGTCCGTTAGTTCTACGTTGGATACCGGCTGGTAAGGTTACTTTTGAATCTGGTCTATAAGATCGAAGGCATATGGGCAGTCATAAAAAGGGATTTAAGAAAAAAATATCACCGCTAGTCCGGTATTACAGACGCCATTTTCGACTCCTATTTTGTCGAATTTATGTGGCGATGGAGGTACACAGACTCTATTCATGATAAATTTAGACAGTATCTAACTGTTATTAGATATTTCTGTGCACCTAAATCTGAGAATATTCAAGCTTAATGATGAAGTAAGTTTTTTTTTTTTTTCCTTTTCTTTCTGCGCCTACTCCATTAATTTTTGCTTCCATTCAAAATCCTTTTAATTGGGTTTATTAATTTTGCTTATAGTGGGTTCATTGCAAGCTATATCCGATGTTCTGTTGAAATTTTCCAATGTTTTATTGAAATATCATTATGTTTTGGCCGCTATTCCTGTTACCACGGTATTCCGCGCAAACAGGAATAGCGCCAAACATAAGTCGCCAATTTCGCCTAGTGGCACCCTCAAGTATATTTTTCCCTTTTAAAAAATGATTTCTTCGAAAAATCACTTCTGTTCACCAAGAGATCTAAATGTTTATAATAGTAATATTTGGACGTGGGAAACAGTGGCACAAGAGTAAGCAAACAGAATTCATTTTAGTATATTTAGTGTTAAGTGAATAATTTTAACTTTGGTAGAAAAACTTTTTTAACCAAGAAAAGACAATTATTGCGAAGCAATCATCGGGGTTGGTGAGCGGCAGCGAACAGGGGGCTTAGCCCCCTAGTAAACTACACAAAAAATAATAAAAATTGATATCAAAAACAATTCGTGATTTTAAAACAAATTCAGGTGCTTCTTTCAGTACGTTCTATAAAAGATATCCCGCCGCTATGAAACTCGGGAACTTTTTTTTTACTTTGGTTGCATATTTTCCCTGCATTTTTTTTTTTTAAAATTCTTCTAAAAAATATAAAGGTTTCGTTAAAGATCTGTTATTATCGCCATTTTAGGCAACGTAACTCTGCTTTATGTATTTAATATCAAATGAACGTATTTTTTTAAGAAAAATATATAACACGTAATTGTAAAGTATATGTCAAGTTATAATCATAATGAACCAAGTTCAATTTTCCATTTTGAAAAACATACGATTTAGTTAGCTTTTTTTACGCATTTTCATACCGGGTAAACAAGGAGAGAATGAAGAATGGAAATTACTCAATACATCAAGGAATGAATTTTGAATAAGAAAAATGAAATAATTTGTTCAATCAAATGGAATATTTTTGAATCAATTACAATTTTCGTGTTCTAAACTACCATTTAAGCCTTTGACGAATACCGAACTTTTCTTTTAAACTGTTTTTCCAACTAGTTATAATAAATACTCTTTTTTAGTTTACTAACTATTTTTAACATAAAATAAAACATTAAAATTTAGCTTTGCCGAAGAAGATTATTCGATTCCTATTTGTATATCCAAAGTAATGTGCTCACTACACTTGATTAAAAAAACTGCAGACGTCTATCCAAAACAAAACTTTTTGACGTCTATCGATCGAACAATCGGTAGACGACGTCTGGATGAAAACTTTTTTCTAACGCATTCATATGTATGAATACATATACATACAGAAAGATTTACCACATTTGTACAGTTAGCCAGAATAAAACGTACCACCCTGAATAACTTTTGATCTAATGATTGGATCTTCACATTCTGGGACTGAATCTTAATGGTTCGAAGGGGTGACCAAAAATATGCTAATTGATAAGTAAAGACGATATTTTAAGTCACGAAATCAAACACAACAACGGGTTCTCTCCAAATAAACATACCACTTTTACCATGGATTCGGGTTTCAGATCCCGACATATAGGGGGTAGCCGCAATTTTGGAAATATGGTCCCAGGAGAGGGATCCAAAGTTGTAACCCCTAAATGTAAATTTTACTTTTTGTGTACTTCACCATATCCAGAAAAATATGTGAGCAAATGGAAAAGGTTTTTGCACAAAATTATAAAATTTGTTTATCCAAAAATAATTCCATGATAAGAATAAATTTTAGTAAATACTTATTGTTTTTATTATTTTATCTGATAATAAACAAAAAAAAATTTTAATTGCAATGTGCACTATTTTTTTTATTATTTTAAAGCATGTAATTTTACATGGCGAAATCCAAGATTTGAACGAAATTGGTTGAATAGTTCCTGAGAAGTCAAATTTTAAATATCGTTAAAATTCGATTTCTGAGGAACTTTTTAACCGATTTCAGCTAAATTTTGTATTTTGTCTCGTGAAATTACATTTTTAAAATGATGCAACAAATAGTATACTTGCAATTCAAAATTGTTTCGGCTATTATTAAGTAATATAATAAAATTAAAAAAAATTTACTAAAATTTATTTTTTGCATAGTTGTGGGTAAAATTTGTTCAATTCGCTTAAAAATTTCTCCAGATATGATGAAATACGCCAAAAGTTAAATTAACATTAAGGGGTCCCAAATTACCCCTTATATTTTAGGGGTCAGAAATACAAATTCGCCCAAAAGAGATGTGTTTATTCAGAGAAAGTATGTTTTTGTGTCTGATTTTGTAGCTTAAAATATCTTCTGCACAAATTAATTAGTATATTTGGGATCACTCTCTCGAACCATTAAGATTGAGTTTCAAAACATGAATTATTTTTCTTTTCAGTTGCGTCAAAAAATGGAATTATTTTTTCCTATTAAACCAATAGAAAAATATAGTTATTAAACCTTTTATTCTATTACGAGAGGGCAAAGCTTCTTGTATTTACTGATACTTACGGCTCTCCAGCAACGATAATTGCTTCGCAATAATTGTTGTTTCTTGGCATAAAACAGTTGAAATTATTCAACTAAAAATACATGCACTAAAAAGAACACTTAGGCCTTCACTTCCCACGTCCAAATATTTCCCTTATGGGGGGGAAATATACTTGAGGGTGCCCCTTGGCGAAATTGGCGACTTATGGTTGGCGCTATTCCTGTTTTCGCGTAACACCGTGGTAACAGGAATGGCGGCCAAAGCATAATGATATTTCAATAAAAGATTGGAAAATTTCAACAAAACATCGGATAAAGCTTGCAATGAACCCAATGTAAGCAAAATTAATAAACCCAATAAAAAGGATTTTGAATCGAAGCAAAAATTAATGGAGTAGGCGCAGAAAGAAAAGGAAAAAAACAATTCACTTCTTCATTAAGCTCGAATATTCTCAGATTTAGATACACAGAATATTCTAATAACAGTTAGATACTGTCTAAATTTATCATGAATAGAATCTGTGTACCTCCATTGCCACATAAATTTGACGAAATACGAATCGAAAATGGCGACTGTAATACCGGACTAGCGGTGACATTTTTTTCCAAAGTCCTTTTTTATAACTGCCCACATACCTTCGATCTCATAAACCGGATTCAAAAGTAACCTTATACAACGTAGAACTAACGAACCTCTGAAATTACAACCGTTTAACATTTAAAAATAACGCTAAAATCTAAGCCAATCAGAATCACGATTGGGTTTCAACATCGCCCAGCTTGGCAATCAACCGCGATCACAACTTGGCGAGAATCATACCCCCCTTATGGTACTATGAAGATCTACAAGTGAACATAGATCATTTTTTTAAGTAATCAGTTTTTGAAATAACATTTAAAATTAAAAGCATATTGTTCTAACAAATTTGGAGAGTTCACAACATGTAATTTAATATTTTTGCTCACCAAACGGACGGATGTATTTTAAATACAATTTTTGCATTCATCACTTTGTGTTCCCTGATTCTAATATATCTACCCGATTTATCAAAGCTATAAAATTAACTTAAAATTCTGAAATAAACATCTGCGTTCTATCAAAACAAGCATTTTATTATAAATCTTTGGAACAGCAATCTTTTTACGACAAGCGACTAGGGACAGGACGATTCCATAATACAAACGGACTTAGAAAATTTAGAAAGGGGAAAATGAGCTCGATATCGGGAAAACGTTGCTGGTGAGAGTTTTAGCTTAGCAAAATATCGCCTTATTTTAGCACCAACATTGGAAGTCAAATTTTGGCGGGATTTTCTGGAGGAAAAAAAAAATAAACTTAACTAAGGTCATCAAAAAAGAAAGAATTGATTATTAGGCTTTACAGAGAAGACAGTCAGATTCGATTTTTCTTTATCTTCAAAGAACGTTTTTGATGCAGAGAGGTACGTACCTCAGTACTGTTGACAATTATCGGTCGCTGTTCCAGCAATTCTGTACATGTTGGAGGAGCGTGAGGGGGGGGAGAGATCGTGAAAAGAATTCCGTGTATAAACCGGGCAGTGGCACTTGACCTTAAAAAAACATCAGTGTAGGGTATACCGGGCAAATGTATACCGGGCAGTGGCACTTAACTAGACCTTGTATATATTTCAGACATTTACCAAAAGTCTAGTCAACTAGACCTAGTATAAGTGCCACTGCCCGGTATACCCTACACTGATGTTTTTTAAGGTTAAGTGCCACTGCCCGGCATACATTTGCCCTGTATACCCTACACTGATGTTTTTTTAAGGTCAAGTGCCATTGCCCGGTATACCCTACACTGATGTTTTTTAAGGTCAAGTATAATTTGGCCGGTATGTATTTGCCCGGTATACCCTACACTGATGTTTTTTAAGGTCAAGTATAATTTGGCCGGTATGTATTTGCCCGGTATACCCTACACTGATGTTTTTTAAGGTCAAGTATAATTTGGCCGGTATAATTCTCACATTTCATACTTTGCCTAAAAACATCCAGTATTCTATACAATGCCGGCAACATACATATATTAAGATCTAACTAACTTTAAAGTAAAAAAAAAATTAAAAACAAAAGCAAAACAGATAACAGTAATAAAAACAAAGACATAACGAAAAAATTCAACAAATAACATATTTTATACGAGTTCGAAAATGACAGCAAACGTCGCAAAAAATAAACATAAAAACAAATGCGAACGGTGACGGTAAACCTTTGAAATTTAGCCAATTCGCCAAGGAAGCGAACAAAAAAATCCCCAATATTCTCAGTGTAATTACCCTCTTTCCCTATTTTTACTTTTCCGACGAAACTCTAAGTTTTTAACATTATGGAATCGTCCTTCCCCTAGTCGCTTGTCTTTTTACGTTGCATTCAAAATTATTAATATGCACTCGATATACTTTTAACTAATGACGTCATCAATAATCGTTGTGTCATTTTATAGGAATACATTACACTTTATGCATGAAGCTGAGAGTTAAGTTTTAAATCATTTAACGAATCGCTTTCACCGTAATTCATAATAGTATATTAATGTAATCTGCACCAAAAAGTAATAATTGTAAAATGGTTAATAAGATCAGCAATCTATTTAAATAATTTTATCTTAAAAAGTAACGTAGAATTACGATATTCAAACAATAATAACTTCATAATTCCTAATTTAGAAAAGAAAATTAAAAACGTTATAATAACAGTACATGTAATTTTAACCTTTAAGTTAGAGATGAGATGCAAAAATACTTATTGGAAAACATTGTTTTTATGACTTATACAGGGGTCTGTCCTGGCCGAATTTACTACCGTTTAGCGGTACCTTCACAAATTCAACTTTAGGAAAAACGGTAGTTTCACAAATTCAACTTCAGGAAAAACGATAGTTTCACAAAATACTTTTTCTTAAAATTTTATTTTTGTATCCCTTAAGAAACGATAAATCCATATTTTTGTGTTGATTTTTAAATATAATTTTTCACAAATTATGTCAGAATTTTCACATAATAGGTACTTCGCAGAAAAACCTAGACAGACAATTTTATGCTGATGACAACCAAGTCAATATGAATATTAATGTGGGAAAACTGGATCTTACCATGTGATTTTCCAGCCAATAAAAACGTTCAGATAGCAATGGAAAATTCTACACCATCATTAGGTTTTTATATATAGTTGGATATTAAAACACTAATTATGGAAAAAATTAACATAAAATACGCAAGTAAACTTTACTCAGTGACTAATTATGGAAAAAATCAACATAAAATGCGCAAGTAAACTTTACTCAATGACAATTATGATGCTATGATATGCATATACGTAGATTCTTGAATAAATGTATCATTTTAGAAAAAAGTTTATATATATTTTAATTCCTAATAATTATTATTAAGCAAAGAACACGAAGTTCAAAGATTACGTTTACCACTATAATAAAGATATTAAATTTTCCGCTAAGTATAAAATTTAATTATTAGTTTGAGAGATTCTTTTGTAACTGCCTCGCATGTTCAAAGATCACATTCGCCCTTTTATTATCTAATTTAATTCTGGGGTCGGATTTGATTTCGACCTGATTATTGACTTTGTTTTACCGATAGATATCGTAATTTTATTCCATCGTGCGAGGCTAATCAATATGATTACAGAGTCAGAAGCATTAGTTTAAAAGACCTTCTTTTGTGAATAATCCCATTATCATTAGAACATACAAATACACTGGAGGACAAAATTTATGTGATATTGTTTATTTTGCTGCGAGTGTCCCAATTCACTTACTATGAGTGTGTTGCTCTTAATTTTTCTTTATTCTGTATTGCAGTACTGATGCTAAAACTTTTATATAATACTATAAAATTTGATTACGGTATTACAATCATTTTTTTTAAACTTCTCGCGCAGTATACAGAAATGAACTCCAGCACAAAGATAAAGGCTCTTTNAATACAAAAGGGAATGAATTTTGAATAAGAAAAATGAAATCATTTGTTCAATCAAATGGAATATTTTTGAATAAATTATAATTTTTGTGTTCTAAACTACCATTTAAGCCTTTGACGAATACCGAACTTTTCTTTTAAACTGTTTTTCCAACTAGTTATAATAAATACTCTTTTTTAGTTTACTAACTATTTTTAACATAAAATAAAACATTAAAATTTAGCTTTGCCGAAGAAGATTATTCGATTCCTATTTGTATATCCAAAGTAATGTGCTCACTACACTTGATTAAAAAAACTGCAGACGTCTATCCAAAACAAAACTTTTTGACGTCTATCGATCGAACAATCGGTAGACGACGTCTGGATGAAAACTTTTTTCTAACGCATTCATATGTATGAATACATATACATACAGAAAGATTTACCACATTTGTACAGTTAGCCAGAATAAAACGTACCACCCTGAATAACTTTTGATCTAATGATTGGATCTTCACATTCTGGGACTGAATCTTAATGGTTCGAAGGGGTGACCAAAAATATGCTAATTGATAAGTAAAGACGATATTTTAAGTCACGAAATCAAACACAACAACGGGTTCTCTCCAAATAAACATACCACTTTTACCATGGATTCGGGTTTCAGATCCCGACATATAGGGGGTAGCCGCAATTTTGGAAATATGGTCCCAGGAGAGGGATCCAAAGTTGTAACCCCTAAATGTAAATTTTACTTTTTGTGTACTTCACCATATCTAGAAAAATATGTGAGCAAATGGAAAAGGTTTTTGCACAAAATTATAAAATTTGTTTATCCAAAAATAATTCCATGATAAGAATAAATTTTAGTAAATACTTATTGTTTTTATTATTTTATCTGATAATAAACAAAAAAAAATTTTAATTGCAATGTGCACTATTTTTTTTATTATTTTAAAGTATGTAATTTTACATGGCGAATTCCAAGATTTGAACAAAATTGGTTGAATAGTTCCTGAGAAGTCAAATTTTAAATATCGTTAAAATTCGATTTCTGAGAAACTTTTTAACCGATTTCGGTTAAATTTTGTATTTTGTCTCGTGAAATTACATTTTTAAAATGATGCAACAAATAGTATACTTGCAATTCAAAATTGTTTCGGCTATTATTAAGTAAAATAATAAAATAAAGAAAATATTTACTAAAATTTATTTTTTGCAAGGAATAATCTTTGGACAAACGAATTTTATAGTTGTGGGTAAGATTTGTTCAATTCGCTTAAAAATTTCTCCAGATATGATGAAATACGCAAAAAATTAAATTAACACTAAGGGGTCCCAAATTACCCCTTATATTTTAGGGGTCAGAAATACAAATTCGCCCAAAAGAGATGTGTTTATTCAGAGAAAGTATGTTTTTGTGTCTGATTTTGTAGCTTAAAATATATTCTGCACAAATTAATTAGCATATTTGGGGTCACTCTCTCGAACCATTAAAATTGAGGTTTAAAACATGAATTATTTTTCTTTTTAGTTGCGTCAAAAAATGAAATTATTTTTTCCTATTAAACCAATAGAAAAATATAGTTATTAAAACTTTTATTCTATTACGAGAGGGCTAAGCTTCTTGTATTTACTGATACTTACGGCTCTCCAGCAACGATAATTGCTTTGCAATAACTGTTGTTACTTGGCGCAAAACAGTTGAAATTATTCAACTAAAAATATATGTACTAAAAAGAGCACTTAGGCCTTCACTTCCCACGTCCAAATATTTCCCTTATGGGGGAAAAATATACTTGAGGGAGTCCCTAGGCGAAATTGGCGACTTACGGTTGGCGCTATTCCTGTTTGAGCGGAACACTGTGGTAACAGGAATGGCGGCCAAAACATAATGATATTTCAATAAAAGATTGGAAAATTTCAACAAAACATCCGATAAAGCTTGCAATGAACCCAATATAAGCAAAATTAATAAACCCAATAAAAAGGATTTTGAGTCGAAGCAAAAATTAATGGAGTAGGCGCAGAAAGAAAAGGAAAAAAACAACTCACTTCTTCATGAAGCTCGAATATTCTCAGATTTAGGTGCACAGAATTATCTAATAACAGTTAGATACTGCCTAAATTAATCATGAATAGAATCTGTGTACCTCCATTGCCACATAAATTCGACGAAATACGAATCGAAAATGGCGTCTGTAATACCGGACTAGCGGTGACATTTTTTTCCAAAGTCCTTTTTTATAACTGCCCACATACCTTCGATCTTATTGACCGGATTCAAAAGTAACCTTAAACAACGTAGAACTAACGAACCTCTGAAATTACAACCGTTTAACATTTAAAAATAATGCTAAAATCTAAGCCAATCAGAATCACGATTGGGTTTCAACATCGCCCAGCTTGGCAATCAACCGCGATCACAACTTGGCGAGAATCAAGGGGCACCCTCAAATATAGTCTACCCCCCTTATGGTACTATGAAGATCTACAAGTGAACATAAATCATTTTTTTAAGTAATCAGTTTCGGAAATAACATTTAAAATTAAAAGCATATTGTTCAAACAAATTTGGAGAGTTAACAACAAGTAATTTAATATTTTGCTTACCAAACGGACGGATGTATTTTAAATACAATTTTTGCATTCATCACTTTGTGTTCCCTGATTCTAATATATCTACCCGATTTATCAAAGCTATAAAATTAACTTGAAATTCTGAAATTAACATCTGCGTTCTATCAAAACAAGCATTTTATTACAAATCTTTGGAACAGCAATCTTTTTACGTTGCATTCAAAATTATTAATATGCACTCGATACACTTTTAACTAATGACGTCATCAATAATCGTTATGTCATTTTATAGGAATACATAACACTTTATGCATGAAGCTGAGAGTTAAGTTTTAAATCATTTAACGAATCGCTTTCGCCGTAATTCATAATAGTATATTAATGTAATTTGCATCAAAAAGTAATAATTGTAAAATGGCTAATAAGATCAGCAACTGATTTAAATAACTTTATCTTAAAAAGTAACGTAGAATTACGTGATATTCTAATAATAATAACCTCCTAATTTCCTAATTTAGAAAAAAAATTAAATACCGTCATTCGGGGCTACTTTGTGCAAATTCGAATTCGACATTTTTCAAGTGCTGCTATTCAGTATTATGCTTATTTCACGTTAAAAATGAGTGGAATTTGAAGATAGAAGTCTCTTCTATTGCTACAAACATTTTTTTGAATTTTAAAACAAGCTCAGAGTGTGTTTTGTTCATCCAATGTCAACAACTTTCCGAGAACGTCGGATGTCGAAAAGGTGCGTGGAAACTTTAGCTGTGAAATGCAAAGGCATTGATAAAACAATTGTCGTAAGTGCAAAATTTTTTATTTATATATTAATAAACAATTATATCATGTTAGCGTTAAAAAAATTTTTGAAAATTAATAACAAATAAACGGAAAATGAAAAAAAAATGCACTTTGGGGCTACTTTGTGCAAAGTTTCTTTCGTTTTTTTTTCGACAGAAAAATGGTCAGACGTTATAAAAAAATACCTGGAACGAGAAACTACCGTGATTACACTTTAGAAAAGCTGCAACAATGTTTGCAAGCAGTTGCTGGTGGTATGTCGATTGCAGAAGCTTCTCGGAAGTACAAAATCCACAGAAATACTATCTCTAATGATATTCACAAGAAACACGTGAAACTTCCTGGTAAACTATTATTTTTCTCCTACAAAGATTTTTCCAATGAATTAATCAAACTATTTAACACATTAAAATATATTTTATAGGACATCAGGTGATTTTGACAGAAACTGAAGAGCAAGTTCTGTCATGTTATTTCAAGGATGTTATGTTCAAATTTAACAATATTATAAATGTTAATGAATATGTAATAATTATTATTTTTAAAATTTCATCCATTTCAATGTTTAAAAATGTATATGATTTCCTTTTGTTTAAACTCAAATGTTTTGAAATAAACATTATTTTTAAGAAAAAATTCTTCAAAAAAATGTTTTTTAGCGCTGAAAATTATTTTCAAACTAATATCTTTACATATCTTGATGCTTTTGTCTTTAAAAATGTCAACAGTTAACTTTTTTAACAATTTTATATCAATATTTTACTAAAAACGTGATTATTAAACTGAATTCCTATCGCTGCACAAAGTAGCCCCATTTGGGGGCTACTTTGTGCAAGGTATGTTTTGACTTATTATTCGTAAATATTACATACAAATAATGCAATATTGATCAAATTCACTCGTCTGAGTCCAGTTATGAATATAATATCGATAAATTTTACTAAAGTTTGAATTAACATAGTTTTTTTGCATGTCAAAGTTCAAAAACTGCGAAATCCTGCACAAAGTAGCCCCGAATGACAGTACGCTATAATAGCAGTACAGGTATTTTTAACCTTTAAGTTAGAGATGAGATGTAAAAATACTTATTGGAAAATATCATTTTTATGACTTATATCAATTTTATGCTGATGACAACCAAGCCAATATGAAAATTAATGTGGGAAAACTGGATCTTACCACGTGATTTTCCAACCAATCAAAATGTGCCGATAACAAATCTACACCATCATTAGATTTTTATACATAGTTAGATATTAAAATACTGATAATGGAAAAAATCAACATAAAATACGCAAGTAAACTTTACTCAGTGACAGTTATGATGCTATGATATGCATATACGTAGATTCTTGAATAAATGTATTATTTTGGAAAAAAGTTTATATGTATTTTAATTCCTAATAATTATTATTAAGCAAAGAACACGAAGTTCAAAAATTGAGTTTACCGCTATAATAAAGATATTAAATTTTCCGTTAAGTATAAAATTTAATTATTAGTTTGAGAGATTCTTTTGTAACTGCCTCGCATGCTCAAAGATCACATTCGCCCTTTTATTATCTAATTTAATTCTGGGGTCGGATTTGATTTCGAACTGATTATTGACTTTGTTTTACCGATAGATATCGTAATTTTATTCCATCGTGCGAGACTAATCAATATGATTACAGAGTCAGAAGCATTAGTTTAAAAGACCTTCTTTTGTGAATAATCCCATTATCATTAGATCACACAAATACACTGGAGGACAAAATTTATGTGATATTGTTTATTTTGTTGCGAGTGTCCCAATTTACTTACTTTGAAAGCGTTGCGCTTAATTTTTCTTTATTCTGTATTGCAGCACTGGTGCTAAAACTTGTATATAATACTATAAAATTCGATTATGGCATTACAATAAATTTCTTTTTTAACTTTTCATGCAGTATATAGAAGTAAACTCCAGCACAAAGATAAGAGCTCTTCTCAAAAAATAGGAGCCAAAACCGCCAATTCTGAATTATTTTAATATCCTCAGTGAGCCGTGGTGGCTCAGGGGATAGAGAGTTCGCCTTCCAATGAGGTGAACCGGGTTCGAATCACAGAGATGGCTGATCGATACGAATTCTGCATCCGGCTAGTACAATCCACGGGGCTGATGTAAAATATCCTCAATGGTTGACGGATCATAGGTTAGAGTCCCTTTGCCGTCAGGCTAACCATGGGAGGTTTTCATAGTTTTCCACTGCATGTAAAGCAAATATGGGTTAGTTCCCTGAAAAGATCCTCCATGAAGGCAGATTTCTCCCAATACTTGATCCAGAAGTTCCCTTGTCTGCTGGATTGGGTTCAAAATGACTGGGCTACGGAGTTATTAGCAGCCGTAAACCCGAAAATTGGCTTGACTGTACAACGACGGTTATAAAATATTTATGTTACATGCATTAAATATTCACTGAATGTGCAATATACTTTTCGGTTTAAATGAAACTAGCATTATTATAATTTTTTCCGTCGAGTTTAAAGACACCAGATTATCTTAGAATTGCAATTCATGGAAGAAAAAAAACTTTCGGCAGCGAATGTAACACTTTTTAGACTATCATTTATTTCACGTGTAGCAAAATTGCCTTCAAAGAAATATTTTAGAAAAGCATTATAAAATACTTAAAAACTTGAAAAACTACTTTGAGGATGGATAAATAAGTTTAAATTACTTTGTTCAATCGCTTAGTTTTCTTTTCTTTTCCATTTTTTTTTTTTTTTTTTTTTTTTTTTTGGAAATAATACAGTGGTTTTCTACAAATGTATATTTTTTGACAAACATCAAAACACTAAATTGCTTGTTCTAAAAACTTTGCTAATAGTAATATAACTTATCTACTGCTGACACTTGTTGATTATATTATCAAGTTACTGTCCCATTAAATATCACAACCTTTTTTTTTTATATAAACAAACTAGACACTATTTTTCTTAAATTGTTTTTTTCCTTCTTAATTGTTTTTTTCGAGACATTTACAGCAAAATTAACCAGTAATTTGTGTGAATTCCAGATTTTAGACAGAATTTAATTTAAAATTTTGATTTTGAATTGAATTTAAACATACTATTTGTCAGAGTTAATATCTGGAAGATATTTTTAGAACTACCAATATTAATTACGATTCCATATTATTAAACCTTTTAGGCAGATGGGATACCGGTCTCCCTTTTTTTTCTGAAGCTCTAATGACAAGCAAAAGTATATTTTGGTATTTTTTTAATTACAAGAAAAAGTCTAATAATTACTAAAAATGTTGGTCAGATTATCGGAATTATATTTTGTACTAAAATATAAAATGCAAAAAAAGCAGTTTAGAATTTTTTTTCATTCATGTTCAAGTATTTATCAATAATTGATTTTGTAAATTAAATAAATGTCAGTGATGAATAACAATCGTTTCTCTTAGATTTAAATAATTGCAATTTTAAAAATGCATTGTTTGGAAGATTTCACCTTTAAAGCAGAGAAAGACATGATGTATTTCACAACCATAAATTATTAATATGCTAAATATAGTATTTTTCATTTATTTTGATCTAAATCAATACAAAATTCAGTATGATCTCGATATTTCAATTTTAAAGGAACTCTAAAAAAATTTCGAGATAGTGAGTTTTCGAGATAAAAAGTTCAGAACGAAATATGTTCTAGAAAGTAGAAAAATATATTCCAAAATTCTAAAGATGTATTCTAAAAAAATATATTCTAAATTTCTAAAAATATATTCTAAAAAAATATATTCTAAAATTCTCTAAAAAGTAGAGTCATGAAACATGAAAAATAACTACTATTACAGGATTCCCACTCTTTCAACAAAGCAAAAATTAAGCACTTTTAAGGAACTTTTTTTGAAGAAATTAAGGACTTTTTTGAAAAATTAAGGACTTTTTTGAAGAAATTAAAGACTTTTTTGAAAAATTAAGGACTTCAGAAAATAGTGTGATTGTTAATGTCTATCATTGAATATGCATATGCTACCAGTGACAGTGCAATTTATTTAATTATGTACCTTCTTAAAATATCAATAAATTAAAAAATAAATAAATAAATAAACAATTTTATTATAATGTAAGCACTGATATAATCGCATTAATTTACAGACTCGCCAAAGAATTACCAGGCAAATCTGCGTATCCTTAAGAAATAAAAATAATAGCGTAACAATCCAAAACTAAAAAAAAAAAAAATTTACATTGCAACAAAACAAATTATAAATGGTTACCAAATATTTAACTTTCTTATTAGAAGCAAATCATGCTTTCTTATTTAGTACTCAGGAAAAAAAATTAAGTATTTTTGAAAAAACACTTGGTTTTCATCAATAAACTTGATAAAAAACCTAGGAGGGCTAAGATTCTTCAAACCCTGTTTCTTACAAATCTGTTTAATTTTTAATACAATCATGAATTTTAAAAAATTTTATGCTTTCTATGAATTTGCAGTTACTTATTACAGATTGAAATATTATGCAAATTTATTTAATTCGAGATTTTAGGAAATAGTTTTCGTTATGGATTCCAGTTCAAAATTTTTTTTCCTTGATACTTCTTAGTGTTTACTTAATTCCTATACTTTTTGATTTTCTTAGCGTTTTACTTAATTCCTATAAGCAGATGCACAACCAGTAAAACTGAATTTCCTGAATTCTGTCAATTTTGAAGGTTAGAACTGCACCCCCCTCCTAAAAAAAACACTATCTCTTCCATGTGCAGTATTCCCCTTCTCCACACTATTCTTTTCTTTTAGAATGCTTCTCTGTTCTCATAGAGTATCATTCTAGGCAAAGGGCAGAATATATTAAAGAAAAAGCCAATATATTAATGAAACATGTTTTCTTCCCTTGTCTGTACCCCCCCCCTACACACATTAATTTTTGTCTCTCTAAAATGCTTTACCGTCGATGCGTGGTCTAATTCTAATTGATAAAAGAACTCTATTTTGTTTTAAAAAATTGAGCAGAAAAATTGTTGCTTTCAACCATAGTGATGCTAAAAAATTAAGAACTTTTAAAAACCTTGAACCAAAATTAAGTACTTTTAAGGGCCCATATTTTCCAAAATAAAAATTAAGCAGTTTTTAAGGACTTTTAAGGACCGTGGGAACCCTGTATTAAATATGTATGTAATAATAGTCGACTATAAGTCTAAACACAACAATGATAATTTTATTTTTAAAAGTAAGACAAAAATAACTGTGCATTAAATAGAAAAAAATCGGTTTATAATGAATTGTAACCAATTGTGACTTTTCCGAAAAAATTCAATTTCTATTTCGAAAAAAATTAGACATAGCAAGGTTTTGAGAAGAAACTCTTCAACTTAACTCTTCATAGGAATTCAACTTAACATTAGGTGAATATATAATGCCAAGTAAAAAATATTTTTAACATAACAAGATTTTCGAGATATCGAAAGTGTACAGTAATGAAAAAAGTATGAAAAATATGCTTCATAAAAATCCTGCGTTGAAGTTTTACCAAATACTGTAAATTGGAACTTTTCCTCAGACAGGAAATGGCTTTTACTTATGTGAATACAATTATTTCGAATTAATATTTTTGTTTCTTTTTATTCATTGAAATCCAATTACCAAAATTTTAAGAATGTAAGAATTTTTTAAATTTGAACTTTGAAAAATACAACTTTAAAATCAATATTTTAGTGACTAGTTTTAATAGAACACGTTTCAATAAATAAAATGAAAAGAAGAAATATTCAAAACTAGTGGGCTGCGCCCCCTGCTCGCTAACGCTCGCCAACCCCCGAAAATTGCTACGCAATGTTATATAGTTTGCTCCGCAAACCAAGCTCGCTTCGCTCGCTACTAACTTAGGTACATTGCAAATGCACAAAATTCTAAGAATTCAAAACAATCATTCAAATCCATATAACAACTTTTTTTTCTAAACTTTCAACTTTTTTTTCTTTTTAGTAAGTACTGAGTCCTTAAAATAAATTTGAATTCAAATAAATGACATGTAATTCGTTAAATCTATTAGAAATGTAGGGAAGAAGTTCNTTTGAAAAATACAACTTTAAAATCAATATTTTAGTGACTAGTTTTAATAGAACGCGTTTCAATAAATAAAATGAAAAGAAGAAATATTCAAAATATCAATTAGTTGCTTTAGAAATAAGGGAATTGTTGTTTGGAAATTGTTCTTAATTTAACATGGAATACCTTTTCTGTGAGAAGCGAACTCTTTATGTGCACTATTAGGAATATTAACAAGTATGCAAAGAATTGGATTATCTTTGTTCTGAATTGTAATAAGGTAAAAGTCTTATCATCAGAGTCGAAACAAAGAAATATTGCACAATATTGGATTGATCAATACAGCATCATAGGAATTCTGTTATGTCTGCATTTCTTTTCATTCTATGTCATGCTACTGATTCTGATGCTTGTCTTATAATCAAATATCCCAGTCTTTTTTTCTTCATTTTTTGTTTATCTTTTTATATGCGTTGCGCATCTATTTTTTTAGTTTTTAAAACATGACACTTTTTTAATGCGTTTAAATTTCAACAGAGAATGATTTACTTTCTACATTACTAAAACATTTACAACATTATTTTTTCTTAGGTTTCACTGTACGATGAAAAGTTCTTACTATTATTTATTAGTTGCTATTTTCATTTATTTTCTGAGATATGAATAGATGAACCATTTTATTTGTGAATAACGGTAAACTGCAGAATTTGGAATTATTTTTCTTCACGATATTTCCAAACATGTAGTTGGCTTTACTCTTGAAATGCATTATCCTTATTTGACATTGCTTTTATTTTGAAATTGAAAACAAATTATTTTTATCCGCATATCGCTGGTTCAAAACTAAAACGACACTTCTGCATTCACTTCTCATTGAAATAACATGAGAAGTGAGTGCAGAAGTGTCGTTTTAGTTTTGAACCAGCGATATTATTAATTTAATTTTTTAAGAGAAAGCATATCAAGTTTCAAAATTTACTACTGTTAATCTAAAGAATCACAAGGTTTAGCAAAATAAAACATCATTTTGATTGTGAAACAACTATAATTTTTCAGAGAGAAATTTGTTTTTGTAATGAATTATTTCTGAAATTTTTTAAGTGAATCGAAAAGTTTTTGCACACAATTATAAAATTCGTTAATCCGAAGATAATTCCTTACAAAAAGAACTTACCTAATTATTATATTTACTTATTTTCTTTTAACTATTTATTATTTCCTTAAATAATATTTAGAAATAATTTTGAATTGTGAGGCATGCAAACTTCTTACATCTTTTTAAAACATGTAATTTTATGAGGCAAAATACAAACGAAATTGGACTAGCAGCTCTTGTGAAAAAGAATTTGTATATTTGAATTAGTTTTCTTAGGAATTTTCTACTTATTCCATTCAAATTTTGTTACTTAAAATATGAAATCACATTCTTTAAAATGATGAAAATTTTGATGAAAAAATGATTAATGTACTTTATTCATAAAAATTTTTGTTTATCATCAAATAAAATAATAACAAAAAATTTAATATTTATTAAAAAATTCTTTTTCGTATAGAATTATCTTTAGATAAACGAACTTTATAATTGTTTGCAAAATTCTTTCAATTCGCTTAAAACTGGATATAGCGAAATATTTAAGAAGTAAAATTAACACCTTGGGGTTCAAACTTGAACCGTTCTCCTGAGCAAACTATTGGAACCATATTTCCGAGATTGCGGCTACTCCCAATATTTTGGGGATCAGAAATCCAATTCCGTCGAAAAAAAGCATGGTTATTCTAAGAAAATACGTTTTTGTGTCTGATTTAGTAACTTAAAATACCATATATACTAGCTAATTAGCATGTTTGAGGTCCCCCCCCCCTGTGAACCATTAAGATTGTGTCCCAGTAGGTGAAATCAGATCATTAAATCAAAAGTTATCAGTGTGAATCATTTTTTTTTCTTTTGCGCAGTGTACATAGCATTATTTAGGCAGGTTTACTAGTTGTTTTATTTTTATTTTGTTATATTTTAAGAAAACTGTTTACTATGGTAATTTCTAACTATGGGTATTTTAAACTCAATTCAACACATTGAGAATAATTTAATAATAAACTCGGAATGCAATAATGATCACCTTTAGTATTTATTATTAGAGCCTTTGTTAAAAATGGAATAAAAATATAGTGCACATTAGAGATTTCAGATACCCTTAACTTAAGCATTTTAACCCATCATTATTGACGTCGTATACTGCACTAATAAATTGAAAAGTTCTCAAACTTTTTTCTAAACGCCTTTTTTAGCACTTCCTAATTGGTTTGTAAAATATAAATTTTTTAGCTTTCGAAAACTATAATCTGCAAATTTTAGTTCTTTAGAGGTAGGGCTTTCTATGCCACAGAATAAGAGTAAAAAATTGATTGAAATCGTCTTAAGCCGGCTTATATAAAGGTCAATCGCAAAGACAATTTCTAGCAGAAAGGCAACGTATTCTTATCACACTAGACATATAAACTATTTTTTAATCATATCAACCCCACCTTTTCTCTTATTGACCTCAATAATGATTGTATAGAGTTTGAATGCTTTTTATTAATTCCCACTTTAATGATTGTTTTGAATTTTATTTTTCCGCGAAGATTGCAAACCTATATACTAAAGGGTTAGTATATATAACAAGTGCAGACGGTATTTTAAACTATGAAATCAGACACAAAAACGTACTTCCCAGAATAAACATACCTTTTTTTCGACTTATTTGGATTTCTGGCCCCAAAATATAAGGAGTAGCTGCAATTTGGGAAATATGGTAACAATAGTTTGGTCAGCAGAGCGATATAAAGATTGGAACCCTTAATGTTAAGTTTACTTTTTTCGTATTTCGCTATATCTCAAGAACTTTTTAAGCGAATTACGTACATTGAAATGCTGTAAAAAATTGTACACCTTACAATTCAAAATTTTTTCGATTGTTATTAAATAAAACAATAAAAAAATAAGAAATATTTACTAAAATTTTTATTTGCATGGAATTACCTTTGGACAAATGAATTTTATAATTGCTTATAAAAATTGTCCAATTCGCCTGTTTCCGAGATAGAGCGCAATATGCAAAAAAAAAATAATAATAATAATAATAATAATAATAATAAATAAACATTAAGTGGTCCAAACTTTGGAACGCTCTTCTGACCAAAATATTGGGACCCTATTTTCCAGAATGTTTCCCATGTTTATTCAGAGAAAGTGCGTTTTTGTGTTTGACTTCGTAACTTAAAATATCGTCTGCACTAATAACACTGGCCCGTTTTTTATTTTGAGGCACTGCACATAGCATGAAATTAATTAAAAATTAATCATGATTTCAGAAATGACAGTCGTTACTCAATAGCCATAGAGGATCAAAACAACAGTTATTCTAAATAAAACTCTTACCTTCATCTCTCGTTACTGATGAATCTGATGATTTTCGATTGTTTTCTGAATTTTCAATTGGGTTGTTCTTGTCTGTCTGTTCGGTTTTTTGTTCTTCTTTTTGAATTGCATCAGAATCAGTTTCACTACTGTGGAAGAAATTCATCATTATGACCAAACATATAGTTCACTTTATACGTAGCATTTAAATGATGCGTCATTTCGAAACAAAGTCTTTCATTTCGAAACGAAGTCAAATTTCTCAGAAGCCAATTAAAATTCTTGTCTTTTTCAGACTTCATTGCTTAAGAACGAGATAAGAATGATTTATTGCTGATAAAAACTAGAGATACCATTCAAGAAAAAATAGGCATTCTTAAATTGTTTGCTACCTGGAGAGATTATCGGAAATTTTAAGTGTCTGTCTTACTTCGTTGCTTTGACTTTTATTTTGCTATCTTCTTACCATGTTTACAATTATAGTACAGAATTTTCACATGATGGTTAAGTTTTGATTGAACAAAAAAAACCGTTTTATAAGTTTTTTAATTTTGAATTTCAGAATCCTTTTAGATTTTGTGATTAAAATGAACCGTGTGCTTACTGTAAAACAACTGGATTAATGATATCAAATCTTTTATTTGTTTTTCATCATAATTTTAGTCTTTTATGATATAAATCTCTCTCTAATTTTTGCGCAGGTCGATACTATTTTTTTAGTCAGAATATTGTTGTAAACTTTTTTTTTAAAAAATCGCGTTAATAATCACTGGCTTTGTTTTATTCATAACTTTAATAGTCTAATTCTTGTTTTGTCCAGGGTTGTTTTGCCTTGAAAAGAAAAATTGCAGTAAATGATCCAGTGATTAGTGCAAAGGTTTTAAACTCTTAGGTTATGTTCGACCAGAAACATATTTGTTGAGAAAAAACTGTAATCGCTCCTCTACGTCCGCATGTTATCAGAATGTTCTGATTGGACATTAAGTTTGAGCCCAAGAAGGCTATAAATAAAAGTAACTCTATTTCTCTGATGTTCCTTTCTATTTCTCCTGACCCAGTGTACGTTCCAGCTGTGTAACTCTCTGTGTAATGTTCTAATAAACATGTCTTTCTCCGATCCACTGATCTCTGAATTTCATTACAATAACAATATTAACAGATTACGCAATATAGGCGGTGTCAATTTCCTTATAGTGAAACAATGACTTGTGTTATCCTTCTCATCTTATAATGAAACTACAATTTACTATAAATTTTAATAAGACAATGGCTGGCGTAACGTTATGTCCTCCATTCTGGGAGAGTATTCCAAAATTTATTGCAATAGTGGTTTACAGTTCGAACATTACATAATCAACGCAACCTAATAATCATTCCTCTCCATGTCAGGGGCGGATCCAGAAATTTTTCCTGGGGAGGGTCATAGACTCAGAGATCCCCCCCCCACACAATAAATTTTTTTATAAAAAAATTTTTTTAATATTTTTTATTGAAAAAAATATTGTTTTTTTAATGCTAGTCTTCTCATTTATTTTTTTCATAATGAACAATACATAATTAATTCAAGCATTCTAAATCTTTAAATAATAAATAAAATGCGTTTTTTTAGAAACTTTGTCAATTACCATCTTTGGTCGCGCTTCAACATTATTAATGTTTACAATCAAACTATGACGAAATTCGTTTTAAACTTTTGGATTATGATTCTTGAAACAGTGAAGAAGATAATTAGATGGAAAAAAATCGATTTTTCGACCTACCTAGGTGTATATGCCCCTTTGAATAATTTTTTAAATATTTTACTTCTTTTGTGAACTATTAAAAGAATTATTATTTTTATTTTTTTCCTATTTTTGGGGGGGGTGTATGACCCCTATGACTCCCCCCCCCCCCCTGNGCCCCCCCCCCCCCCCGCTGGATCCGCCACTGCTCCGTGTGACGCAAATGCGGGTTAGTTCCATCAAAAAAAAGTTCTCCACGATGGCAAATTTTTTCCAATACTTCATTCAAAAGTTCCCTTGTCTTCTAGATTGGTTTCAAAATGACAAGACTACGGAGCTGAAAATTAGAAGTCGTAAACCCAAAAATTGGGTCTGCTGTTCAACGACGATTATATTAAAAAAAATATTTAAAAAATTTAATAAAAACTAATAATTATGGGCTGGAATAGCCTGGTTGGTAGGGCACTGGGCTCATGTCCAAGAGTTCGTAGGCTCGGTTCCCACCGGCCGAAGACTACCAAAATAGTAAATGGTGACTGTGCACGTTAAATCTGTTGAGTTTCAAAGTCCTTCATGCTCCCATAACAAATCAATACCTCTGAGAGTACTGATCCAGGAGTTTCCTTGCCTTCTGGATTGGTTCAAAATTATAAGGCTACGGAGTTGAACATTAGTAGTCGTAAACCCAAAATTGGGTTGGCTTTTCAACGACGGATATAAAATAAAATAAAATCTAATAATCATCATTGTGACCAAGCATTGAAGACGAATGCTAAAACTGCTGATTTTAGCACCAAAACATCACTTTTCTTTCTAATCACTTTTAATTTTTTCGTTTCCAACATGCTAGTTACTAGTTAGAACAACCACTCTATTCATTAAACTTTACTCCATGTAAATTTTTTTGTACATAAGGCCAAATCAATAAAAAAAAACAAATTTCATATAGTGGAGGTAGTGGAAATAAAAATTTGTTTTTACTCCGAAAGGGTTGTCATAAAATTTTCAATCAAAAAAGAAATGTATATAGCATTATAAAAAACTTATATAAATGTATATAACATAGTAATAAAAAATAAAATTATTTAAGTATAATTTTAGCTAAATGCAGTTATTTTATAGCCATGCTTCATAATGTGCATAGATTAAAATTAAAAAGAAAAACTTAACGAGTCATACATTATTTTAAAAAAATCTTCAGGAATTTTTGAAATCTAGAATAAATTAGACGTTTGACAAAACTTGTGGCTTTATTCTGTTAGAATACATAAAAGCCATGGTCAGTCTTGTTTATGCAGGCAGCCAGAAAAATTCTAATAAAACGGAAATAGTCATTCAAATAGCTCAACTTACTACAAATTCACCCGTTGTGGTTAATGTAAAAGTTAATTTCTACGTCATTTTTTCATCAGAAAATGAAAATAACGAAATACACATTTTTTTACCAATTCTACTAATTTTCATTTTAGTCAGAAATTGTTAATTAGATTACAAAACAATGCAAAAAAATGTCATAACTATAGATAATTAAAATAAATATGAAACCAATAAAATATTTAACTTACTCGCAATAATAATCTATCCATAAACAATTAAACCTATTTAAAACTCCAGATTAAATTTGCTTATAAAGATTGTTTACTTCAAAAAAAAAGTCGATAAAGAGCATAATAAACACATCCCATTTCCTTTTAGTAAAACGGCAAACTTTTCACTTTTTTAAAAACGGGAAAACGAATAAAAGCAAAAAGTTCTCACTCAATAAAATCTTGAGATTAAAAGCATTAGCATGAAACGAGAACGATTAAATTTATTTCTTCCCAAATTATCAAACAGATGAGGAAAAAAAAAAACAGGAATTTCCGGGAATTCTGCTTAGTATAAAAATGTGAAGAAAAAGAGGGAAAGAGAATAGAAAAATATTTTTATCCCATCATTTATCATCTCTTTTTAAGAACACGGGATTTTATTTGTTAAATGCACAGCGTTCGTAAAAGGATAAAAAAGAGAGAGAGAAATAAATGCCGGTCACTTACGATTGGGCTTCGGCTAAAGACTCTTTGCTGTGATAGCTCTTCGACTTTTTCCCCCTGAAAAAACATTAAGGTAATCATTTTTCACGAAATTCATTTTAAACACGAAACAAGCTTTTTCAATATATTATATTTTCTATGAGAGAATATTTCTTTTTTTTTTTCAAAAGGGATATGTTATCATGAACCTTTTTGTTTCTTTTCTATTTTAGCTAACAAATTTTTAAATAGAACATTACACGGTATCAGTTATCTTAATAGAGCTTTTATTAAGAATTATTTGCTTAAAATAATTTTTTAAATATTTTTTTTAATTGTTTAGAATTTTAATTTTTTTTAATAATTAATTGTAATGTTTCTAAAAATATATTTAAACTATTATTTTTTTTAAAAAATGTTATGTAATTTCATATGAAAAATATATAGGAAAACAATTTTTCTTATTTTAGTTAACAATTTTTTAAATAGAACACGGCATCAGTTATCTTAATAGAGCTTTTATTAAGAATTATTTGCTTAAAGTAATTTTTTCAATGAATTTTTTTTAATAGTTTAGAATTTTAATTTTTTTTTAATAATTAGCTGTAATGTTTCCAAAAATATATTTAAACTATTATTTTATTTAAAAAATGTTAGGTAATTTCATATGAAAAATAAATAGGAAAACAATTTTTCTTATTTTAGTTAACAATTTTTTAAATAGAGCATTACACGGCATCAGTTATCTTAATAGAGCTTTTATTAAGAATTATTTGCCTAAAGTCATTTTTTCAATACATTTTTTTAATAGTTTAGAATTTAAATTTTTTTTAATAATTAGTTGTAATGTTTCTAAAAATATATTTAAACTATTATTTTTTTAAGAAAAATTTTATGTAATTTCATGTGAAAAATACATAGGAAAACAAATTTTCATTGTCTTTGTGTGCTTGACTTTTTTGAATTATATTCGAAGCTGCATTTTTCACTTTTAGATAAATGTGGACTAATTGTCCTTTTGTGATAACAACAAACGGAAACAATGAAATAAAGGAAAATAAAAAATTTGAAAACTTGTTTTACATTATTTTACAATGGGCCACAAATATTGTATCAATAAATATATCGTAGAGAATCCATAACAAAAAGAATTCTGTAAGAAAAACAGTTAGCCAAACAGGATATAAAGGGGTGGTCATAATAAAGTAGCTTCTCAGTATATTATAGACTTACAGTAAGCGAAATAAATAAGTGAAAACCCAAAATAACTTTTGTTCTGATGATTGGATTTTCATGTTCTGGCTCCATCTTAACACTAGATTGCCTAAGGAAGTCATTTTGACTGCTTTTAATTTCAATTAAAAAAGAAATGATGTATATAATGACACAATTTCTTAGAATTTTATACAACATATAATTTTTTTATTGTTAATATTTACTAATAACTTGTTATATAACTATAAATAATGTAAGAAATATTAAAAATTAATTTTAAACAAATTTTTCTACACATTATTTATTTTTTTACAATCCAAACATTTTGACTGCTTTTGGGCAATATAGGTATATACTAAATTTCAGTCATTCTAGTGTTATTGGCTCGAGAGTCTAATCTTAAATATGTTAAGTAATTAGTCCAGACAATATTTTAAGTTATAAAATCAGACACTAGAACATACTTTATCTAAACAAGCATAATTTTCTACGACAGATTTCGATTCTCAATCCTCAGTCTGGAAAATAGTTTAGACAGTTTACTTTAGACAGCTTAGTTTAGAATTTTTAATGCTAATTTACCTTTCGCAATTGCTACTAGGACGAATAGAGAGAAAAAATAACAACACAATTATAAAGTTCCTTTATCTGATGATAATTCAGTGCAATAAATAATTCTTAATAATTATTTATTATTTTGTTTAATAATTGTCAAAAGAATCTTGAATTGTAAGACATACAATTCTTTTAATCATTTAAAGTTTTGTAGTTTTAAATGGTAAAATACAAAATTTGAATTAAATCAGGAAGAAAATCTCTCGATGAATTAAATTTTAAAAACATCGCGCATTAAGAATCGCATTTCTTGAGACCTATTTTGTTTCAATTTTGTAGTTTCTGATTTAAGATTACGAAATTTCAAATTATATAAAAAATTTGTCTGCCTTATAGTTCAAGACTTTTTTTTTCGATAATTATTACATAAAAAAATGAATAATTGCGGGAAAAAAAACTTTGTATTGAATTATCTTTAGAAAAAGGAATTTTATAATTAAGTTCTAATTTTTCTGTTCTCGAGATGCATCGAAATACGAAAAAATAGAAATTAGCACTTAAAGCAAAAGGGTCCAAGCTTTCGATCTCTCTCCTACCTGAGCTATTTTGATCAGATTTTCTAGATTATAGCTACCTCATATTTTTTGAAAAATAAGAATCCAAATAATTAGAATAAAAGGTATGTTTTTTCCTACCAAGTACGTCTTCTTGTCTATTTTCCTAACTTAAAATATCGCCTCCCTTAATTAATAGCATATTTAAGGATAGACCCTCAAACCATTAAGAGTAAATACAAGTTCTTAAAAATTCGATTATTAGATCAAAAGTTACTGAAGATATTCATTCTTTTATTTCACGCACTGTACACTATTCACTGAAATAACTTTAGTATGATGTATAATAAGCTGATTTTTTATCTGATGAATTTTTTTCCCCTCTGATTTCACAAAAAATTAACTCAGCAGATATTTCAATTAAATAAAAACTATGATTACGTAAAAAAATGCGAAAAAATTAAAAAATTTGTTAAAAAAAAAAATTTTTTTTTCATTTCTGGAATTTATGCAAATTGCCTAACTTATAAATGACGCTTATACTATAGAAGTACACAAGCAAGATAAGCACTGATTTCGGTCAGTTTTCTTTCAATTGATGGCAAGTTTACTGCTCGTAGCAAAAAATAAAAGCTAATTTCATGTTTATAAATAAAGTTTCAGCTTTTTTTTTTTCCTTTTCATACTTATTTTCAAAAAGTTATAGCTTTGAGAATGTTGTAGATTAATAAAATCTCTATCCCTAGATAAACAATCATTTAAATGAATACAGTTTATAAAGTAAGTTTAAAAAAGTATTATTATATTGACAATCGTATTTGTATTAGCTTTAGAAATCTGAAACTATTTTGTACAGGATGAAATAAAGTAAGTCGATATTTTCAAAATATAGCATTTAAAAAAAACTAAATATTTCCTAATTTAAGCTACAAATATTTTGATTTTAAGCCTTTTATTACATTTTATTTTTTAACCGTCGTTGAACAGTTGCCCTATGTTTTTTGGATTTACGACTACTAATGTTCAACTCCGTAGCCTTGTAATTTTGAACCCAATCCAGAAGACAAGGGAACTCCTGGGTCAAGCTTTGGGAGAAATTTGCCTTCGTGGAGGACTTTTTGAGGGAACTAATCTGTATTTGCATTACACGAAGAGGAAAATTTGTGATCTTCTTCTTAAAGTGCAAGCACCCTATTGTAGTTAGTGAATTGAGTACTCTCATCAGGAAGGTATTATTTGTAATAGAAATTAACTATCACGATTCGATCATGATTTGATCAATGATATCATGATAATTTTTTTTTTAAATTTATAAGAATTCGTACAGTATTTACTGTTAAAGAAAACTATTTTTGTATACCAGTAGGCATGTTGTTAATTTTTTAAAGAGCTTATTGTTAAGTATGTTTATATGATCTCGAATGCTTCTAAAATGAATCACTTAAAGCTTTGAGTTCATAATGCTAAATCTGTTTTAATTTGAAGGCATCAGGCGCTTGGAATCTTAATTTTTGATCACGTGTTTTTTTACGAAATCATTAGGAAAAAAATTGACAGTAACGTTTAAAGCATTTTTACCAAGATAGAAGTCACACATTTGGTCCTTTATGGGAAAATAAGAAAGTTTCATTTCAATATTTTGTTATTATCGATCAGTTATCCTAATAAACCGCAAAACTGAACAAAGCGTTTTTATCATAAAGTCTGAAAAAAAGTCTGAAAATTGGACCATGTGCTCCTTTCCAGATATGAAGAACAACTTTAAAAAGTCTCATTTCAATATTTTGTTATTATCAGAGTCATTAGCCTAATTGACTGTAAAGCTAAACAACGCGTTTTTACCAAGATACAAGTCACAACTTGATCCATGCGTTAATTGTGAATTAATAAAAATAAATAAAAGAGATTCATTTAGATATTTTTTTATTATCAGAGTCATTAGCCTAATTGACTGTAAAGCTAAACAACGCATTTTTACCAAGATACAAGTCCCAATTTGATCCATGTGTTAATTGTGAATTAATAAAAATAAATAAAAGAGATTTATTTAGATATTTTGTTATTATCAGAGTCATTAGCCTAATTGACTGTAAGGCTAAACAACGCATTTTTACCAAGATACAAGTCACAATTTGATCCATGCGTTAATTGTGAATTAATAAAAATAAATAAAAGAGATTCATTTAGATATTTTGTTATTATCAGAGTCATTAGCTTAATTGACTGTAAAGTTTTAACCAAGAGAGAAGTCACAACTTGATCCATGTGTTAATTGTGAATTTAAAAAAATAAATAAAAAAGGTTCAATTCGATATTTTGTTATTATCAGAGGTATTAGCCTAATTGACTGTAAATCTAAACAACGCGTTTTTAACAAGATAGAAGTCACAATTTGGTTCATGTGTTAATTGTGAATTAATAAAAAAAGAAGAAGAAAAGCCTCATTTAGATATTTTGTAATTATCGGGCTGATTAGTCTAAGAGTCAGTAATGCTAGCTAATACGTTTTTACCAAGGCAGACACAAAGCGGTGATTACGTGTAGATGACCAGATGCTCACCACAAGCAGCAAGTATTAAATAAGACAAACAGTGTAATAGAAATGGTTAGTAATTATAAGAGAAATCCGTTTTCCTTGATTTTTGCGTAAATGTTATCAGAACACGTGACATAAAATCTAAAAAGGTTAAGTGATTATATATTAACAAAAGCAGCTTAAAACTGTTGATTTTTTTTTTTACAGTAATCCTTAAAATTCTCTCCCGACTCAGAGGATCAAAATTCTAGAATAAAAACAATAGATCCTTGGGTTGACAATTTTCAGACTAAGCTTATTTTAAATCTTAAAGGAAAACACAGCTTGAACTGATCTTATTGCACATATTTTTCATCTTGAAGTTTCTTAAAAAGGTCAAAATAAATTTATGAATGAATCTGGAAAAAGCTTTTATTATTTGAATGAAAATTTAATTTTAAAAGCAGACATAGGATTTTATAAAAATGAATAAATTCAGAATGTAAATACACCAAGAATCATAAAGTTTAAAAATAAACTTAATTGAAAAATGATGTTTTCCCAGTATTTTTATTTCGAAAGCGGATTGTTGAATGAATAATGCTGTAAATCTTTGAAGAATTTTCTTTTATTTCATAAATATATATTTTCTATAAACTAGGAGGCTTCGCCCCCTGCTCGCTGGCTCTCGCCAACCCCCAGAACTACTTTCGCATTTCATTTCGGATTGCTTCGCAATCCAATGCTCGCTTTGCTCGCTCATTGGATACGTTCTTAACGTCTAGCTTTTGTATACTTTTTTGAATACTCAAGTTCCGAAAACTTTTCACTGTAGAAAATTCTAAACCTGTATATTTCAATATTAATTTGAAATTCCNCGTGTAAGAGAAATAGTAACGTAAACAAAACAAAGCAAAAGTTGCCACCGGTGGAAAAGAAATACAGCCAAAATTTGAGAGCCACGTAAGAGAATTATATATATTAGATTATTAAATATAATGATATTAGGAAGGATTAGTAATTAGAATTCGTTGGTATTCTAAATTTTATAATTAAACCAGTTTCTAAATTTTATAATTAAACAAGTTATAAATAAAAACAAGTTTAAAATATTCAATTTAGAATTCTGTATCATTTAAAAAATGTAAGTTTTAAAATGTCATCGCACCATTTCCGGTAGTGATTCGGCAGTTTTTGTATCCTACTTGTTTTTGAAGTTCAATTCTTAATGGGTATACTTTTTAGCTTTCATTTTTTACAAGGATTTTAAAAATACATGTTTACGGTGATAATACAAAAAGTGTTGTACATGATTTATTTTTAATAATTAGTTCATCAAGTAGTTATAGAAAGATTTCAATAATTTAAAAATATGTATGACATTTTTAAACTAGATTTCGTAACTTATCAAATCTTTTTTTAAACTTCAATATGTATATAGAATTTCTTTAATTAGTTTTTAACATATTCGAAGATATGTGTGTGGTTTTCATTACGTAATTTTTCTTCTGGAGACATTTAAGAGATTTTTAAAAATGGCCTGAGAAACTTGATTTTTGCGGAAGGAAAATCATTAACGAGTTATTACTCAAAATTATACATAAAGAGTAATAAACAATGAAACATCTATTCTTTTAATTTTAAGAAGCAATAAAAATCTCTATTATGTATTATTTAAAGAAACGATAAAAAAATCGTATATTTATGTCTTTTTTACGAATAATAAAAAATGTAATTTAAATGTCCATAAATTTAAACATGGAAATTTAAATATGCATAAATGATTATGGTTTAGCAACTACTTCCTACCACAAAACGTTTACCAAAAAAATAATACACTTTTTATTTCAAAAATATCAACAACGACCATAATTTATTTTGGATTTATATATTTTTTTATTTTATTTTTTTCAAAAAAATAGGTTAAATTAACATGATAGCTCATTACAATTTCCCTGCATTTAGACGTTCAATTTATACATTATTTTCTATAAGAAATTTAGAAATGAACACATCGTTTTCGCAGAAATCTAACGAAATAATATGATTTAAATAGTATTGACGAGGGAAAATTCTTATGTTAAGAAGAGATAAAACGAGCAAAGTATATGGATCAAACGAAAGCTAAATGCGAGAGAATATTTTTAATGTTGACTTTAAATTTGAGAAAATTTAAAAACAATTCGTTACAAATTTAAATTCGTTGCAAAATGAAAACTAATTATAATTTTTTTGTCTTCTAAAAACTTGATCAAAGCAATATTTGTATTTAAAAGCATTTTTAACACTATAAAATGAGATATCTGACCTACCAGTTACACAAAAATCCTAATAAGACTTTTGGATTTAAATAACAATTCATATTCAATCTTCATCACTCACATAGAGATAAGGAAATGTTCAACTTATAACGATAGTAGAAGCAGCGTCAATATCTAAATAGCATTTTTAACACTATAAAATGACATATCCCACCTACCAGTTGCACAAAAATCCTAATAAAACATTTGGATTTAAATAACAATTCATATTCAATCTTCACCACTCACATAGAGATAAGGAAATGTTCAACTTATAACGATAGTAGAAACAGCGTCAATATCTAAATATCATGACACGCTTCTCAAAGAATCAGCTGAACATTTACATTTTGTCAAGGATAAGTTATTAAGAATTAATCTTAAATGCGTCAGCGAAATATTCCAATACTCCTGTTGCATTGTTTGTAAAACTTTTTACTTTCTTTCTCGCTGTATTTTTCAAATTGAAATAACATTTCAGTTTTTCAACAACAAAAAATTAAAGTGAATAGATTTTTCACAAAAAAACCAGCATTAAATACATTAAAGATCCAAAAAAACTAAATTCTTCATGCAGAAGAATGTTATAATAATTAACTTTCTGAAGTATATCTGGAATGAGAACAAAACAAATTTATGCTGTTTTCCTATTAAAGATATAGTGTTCATAAAATCTATATCAAGACAGCAATAAAGCAAAATCTATTTGAAAATAATAAATTTTACTTGAGATTGTAATATCTTTTGTGGCATTTACGTACCCTTACATTAGCCTTTATGTGTATCAGAAAAAACGTGACTTAATATGACTTTCTAACCTCTTGTCGAACATAATATTCAAACTTCTTTAGAAAATTTGTTTTAATGAGTTAGGAAAACGAAATAGTTCATTATTATTGCTCGATCGTTATTTCCTATAATTGCAAGTTTTGAAAAGAAATTTTTAATACGGCGTATGAATTTTATTACGTGAGCGTCGTGAAAAGACCCAATAGTTTATCTTATTATTTGTTATTGTCATTGTGTGCATATATGTCAGCATGGATATAGAAATAACATAAATAAATAACATAAAAAGATATTGCGTGTATTCATTTCTGGAAGAATATCTTTTAAAAAAAGTTTCGATAATACTAATTAATGTACTGAGTGCCAATCAAAAATGGACCATCCTGATTAACTTTTGATCTAATGATCGAATTTTCAAGATTTATGACTCAATCTTAATGGCTTGAAGAGGCGACTTCAAATATGCTAATTAGTTAGTGCACACGATATCTTATGTTACGAAATCTGACACAAAAGAGTACTTTCTCTGAATAAACATACTTTCTTTTCGACTGATTCAAGCTTTTGACCTCCCAAAATATAGGGGATAGCCGCAATCTGGGAAATGGGGCACAATAGTTAGGTCAGGAGAGTTCTCCAAATTTAGGACCCCTTAATGCTAATTTTACTTTTTGCACATTTCGCTATAAATCGAGAATTTCTTAAGTGAAAAAAATAATAGAAATTTCGAATAAATAATCGAAAAAAATAATAGAAATAAAACAAATTTCACACTCAAATATGAAATTCGTTTATCCAAAGATAATTTCGTGTAAAAAATAATTTTTAGTAAATACTTGATATTTTTTTTTAAATTAATAATGGTCAAACAATTTTTGAATTGTAAGGTATGCAATTTTTTGCATTATTTTAAGCAATATAATTTTACAGGAAACAATACAAAATTTGAGCTAAATAGATCGAATATTTCCTAAGGTATTGAATTTGAAAAATATGACTTTTTCAAAATTCGATTTATTAAGAACTATACGACTAATTTCGCTCAAATTTTGTATTGTGTCATGTAAAATTATATTTTTTAAAACGAAGCAAAAAATTGTATACTTTACGATTCAAAAATGTTTCGACTGTTCTTAAATAAAATAGTTATAAATATTTATAAAAGGTTATTTTTTTGCATGGAATGGCCATTTGGAATTTGCCAATATGGAATTTGCCAATTCGCTTAAAAAGGTCTCCAGATATAGTGAAATATGCACACAAAAAAATTTACATTAAGGTGTCCAGACTTTGCAGCCTTCTCTTGACCAAACTATTGGAACCATATTTTTCAAATTGCTGCTACCCCCTACATTTTGGGAGTCAGAAATCGGAATCTGTCGAAAAAAAGGTATGTTAATTCAGAGAAAGTACGTTTTTGTGTCTGATTTCATAACTTAGAATATCGTCTGCATTTATTAATTACTTTTAATGGTAAAAAAATTCATGTATATAAATTTATACATGAGGTTAGAGAAAAGTTTTTACCCTATTGAAACTAACCTAATTAAAATAAATTAAAACAGGCACATTTTTTTAAAAAATAAAATCCTATTTTAAAAAAAAAACATTAGAGAATTGCTAATAGCAAACCGAACTGATTTTATCAATTGTTTTAAATCCAAATTTGATTTGGTGAGAAATGTAACTAGTTAAAACAAACTATGCAACAGAAGTCGTAAAAAACAGTCATAACGAACATAACAAAACAGTCCCTACAATAAAAGTTATAGTCATAAAAACTAATGTTTTAATAATTCTAATAGTTCAAAAATAATGTTTTAATAATTAACGCATTGATTTAAAAAGCCTACTTTTATAAGCATTTTTAACAAGTTTTCTTAGTAAAAATTAATTTTCTTTTTGGTTTAACTCTTTATTTTGGATTTTGTAATAAAATGTGCTTAAAGTTGATTCATGCTTTATTGTATTCACTTTTGTATTGTTTTACAAATTGGCAAACGCAAAAGTTCTCTTCCGAAAAGGTAAAAAAAAAA
>NC_092205.1:15248464-15271782 GCF_043381705.1 Parasteatoda tepidariorum
TGTTAAATACGAAGATTGCATTGGTTGTGGAAGAAAATAAAGGTTTAAGTTAAGTTGCTTTAATGCCGTTATTGGCCGATCGATATGGTTTATGCCTGTGTAGAATTAATACTTGTTCATAATCTGGAATGATTTTACTTTACAATTTCTCGCTAATTTACTCAACCTATACAGGCAAAATGGCAGCATTTCAGTTTTTCAAAAAAAAAAAACAAAAAAAAATTTTAATTATACTTAAAGTAATTTGAATTATAACTAACTAATTAATTATAATTAAAATTTATTATTAATTAATTATAATTAAAATTTATTTTTAATTCATTATAATTAAAATATATCAATTATAATTAATTAATTATAATTAAAATATATCAATTATAATTGATTAATTATAATTAAAATATATCAATTATAATTAATTAATTATAATTAAAATATATCAATTATAAATAAAAAATATTAATTATTAATTACAATTAAATACTTATAAATTAAATACTTATAATTGAAATAATTTTAATTATAGCTAGTTAATTAATTATAGTTAAAATCTATTATTAATTAATTATAATTATAATATGTTAATTAATTATTAATTATAATATATTAATTACTTATTAATTATAATATATTAATTAATTGTTAATTATAATTACTTAAGTAGGATTAAAATAACTTTAATTAAATTCATATAAAAAAATTATAAGTAAAATATAATAGGTTGTTTTTGATAAATGCCTTGAAAAACTACCATCAGGATTAACAAAAGCTTAAAGTGATCGCCTCACCTTTTTTTCTCCGAAACAGCTTTAAAGATAATTAAATTATTGAATTTTATATGAATCAAAGCAATACAAAAACAAACAAAAATATTACTAACTATTCAAAGAATCTCATATGCATCAATCATTTCCTTCTAATTTGGCTTCAACATATTGCATTTATGCATCTACCATTAATGCAAGTTTCAAATTAAAGCTCAAAAATCAATAACTAAAATTATTATGCCAAAAATGAAATAACATTTTTTTTCATTGCATATTCCGTGGTAGAATCCATTAGTTTCATCTACAGAGACAAATGGGAACATTGCATAAAATCAATATGGATAATTTCAAATACTCTCCTCAAACACTTACATGTCAATCAGCAATACAGACAAAATGGTGTTTTCTTAGATCGATATTGATGGAAAGTAAAAAAAATAAATAATAAATACTGACTTTTGAATTAAAAAAAAACTTTTTTCTAGGAAAAAACAGCCTCATAAACTTCAAATTACTGTGGTACAGGCACCTTAGATGTATCATCCGTGAAACCCATTTTACAATATAAACATTTTCACCGTACAATTTTATAGTGTAGTTTTCATAGTAATAATTTTTAAACTACAGTGATTTTACAGTAAATATTACTGTAAAAATTACAATACATCATGTATGTTATTTTACTGTAGAAAGTACCGGCATCCTGAATGCCGTTACTTTTTCCATAATTTTATCAGAAATTTTTTACAGTGTACTTTATCTTACAACTAATAACGACGCTGATCGAGAAAAAAATACTCTTTTTTTGAAAGATTTGTGCGAGCAGCTTAAACTTCCTAAAAAAAAGTACCTGCGATTACTTTATAATCATTTCTAATTTAGAACTTTATAATCATTTTTGGTGAATAAAGCGGCGCAGTATAACTGATTCTGTACTTTTAGCCATCGTTTAAGTTTTTTCTCTAGATTAGTACTTAAAAACATACTTTTTTTTCTCGTTGCTTTTGAATAGGGTACTTATTTTATAGCTTTGATTTTTCGCTTGTTGCTCCTAAGCTAATTCGTGGTAGTCAAAATTTGCTACAATCCTAATGTATTTCTCGAAAATAATTACAAATGTCATTAATAGTTTTATCAACATTTTTAACAAAATAATATCACAGTGTTACAAATTCTTTTCTTAGATCTACTATAAATTTGCCTACTCTATAGAAACATTAGTGCGCAGCTTCCTTTTTCTTGTTATTCTTTGCCTTTTTTGTTGACTTTGTATTATTAGATACAACGGATAAACTTTTGAAAAGCAAATACTTTACCGATACTATACGAACGGATAATCTTTTGAATTTAAATCAGCAAAAGAACAGTTAACTAAACGTAAATGAAGAGCTTAGTGGAAGAACTGGCTAAATGACATTTTAGTGAATTTGAGTAAATGAGTGCTAAAGTATATGTTCCCCCTTTTTGTGTCTCTGAAACACAAAGTAATGTGAACCAGAAGCAAACAAAAAACTTGTATGTTAAAGCTATTTAAGAGTAATTTTTTCTTGTCTTTTTTAATTATTGATTCGTAAAATAATGTAAACTCTTCCTTAATATATGGAAGCTGCTTTTTCAAGTTCTTCATTTTCCCCCATTTTTTTCTCTCCACGCCTTAGCGTTCTATACCAAGCAAAAGATTTTCTAGTTTATTGATTATTTGTCGCCGAATCACTTGACCGGTTCTTTCACTCAAAAAATACTCAAATAATGTCCTTCAGCTGGTTCTTCCATTTAGTATCTTTAGAATTAATAGATTTAGCTATATAAATGAATGTTATATATTTAAATATGACTACAGTAAGATGTTTCATGGGAAATCTGATTTTTTTTAAAAATGTCACTTAGCCGGTTCTTCCACTAAGCTCTTCATGTATTACAACTCAACCCGCACAGTTATCCCAATGAATAGGCACTTAATACACAACATCAATTTTACTTTAGTAATTCTTACTTTATTTGTATTCTTTTGGTTTGTTTTGAAGACATTAAGTTTCAACAAAAGAAACCATTTTATGCATCTTTTATAAATACAAAATAAAATCTAAATCATCTTAAATTAAGTGAAGTAAAGTGAAATAAGATATACTTACTGCCACGAGATACCGATTCCACGTGAGGCTGATTGAATTCGCTCGCGCAGGGACCTCTGTCTGGAGGGCAACGACATCTCAAGGGCCCATCACTCCTTTTTTTAACGCCCTAGAACAAATAATAAAATTATTAAAAAATTAATATTATGACTTCATATACTTCCCATATTCAAAACATGAAACGTTAAGTACTAAATAAAGTCTCTTTTAAGGTGACTCTTATAATAAATGTTAACTGCTGTTATTGTTGCTTATCCTCGAACGGTCTGACGAAGTCACACAAGAATACTAAATAAAGTCTCTTGAGTTAAATACTAAATAAAGTCTCTTTTAAGGTGACTCTTATAATAAATGCTGTTATTGTTGCTTATCCTCGAACGGTCTGACGAAGTCACACAAGATCCATTAGAGATTTAACCCTCTGAAAGTCAAGAACCAGAAGGGAAGAAGTCCCCCCTGGAAAGATCCAAGCTGTCCAAAATGTGTTCTTTAGAGGCCGGGTGAGCTTGACTTTCAGAGTAGACTGCAAATATCTCTCAAAGAACGAGAGACTCTTTTTGTGTCCACTTGCCAATCTTGAAAATGTCGTTCGTGAGGCTCTGTCACAGTTGAAAACGAAATGCCCGGCTCTTTACCAGAGATGGCAGGGAGAGGTTCCACTCCTCTGAAATTTCAGATTTAACCTTAGATTGATGCTCTGAGTAGGTAAAGGCTGAACAGGAAATTGTAGAATGCTAATTCCTAACTAGCGTTGGTTATTAGGATTAAATATTTCGTTTAAAAATAATTTATCATCCAGTGCTTCTAAAGTTTTGGGAAGAAGTTTTGTTTTACACTTATCAACATTACTTTTAAGCCAACAAATTTATCAAATGAGGCCAATTCTGATCGGAATTTTAAGAGTTTTGAATGTTCCAGAAGAACATTCAGGTAAGTCGAAATTATTTATTTCTAAAATTTCTAAATTCAGTTTGTCAAATAAAACATTATTTAAAATGCTTTAGTTCCACTTGACGGCTGTAAAATAATTATTCGAAATCATATAGTGTAAATAATTTTGAAAGATGAGTTAGAATTTTTCCTGATCTCTGAGATCAGAAATCTAAAAAAAAAATTTAAAAATTATTTTTTTATATATTTTGGAATATAATACTGTTAATTCGTAAGCATATCTAGTAACATTTTGGATATATGAAAAATTTAAAAAAAATAAGTATTTTTTATATATATTTTGGAATATAATACTACTAATTCGTAAACATAACTAGTAACATTTTGGATACATAAGAAATTTTAAAAAATAAGCATTTTTTTCATATTTTGGAATATAATATTACTAATTCGTAAGCATATCTAGTAAAATTTTGGATACATAAGAAATTTTGAAAAATAAGTATTTTTTATATATTTTGGAATATAATACTACTAATTCGTAAACATATCTAGTAAAGTTTCGAATATATGAGAAACACAGGAGGGGGGTTGACGAACACTATCTTTTTTTTTATGTTTAAACATTTATGTAGCTCTCAAATTCTACGTTGTCTTTGTCTATCTGCCATTTTCAAGGAAAATCTTGGGGAAATTCCATATGGTATCACGCTCCTGGAGAAAAGTTCTTTTCTTTTTTGCGTCTACCATTAATATATAATCAAAAAAATGAACTCCCTATTTACTTAGATTAATATATTAAACACCAGCATACCTAATGTTTCACATTCTTTGTTTTAATGTACCTTTTAAGCTGTTTTACAAAATGGCTAAGGAAGGCTAAATTAAATCATTGACTAAATCAAAATTTTTAGCAGGAAGAGGTAATTGAGAAGAGACATTAACAGGAAAAAAGAAAAAAAACTAACAAATATTATAAAACCAGGTAACGAACATAAAATAAATAACAGAATTATTATTAAATGGTTCAGATTTCAAATGCACACAAAATTCAATTCTGAATTTATTCAATTTCGTTACTTTCCGTCAATAAATAAGTTTTTATACTTCTGTTGTATTATTATTTCAACTATGATTTCAATCATTTCTTTATAAATTTAAATGGGTACCAGCCAGTGACGTCACAGGTTAGTGTCGAACCTCATTGACTGATAAATTGTGGCATTTGCTGACGTCACGATTTAGCAGCCGATCAGGTGCGACACCCAAGCGTGACGTCACTGGCAGGTACCGAACTAAATTTGATCTGAAAACGGATTTAGCCTGATAAGAAACCAAGCCTAATAGTAACTCGCTGTCTTATTTATGAATAGTTGTTGACCGTGTAAAGCTAAGCGCTTAGGGTCGTAAAACTTTTGGTTATTTACTTCCGACTGATTTTCACTCCTAAGCTTGGAAAAACTGACCATCCAATATTATTATACATGTAGTGTTTTCAATATAACGCGCTCTTTCAATCTAACTTTCAACGAAACAAACAACAACTGAATACTCCGCAAGCTTGCTATGTTGCTACCCAAAATATAACAAACGGTGCTATTTTACACAAATATAGCCAAATAAAGGATAAATTTGTTTGTTTTTTTTAATTTGTTTTAAGCTCACGACTTGTTAGAATTCATAAATTACAGAAAACTTTTATCAATGGTAAAATTACGCGTACATTTAAACACAACTTACAATAATAAAACTTCCTAGAACATGAAACCTGTTCACATATCACCTCGTAAGTATAACACAAGCGGAGGGATACACCGGAAGTTTTTGAAATCTCTTCTGGTTTTAAGTAGCTTTTAATTGCTTACATTTAGTCAACCATCCATACACAATCAGCTGATTTCAGCAGTATTTTTTATCTTGAGTTCTTTTTTTTTTTTTTCATAACCATCGTTGAACTACCGACCCCAATTTATGGGTTTACGACTACTAATGTTTAACTCCGTAGCCTTGTAATCGAACACCTGAATCGAGTATTGGAAGAAATTTGCCTTCGTGGAGGGCCTTTTGACGGAGCTAACCTGCAATTGCGTTACATGGAGAGGAAGACCACAAGAACCTCCCACGGTTAGCCTGACGGCAAGGGGACTCTAACCCATGATCCGTCTACCACTGAGGATATTTCATCAGCACTGTAGTAGGTGCAAGCCGGATGCAGAATTCGTATCGACTGCAAGGCTAACGCTCTATCCCCTGAGCCATCGCGGTTCTTTCATCTTGAGTTGTAAGTACCCAATTGTTGCTGTAAGAGTTTTAATTACTCTTTTGGTTCACGCCCTTATCTTATCAAATCTCTATCTTAAGAGATCAATTTACCCTTAAGTAAGGAAGTATGATATAGTTTATACTCATTTGGGAAATCATTTACAAAAAGGGTAATTTATATTTTAAGTAAAAGTAATATAATAAAAGGAGGACAAATATTGTAAACTATCAAATAAATCAAACGTGTTAAAAAAAATTAGAGAAGTACTCTAGTAAAATTTGGGTCAAATCTCCCATGTTCCTGATGCATATTTAAATATTATATAATGACGAGAAAAAAAAATTTTTTTTTTTAAATATTACTAGTTAAAAGTAAAAACTCGTTTTTATATAATAAGCTGTTATGCTTGCAGTGTTTTAGATATCCGAACTTAAACTAAGTAGGGGAAATCATTAGCACTGGTTACTATATGCGCAAATTCATTAGCATAAAATAATGAATTCAAGCGTATTTGCTTTTCCTAATGACTGTATATAGGAAAAACTTTTTCTTCTCATGCGCAACTTCATATCAGTTGCTGAAACTAGTTCTCGCTTATCAAGAAGATGTTAAAATAAATTACGTGAAACTAGAGCGTATAATGGGTGATTATGACTGTTCCTATAGCAACGAGTCATTACAAGGGGACCGGACACTCTTTCTCATAAAAAGTAAATTAATTTCCCTTCGAAAGATACAGTTCCTTAAGATATTAAACTTAATAGAAATTGGAAGCAGCGTTGAATTTCATAAAAGTTATTTTCTTTTTTTGAAATTCCTAGTAAGAATGTTGTCATGAGGATAGCGTATGATATAAAGAATTTTCCTATTAAGAAACTTTCCTGCTAACTATTCTACGAATTTTTAGTTCAACCTTCTTTTTAAGAAACGAAATATAGGTTTCATCAATTTTTTTCTTCGTTCATTTTATAGCCAATATTCAGGAATAGGCAAGTTCAAATTGAATAAAAAATAATCATTTTAATGTAGGAGATAAATAGAATGAGTCTGCTATTTAAATTGTTCTCTTAATTGTTCTTTTGAATCAGGAAAGAAATAAAGAGTGTCCCCAAATTTATGTAAGATTTGAATTCTGCGTCGTTTCTGCTATCCAAAGTTGCCAACGAAGAAAAAAAACAGAGGAAATACTTTTAGTACAGGGATATTAAAAAAATGGACCGCAACACGAATGAGCAATGCCATATCATCATTGAGCAATATTTCGAACATCTTTCTGACATTTTCTGGTAGTGTTGTTTATATATATATATAGTAGTCATGTAATTTTGATCCTATAGCAAAAGACAAAGGAACTCCTAGATTAAGTATTAGCAGAAATTTGCCTTCGTGGAGGACTTTTTGATGGAACTAACCCGCATTTGCGTTACATGTAGAGGGAAACCACGGAAATCTCCCTCAGTTAGCCCGGCAGCAAGGGGACTCTAACCCGTGATTCGTCAACTACTGAGGATATTTTACGTCAGCACTGTGATTGGTGAGAGATGGGTACGGATTGATTTGGCTTCGACCAATCATTGCCGGGATTCGAACGCCGGTCACCTCTTTGGGAGGCGTGTGCCCTGAGCCACAATGGCTTTTCCCAGTTATATTATAATTCTCAGTTTATGGGATTGAAATTGATTGCCTAGATCATTTAATTTAATTTTGTTGGACTTTTTTGAAGTTTAAAACTTACTCCAGCAAGCTGATTGTCAGCAATGCTTTGAAGGACAAAACTAAGGGTTATATCAACGAAATTCAACCACATTTATAAAAAACGGTCATTGAAAATTTTGACAAAAGGCTACATTTATGACAGCAGAGTTCAATCCCTTCCCATAAACCAATATACTTTTCCATACAAAACCCTATGCTGTTCAGTTTATAAATAAATAAAATATTCAAAATTTTAAATTAAGAATTATTTTTTTCTCTTAGAACTATTTAGTTTATGAATTTAGGTAATGAATTAATGCTGTTAATCCGTTGTTTAATTACTGCTAGACATAAAAGTTAATTTTATAAATTTATAATTTTTCATTATATTATAATTTTACATTTTATAATTTTACATTGTATTTATTAGTTTATATCATTACTTTTATCCTTATAATCTTATAATCTGAGTTCCTTATAATCTGAGATTTCTCCAGAAGGAGAATTTCACGGAAAAATGAGGTCTGTTCCACGTTAAAAACCAAATTTTATCACATATTATAAAACAATATTTTATTGTAAGTTTTACGAAAATCACTACCACAGAGCTTCTGTAAAAATTACCAAGCATTTTGGTGTTCTCATCAAGCCAGAAATAAGGCAAATTTTACTGATCATACCTTTTTTTTCTCAGTTTTCTCAGTTTAATTTTTAATTAAGATTTACTTTTTCAATAATAATGAGTATTCATAAAAATTCACGTAATGACGGTAATTAATCACAAATACTGTAAATTATAAAGCACTTGACTTTTAAACATAATTTTGGTTTAGTTTCATATATTTGAATATCAGTAATAATAGAATCGTATAAAATACTCGTTCAATTTACAAAGTACTTTTTTATAACTGTTTTTTCTTTCAGTAGTTTAGGGTCAAACTGTTAATCCGGTTATTTTTTTTCCTTTTTTTTAACATTAATGCGTAGTGTTTTTAGAATAGTATAAGTCATGGATTATAACTATAAAAAAAGCTACTTTTATATATAATTTTTTTAATTTCAGTTGCTTCGTTAATAAAATATTTGAATTGTAACCAAACTCTAAATCAATACAACTTCATATGTTCAGATTCACAGTTGAGGAGGGGGACTTAATCTTATACCAATTATTAAATATCGGAATAACTTGAAAAAATAGTAAAGAGTTGTCTATATTTTGAAAAATAATTTTTAATTATTTAAAACCCATAAAAGAATTTTGACATCCAATCTTTTAAGTCTGATTAATGTTGAATATTACATTAGAAGTAAAACTTTCATTTGGAAGTTTAAATTGTACTTTACCGTGCATAGAGAACGTTTGATAAAAAGAAACACTTCGCATAATATTTTTTAAAAAAACCAAAGATTATTAAAAATACCTATCTTAATAAATGTAATAATATAAGAACTGCAGTTTTCAGTTAAATAGCCATCAAAGATTTAATAAAAGTAAATTAATTTTAAATTTTACAACTCAAACATAAATTTTATTTACATTATTTTTTAAAAAACATTTTGGAATTTCGCAATAGGAAAAATTTATAGTATTCTACTTCAATTTTAAAAAAATTAAGCCTACAAATTGCTGGCATTTGCTGACATGACTGTCTGTAATTTATGCCAGAAAATAGGGAATATTTTTTAGTTTGAAACTAGAAAAAATTGTTTTATTTGTCCTCAGAGATTAAAAAAAAATATTATCACATCATGTAAATGTTATACAATGCGAGTGAATATCAGTGACCTTGAACAACCAATAAATAGCCATCAATGGTTAACTACTCCGTAACCTCGTAATTTTGAAGCTACGAAGGTCTCCAACAGTAAAGATGGAGAACCTTTAGATAGAACTAACTTGCATTTGCATCACATGGAGAGAAAAAATATAGAAACCTCCCACGGTTAGCCTTACGATAAAGTTTAAGTAGTTGCATTCTTTTTCATTGTTCAAATGCAATTACATTTTAAAAGTTAAAAATTTATTACGTTTTGACGCATTCTGATGTATTGTATTTCTAGTTGATCAAAGATTCCCTCTACTATACAATTGAGTCCTATCGAAAACCGCTCTATCATAGATAAGTATTTTAATAAAATAAGCGTAATGAAAAATAAGTATAATAACAACAACTTTCATTTTTATATCCATCAATATAAAGAAAATTAATTTTGCTAAAAACTCACAACACTAATTTCTAAATTTTAGATTTATGAGTTAAAAACAATGCTTGCCTTGTTTAGGTTACAACATTGAAAAAAAAAGTTAACTTGTAAAAGTTAGAAAAGTAGACTAAACTTGACTTATCTTGTTGGTTTCGATAAACAATTACATGTTTATAACTATATCTAAGCGATTAATTTCAATAATTAAATTTAAGATGTGCAAAAGTACTCCCAGTTCAAAATCTGCCCAACTCTTTATTATAATATGAAAATATAAAACATAATTTATAACCTAAAGATATTTAAACTTATTGAAAACAAGGGTTCTTTATTCTTGCAAAGTATTGCAAACAAATTACCCCCCTATACCTAATTAAGTTTTAAAATGTAAAATATTCAAGCATCCAAATAATAATGCATTATTTTAAATTTTACAATACCAATAAATTTTCACCCTTTCATCTTGGAGCTTTATGAGTCAAACATTTATTGCAGCTCCTATCTAATAAAACTCTTTAAGATCTTTCAAAGTTTTCCAAATTTATTAACAATGAATATTATCTTTTGAGCTTTTAAAAGTGTTCATATACTAATAAAGATATATCTTCACTGTTCTATGCTAGATTTTTCCAATCATGTTTGAATTGTTGTTTATATTGCTTCTATCTAGGCAATTTTATTATCTTTTTATCTCTGCAATGTAATCTTTTCTGAAAATATTCATTCTATTACATTCTGAATACATTTTTTCTTTAATTTTATTAAATATTCTTAGGTTCTTGATAATCATACTAAGTAAATATAAAATGCATATGTTTCCCTTTATTATCTTTCTATTTCTTACAATAATGTTTAGAATAGTTACTGATTTTTCTTTTTTTTCGAAAAGAAGCCTCCACTTTTGCATGCAATCTCAGACAGAAATGAAAAAATTAAAAATTTAAAACCAAACACGCACAAAAAAAACTTGCGGCTATATGCGTCAGTATGTCTTGTAGAAATATATAGGAATACATTTCTCAAATAAGCGCATAAAATAAATAGTGTGTCTTTTGAAATAGTTTCGAAAATAGCTACCGCTCGTTTACTATAAAATTAAAACGCGTTATATATAATTAAAAAAGATACGTTTTCGACTGTCAGCAATTGAATTAAAACTTTCTGAAAAACCATGGATGGCTTTATACTCAGAATGGGAAGAAAATTTAACAAACCTCTCAGGATTTATTTTTATAGTGATATTTTATAGTCATGAATATGCTTTCAGATAAATCCGGCAGATTAAAATGAGCATTTGATTTGAACCGTAAGTGAAACGTTCATTTCATTAACATAAAAAATAAAACATTTTTAAAATATTTTCAAATTGGAAAAAAAAACTTTTATTTGAATTTCTCTTTCTAAACCATCAGACTATTATCTAATAAAATCATCTCCTTACTTTTGGAATACTGAAACTAAAGCCAGTTTTAATTTATCATCAACACAGGTTAAAACTAAAATAAATATACAGAAATGTTTTGTTCGCATAAGCCTCGTTTTGAAAGTTATTCAATTTGAAGCAGACATAACACCAAAGTATCAAACTCGTAGTGCCACGAAATCGAATTATCTTTTCCTCTACAAAGTTTAAATTCATGTGGAAATGTGCATTTTTCTTATAACTTTACAGCAGAAAATAAATATTAATAAAAAAAATAATATAAAATGAATAGTTTAAAAACAACGTTTCTCAAGTTCATAAACGAGAGAAATTGTCTGATTACTGTTTCAAACGTAATATTTCGAATCTCTAATAAAAGTGAAAATTAACATTTTTAGCAAAACAATGGTTTTAAACCATCTTAAGATGAAATAGTTTTGACGAAATTTTTTTTCAAATACTCTCGTCCTTATTAACTCATAAATTAAAGATTTTTCTTTAATATTGTTAAAGCACTAATAAAAAATTTATATTTCTCACATTATATTTATTTCAAATTTGTACTTTCCATGCATGATGCATTCAATTTTTTTCCCTCTAACTCAAATTATGCTTATAAGCGTAAAAAATACGATACTTATTCAATATCAATGGTAAGAAAACAAATCAATGAACCTGTAAAAAACAAACCCTATAAACTTTTTGTACAAAAGAATATTCTAAATCGACATAAAGACTTCATATCGATTGTATAAATTTTGTAAAGGCACTTACACTGTTTTGCTTTTTATAACACTTTTTATAAAATAATATAATAGACATATTATATTATTTCATAAAACTCGATAAAAAAAACATATAATAAACATATAATAAGCTTAAAATAAAACATATAATAAAAACCCTTTTTAAGCTTTATTAATAAAAATCTTTCACTAAAACTCTACTTCACTTAATATTAATTTTACTCAAAATAATAGGTGATATAATTTGGCAAATTATCATTAATATTTCGGCAATAAACAAATATTTTGTCAATACAAACATAATATCAATCGTTTGTATTGACTTATCAATTTACAAATATGATACCAATCTATGTGATTATTTTTATATGAGTAATCTTAAATATCGATTATAATTTTGGTATCATAAATTTTTTTCGTTCATAGTTATACTAGTTCCAGATTTTATAATTCATTTCCTTGAAGCAGTCTGTCATTAATAGCGGGCATCCGTAAAAGTACATGTTGAATAATACATTCAATGTGTACTTCATCTTTTATGACACTTTTATGAATAATTGAATAGTGATGATTCACTTATGATTTCTAGAAGATTGCAGAAAATAAATCCTTCTAACCATATTTTGGTAAACAAGTGATTCTATTCAGCTGGTTTTTTTTATTTTTTGTAAAATTGGATTTTGTAGAAATATTTGAATGTCGATATAAATTTTGGTATTAATATATATATTGGTACTCCCCAAATAACTTTTGACTGAATGAATTGATTTTCACCGACTAAGATCCAAACTAATTGAGTTAACCCTTTTTAAGACTGTGGGAAGTATACTTTCCACTATTTTCTATGCTTATTAAATATCGATGTAAAGCTATTTTCCCACCTATGATTTGTGCTGCCCTCTTTTGATAACTTTAAAAACTAAAAAGCAAAATATCCAAACAAAAGGCTTTGTTTACATAAATGACGGTAACAATAATGGTTAGCATGCGGTCAAGAAGAGGGAACTGGAGAGCTATTTTCCTTAGTGCGTTATGCGTTCATAGATGTGATCCTTCCTCATCAGCTTTATCTTATAAACACAGAATTTATAAATTCGGTCGTTTCTAGAAAAAGAGTTACAAATTTAAGGGCAAATCTTTAAAATACATTCATTTTGAATATCTTACCCACCTTTCCTTTAAAAAAAATTACATTAAAAATCAAATTCATTTTAAAAAAATAAGCTAAATAAATTTCTTTCTTATAAATCAATACTGATCCCAAAAATATTTTAACAAGACATTACTAGAAAAAAAAGCCACATCTAGTGTTAATAAACTTATCTAAGATAGTCTTAGTAATTAAAGTATGCAGCAAATTAGGAGCCAATTTTTTAAAAAACTGAGCAAATCAGGCAGGTTCGAATACTTGACATCTTTGATTTTCATAAAACTTTTAGGATATGTTCATTATGTAAAATTATTTGACACATGGTTTTTTTTGTTTTTGAGAGAAGACATTTTTTTTCGAATTTATTAGAGCTGAGGGGGCAAATCTGCCAGTCTCATGACGGACCGAATTCCTGCATCGACATCACAATAAAATGTTTCCACAGTGTCCTGCACTCCCCAGTTTGTAACTCCAGGCTGTTAGAATACGATACTCTCATTCACCCAGAGCATCATAAAGCTGCTTAATACAAAAATCCATCTCTTACGATAAGTGAAACAACCAGAAAAACTAATTAAACTACATTCCACCTTATTTGATAAAACACAACTTAACTTCAATGCCCATTTCCTTACGAAATGTCCAGCTCCCATGTCCAGTTAAATTATTTCACAGTTTTGAAACCATGCTACTTGCAAATGGTTTAAAAAATGTATTGTTTCGTATTTATAGTCTTTTAACCATACTAGCTGTTAAAGGTTCCAAAGCCGTAAAGGTAAAAATTTTACGTTACCGTAAACTTTACGGTTGATTAGATTTGACAGACTGCTGCCGGTTATTTTACCGTAATTTTAGAATAAAAATTCGAACAACGTGTCGAAAAAATCGACACTTCCTTATTTTCATAAAATTTAAAAAAAATACTGTTTTATTTATCTTTCTGGCGTAATCAACAGCTTAACTGGGCAAAAGGAATACTGAAAATTCATAAAATTTTCTTCGATATTCACATAACTATATATAGGGAAAAGCTCTGATTAAACATTTCTTTAAATTGAAGGGATTGTTTGTTTGAGAAGAAATATTTCACCAAACGCATCAAGCTTAATAAAACATATGAATTAACATAATTGATAAGAAATGCAACATAAAAAAAGGAATATGAGTTAATGAATACTCTGAATAAGACCTGCCTGAAAATTAAGCGCTCTAATCCCTGCACCATCCTACGCTACTGCTAAAGTTATTTTAGTACAAATAAATTATAAGAACTTTCGAAAACGCCCAAAATGCACAGCGACGACACACGTTCAAATGGACAAATAGTTCCTAGTTCCTGTTTCGCTAAAAGTCATTTGATTTCAAAGAGAAATTGTTGTAAATTATAACAAGAAACAAAATCGAAAATTGCGGAATCACCTAAAAGTTTAGATTTTGAGAATTTAATGTAACCACACAAGCTCAAAGTTTTGAAAAATTTATTTGTTTCATAAAATTTTGATCTATATTAGGGGTGCTCAACCTACGGCCCGCGGGCCAAATGCGGCCCGCCAACACTCGATTTGCGGCCCGCGGCCGCAATCTGAACAAAATGAAAAAAAAAAAATTTATTTGTTTTTGAAAAATAATAAAAAAAATTCGGTAATTTACATTTACGCTTTTAAGTTTTTGACGCACCCAATCTCAATCAATGTAGTTTTTCGATGGTTAACGCTACGGATTTCAGAATAGTTTTAAAAATCCTAATATTTTTAATACATCATTATTACGATTTACGAATTTTAATTACCACTTTTGACGCTTTTCGTATGTGCCGATTCCAATGACTTTTCGGTAGTTATTGCTACCCATTTTTAAGTAGTTTCTGAAATAGCGATTTTTGAAAGTTATGAAACGCTTTATTTGTGCAAACTTCATGGAAAATCTAAATGACTTTAGATCCTTTCTTCAACAGTTATTGCTACACTTTCCGCCCGGTTTTATATTTTAACACGATATTATTACGAATCGCGAGTAAAGAATCGCTCATTTAGGTAACCATTTTTTGACATGGCTTACTTGTAACGATTTTATCGCAAATCAATTATTATTTTTCAATCGTTATTTTAGAAATTATTGCTACACATTTCTACAAGGTTTTGAAAGTACCGATATTTTTTATACGCTATTGCGATATTTTAATTTCAAATCTCGCATTTAAATTACATAAAATTTTGATGGACTTTATTTACCCCAATTTCATCTAAAATATTAAAGTATTTTGGTTATTGTTTTAGTAGTTATTACGTTTTCCCCGTGATTTAAAAAGATAATGATATTTTTATTACTTTGACAACAAGCGAGTTTTGAATCGCGCATTAAAATAATTATTTTTTACGTGCTCTGTTTGCGCCGATTTTATCATTTGCTTTGTACCGATTTTAACACGAATTTCTTAAGAGGTTTTATGAAAGTGTTTTTTCTTCTTTCCCGTTATTGCTGCATTTTTATTTGTGATTTATAATATACCTGATATTTTCACACAATATTACAACTCGTGAAATTCGATTCAGCTTTAATTTTTTTTTCATAACTTAAAAAGTAATTACATATCTTAGCCAAATCAACACCTTCCCAGGAAAAAAAAAACCGAGATGTGTTTATATTAAACGCGGTCCGTTTTGCAAAAAAAAAAAAAATAAATAACTAATTCAAAAAGCGGCATAATTCTTTAGTCCCATGAACACGTGCAAGTTTAACAACACACATCGAACCTATTCTTTTTGTTGTCACATGTAATTTAAAAGTCATACATCGTAATTTTTATTTACGCTATCTGAAAATTGCGCATCGCATTTCGTATTAACATTAACGAGATTTAAAAATAATCCATCGCGTTTCGTATTTACGGGATTTAAAATCACATATCGCGATTCGTGTTCTGGCGTTTAAAATATCATCCGTTGCTACTTTTCTCGCAATTCATATGCACGCGTTTTAAAAACCATATATCGCGATTCATATTCATGCATTTTAAAAATCAAGTGTTGTGAGTAGTCCTTTCGCAATTTAAAAGCCACACGATTCGTATTCACGCGATTTGAAAAACAAGCATCGAGTTTATTATTTACGCAATTTAAAAATCACACATGGCAATTCGTATTCAAGCAATTAAAAAATAACACATAGNCATGAAGCTGCTTAATACAAAAATCCATCTCTTACGATAAGTGAAACAACCAGAAAAACTAATTAAACTACATTCCACCTTATTTGATAAAACACAACTTAACTTCAATGCCCATTTCCTTACGAAATGTCCAGCTCCCATGTCCAGTTAAATTATTTCACAGTTTTGAAACCATGCTACTTGCAAATGGTTTAAAAAATGTATTGTTTCGTATTTATAGTCTTTTAACCATACTAGCTGTTAAAGGTTCCAAAGCCGTAAAGGTAAAAATTTTACGTTACCGTAAACTTTACGGTTGATTAGATTTGACAGACTGCTGCCGGTTATTTTACCGTAATTTTAGAATAAAAATTCGAACAACGTGTCGAAAAAATCGACACTTCCTTATTTTCATAAAATTTAAAAAAAATACTGTTTTATTTATCTTTCTGGCGTAATCAACAGCTTAACTGGGCAAAAGGAATACTGAAAATTCATAAAATTTTCTTCGATATTCACATAACTATATATAGGGAAAAGCTCTGATTAAACATTTCTTTAAATTGAAGGGATTGTTTGTTTGAGAAGAAATATTTCACCAAACGCATCAAGCTTAATAAAACATATGAATTAACATAATTGATAAGAAATGCAACATAAAAAAAGGAATATGAGTTAATGAATACTCTGAATAAGACCTGCCTGAAAATTAAGCGCTCTAATCCCTGCACCATCCTACGCTACTGCTAAAGTTATTTTAGTACAAATAAATTATAAGAACTTTCGAAAACGCCCAAAATGCACAGCGACGACACACGTTCAAATGGACAAATAGTTCCTAGTTCCTGTTTCGCTAAAAGTCATTTGATTTCGAAGAGAAATTGTTGTAAATTATAACAAGAAGCAAAATCGAAAATTACGGAATCACCTAAAAGTTTAGATTTTGAGAATTTAATGTAACCACAGAAGCTCAAAGTTTTGAAAAATTTATTTTTTTCATAAAATTTTGATCTATAGTCAAATTCTTGGTTTGATCTATAGATCAAATTTCAGTAAGGCGAGTTTTATTTGAGCTTAATAAATTTGAACTATGTTTCATCTATGCAATTTTAGCAAGAGAAGTTCTTTGATTATGCTCTCTAACAATCAACAGTTATATAGGCCTTTACCGTTCTTCTTAACTTTGTGCCAAATATCGGTACCTTTAACAAAAATGTACCATAACTTATCAATATTGTTTAAAATTTTAATGGTTGCAAATTACAATAAAATAGATATTTTAAAGCATGAATAGCTAAAATAGACACTAATTTAAAAGTTACTATTCATTAATGTTCCAACAAACAAAACATTATTCATTCATGCAAATTTACATTAAAGTAACAAATAAAACACAGAAATACTTTTTTTTCCTAAGACTTTAAGTTTCTGCTTCAACCAGAGTAAATATCTTTATTTTTAAAAAAAGACTTTTCTTCCTTTTTAAAATTACTAGATTCACAATTTTTGTTTTGAGAATTGCCTTAATTTTCCAGATTGTTCAAAACTGGTAAATTCAAAGCCAGTATATCCACGAATTTCCTCAAAGCTTATTTTAGAGAAATTTCCAAGATAAGTTAATGCGCCTATTGAAATTTATTTTAACAAGTTAATGTCTAGTTCAAAAAAGATAACAGTTTGAAAGTTTCTATGATAAAACTAGTACTCAATTATTACTAGTTAGCAATATTCAAATTTGAAAATAAATATTACATGAAAATATTTTTTAAAAAAATAATAATAAATTCTGCCTGAATTTATTTTAATTTATTTTGCAAGTAATTTCATGAAAGTTTTAAAAGTGATTCATTGTGAAAAAAATATAAATTAATTTTGATACAAGAATCGGTAAACTAAACATATATAAAAAAGTAAATTAATGTAGTATGATTTAATAAATTACTCAAATCGTAGAAGAATTTCGTGAAAAACAAATAACGAACGATTATTTTCCATAAATTCTGAGGATTAATCAAGAAATATCGAAGATATGGATTACAGTAAGCATTTATATGCACACTTTTTTAAGTTATTTTAGTTAGTTTTCTCATTTTATAAATTTTGAAATATTTCTAAGACAATTTCCTTTCTTTCTTTATACTACTACTCGTGAGTTATATAAACAGTTAAATATATATATAAAAAAGCTTAATAGTTAAAACTAATAACAAAAAAATATTTAAGAAATTCTGTCTTTAAAAAATATTTAGAATACGTATATTATTTTTAAATATGATCTCAGACTGTTTACTAGTTAATTGCTTTTGAACTTTCTTAGACTTTCAAATCAAAAAGAAAAACGAGATACCATAGATACAAGATAAATATCACATAAACATGTACATGTATTTTAACTGAGTTATCAGTACTGATTTAAATAATTTGTAACATTATTTCAAATCTCTTCTCGTTGCTTTTTTTTAATCTATTTAATTCGTAATTCAAAGGAAATGTTCAAAAAAATTCTGAAACAATAATAAATTAACGTGTAAATGAATTCAAAAATTACTCGAGTAAAAAAAGTATTTTTTTAAGTAGTTTTGACTAATTTGTGTCATTATCTCACATCCTCCCATTTCCTATTCTTATTTTTTTTCAACTTGCATTAAAAATTCAAATATTCTGAAACTGCCCTGATTACAACAGCTATTTCAATAATTCCCTTTAATTGTGAATTTTTTTTTTAAATGTTTTGCATGAGTGTGCTAATTTAAGATGTATAATTACTTCATAAACTCAGTTTTGGTAAAGCATCATTCTAATAAAATTTTTGAAACCAATTTAAAGTAAAAACAAATTCAAAAGCATCGTAATTGTAACAAAAAATAATAATCTTATTTGAAACTAGCTGTTTGACATCTGTGATAAAAAAAAATGCATTACCTGTCAATAACCTGTCATATAACCTGATCGAAAAAACGAGAAGTGGTAATAGTTTATCATCTTAGATCACTGATGTCAATTTTAATGACGTATCAACATTTCTTTGAGATTAAAATAAATTAATAAAATGCATGAATATTTCATTTCAATATTGGAAAACATTCTTCCACTTTCCCATTTCAGCTTTAGTAAAGAAATGTCATATAGTTTTAAAAAAATTTTATGAAAAATATAGTTTTTGTTTTCGGGTATCAATTTATAATAAGAAACCAGCCCCGTTTTTTTTTTTCAGGGTTTTCATTTAAATCAGTATTATGTTATAATTCATAGTATATCTGATAAAATGCATTAAAAAAGTTTCACTAATTTTTCATCAAAAGGAATTTTTTTATTTAAATATTCCTTGTTTTGTTTGTTTATTTCGTTTAAAATATTATATAAGTCAAAAGATTTTCTCAAAGCTTTTATTCGGATATTTTTCTACATATTCTTTCAATTCATTTTAACTCTAAAAATAACTTAACATGTGAAATCCTATAAAGAGTAAATAATTTAGATTTTAAGTGTTTTAATGGTAGTTTCAGTTTATAATCAAAATTATATATTTCTTACGAGATTATCTTATTTCAAAATATTTTACATGTTGCGAAAAACGAGGTAAGTTATGTCTTAATTTTTAATGGATTCCCTAATTTATATTTACTTGTGTAAAAATTGTAAAATTTATATTTCTATATTCATTTTTATCACTTATTTATATTGCAAATTAATGTTCCTCAGCTCAAATTTAAAGTTGCATATTCAGGTACTCGTCGTTATTTTTATAAAAATATTAATCAAACGAAATAATTAATAAAAATCAAACGATATTTTCTGTTCTTAAGTGTCAACAAAAAAAAGTTATGTCCGAAACAAAGTTTGAAAAATATGTAACTCAATTACAAATCGATTATATTTAGTCTAAAATGAAACTTTTCCAACAAATTTATTTTTTTCTCTATTCTACTTTTGCAAGTTTTATTTTGTTTGAGTCAATGTTTATGTAAACATCCACATTTAAAATCAAATCAGGTTCGTATTAAGTGGAATCAGACGATTTAAAAAAAAAAAAAAAAAAACAGATCATCGGAGATGCAATGTATATGTTTATACGAAGAGCAACTGAACCAGAAGGAGTGCAAGCGAGGGATAAACATTGGGGGGAAAACAAACAAAACTTCTCGAAATGATGAAAATGTTCGGAAGAAACTGACCTTACAATTTCAGAGCAAAGAGTTTAGTAATGTTTGAAGCTAGGCACATCCGTGTAGGTTCACCTGTACTCCAAATATTCACTTAACAAAAAACAAAAATATTATTTCTCTAAGAAGGGAGAGAGAAGCGCAAACGGAGTTCCGGCGCGGACCGTTTGATGATCACTTTAAATCGTCCATCTTCCTTCTATGCGGAAGGAGAAGTTGTAGCTGTAGAAAGAAGGAAGCGCCGTCTGCTGGCCAGATACTGTAGCAACTCATTTTGAAAAGATCGATCGGAGTTTCACCCTTCTGTCTTCGATCGGATTTGAAGTAAGGCCGTTTCGAACAAAATCGGCCGGAATAGAGCGATTTTCTTCCCTTGGACTTACTTCACCAAAGCGGACGGTACAGTATCGGGGGCGTATAGTTTGCCTTTTAGTATTGGATAAAGAGAAAACTTGATCTCGTCTCTTTTTTTTTTTTTTACTTTCCATTCTAAAAGAGGAAAAGTGGTATTATATTCCAAGTCAGGTGGTGTGTGTCATAAGGACCTTGTTTTTCTCAAATAAATTGCTAAACGACGCACTTTAGTTTCGAAGATTTTTTTTTATTTGGTTTGACCTACAAATTAATTTTGTTTCAGAAACAAAATAAAAATCTAAGAAAGGTAGAATTTTTCTCAAATAGTTTGGATGGATGAAATAAATAAAAAAAAATCATGTAGTTGTTATTTCAACATTAAAAAACAACATGCTATTTTTCTTTTAACATGAAAAAATATGTTTTTCTTATTTTATCGTTCTTGAATCGTTACTTAAACCAAATTTATTTTTCTGTCGTTTTCAGGCTGCACAGCTGTTAGTTTAGAGTTTAAAATCATTTTCTAAGCTTTTACTTTTTAACATTTATAAGTTTATTACGAAGCAGCAAGTTCGAAGGGAGGGTTTGAATTACTTTTGGGTGTGATTTTTAGACGATTTCTTTCTTCTTTTGAATGTTTGAAAATATTATTTTATTTGATAACAGATCAATTACCGTCAATTCGGATTACTTTACCAAGTTTCAAACATCAATTAAAAATTTCGTGTATTTCTCCATCAGTGAGAGAGAATGAACAATTTCTGGACTTTGTTATGGGCTTGAAAAATTAATAAATGATATTTAAAATCATCTTCTTTCAGAAAAAAATCAAAATCATGGTAAACCCCTTCAACCGGTATAACTTGACTCACTAGATATTTTCTATTGAAAACTGCCTCTGAAAGTCAACCTCTTGAAAATCCTCCTTTTCAGAAGGCTAAAATGATCAAAATATATTCTTTTATATTCTATATATATTTTACATTCTAACCGTCGTTGAACAGCAGATCTAATTTTGGGTTTACGATCACCAATGATCAACTCCGTAGTCTTGTAATTTTAAACCCAATCCAGAAGACAGGTGAATTCTTGAATCGCGTATTGGGAGATATTTGCCCTCGTGGAGGACTTTTTGATGGAACTATCCCGCATTCACGTTACATGGAGAGGAAAACTACGAATCCCTCCCGTGGTTATCCTGATGGCAAGGAGACTCTAACCCATGATCCGTCTACCACTGAGGATATCTTACATCTGCACTGTGGTCGGTGCAAGCCGGATGCAGAATTAGTATCGGCCAGCCGTCGCTGGGATTCGAACCCGGTTTACCTCATTGGACGGCGAACGCTTTATTCCCTGAACTATCACGGCTCAAAAAAAATTAAGTATAAAACATTTAAAAAATGTTTTATAAATGTGTTCATAAAAAAATTTTTGATTATTATTTATTATTTGAATAAATTATATTCATGCTAGATACTCTTTGAGTTATTAGGTTCCGTCAATAAAACTTTAGTAAATAACTATTGGCAGAGACATTTAAAAACGAAGAAAGAGAGAGACAGAGAAAGAGGAAAAAAATACCTATTTTGTTACATAATATGACTCACACAGTTTGAAAAATTTATGAAAAATTCTTCTTCAAAGAAAAATTTATCTCATCGTTACCTTGTATGTGGAGTTTTAAAAACAAATTCAGTCAGGAGAAAAGTTGGATTTATCCCCTTCAAAGGAATTTAACTGCTTCTTTTTGTCTTCGGTTTCCAGATAGAACACAAATGCTCAAAATCTTATACCTTGCTTTAAAGAGTTTTTTATCATACGTCGGTACACACAACGATAACTTATTTATCTAATAAATGTCATTGCCAATTCATCACAAATAATAAAGAGAGTATGTCAAAAATACAGGTAATTTTAATAGAAAATAATCAGTAATGTAATTTTAGATTTTGTAAAGGAAAATAATTACAATTATAAACACTTAACAAACTTTCACAATAATATTTATTTGTTGTTGTTGTTGCTAATTCCCATCTGGTCTGACGGGGTCAGACCAGATCAATGAATCCGTTAACATTAAGAAAATCCGAAACCAGAATGGGAGAGGAATGAATGTCATTCCAGTCCAGCCCTAAACAGTTCAAGATGTGCTCAGGTGATGCCTGGTTTTGTTGGCATTTAGGGCAAAGAGGAAAGATTTTTTGATTTGCAGAAAATGTGAGACTTTTTAGGTGTCCACTGGCCAGTCGGGATAAGCAGGTGTTGGTTTGCCTATCACCAGGGAGAGATAGAGAGAGTCCTGGTCTTTCTGCTTTATACCAGTAGTGAATAGGTGGAAGCAGCCACTTTTGTTTGTTCTGGGCCTTTTGCCTTGCAAA
>NC_092205.1:15271814-15302489 GCF_043381705.1 Parasteatoda tepidariorum
TGTCCTTCGTCGAGGACTTGAAATGAGCTTTACTTTTTGTAAGATCGAAAAACTGGTTTTATCTCCAATGAGGGCCCAATTTTTGAGGTGTTGAATTGAACTACGGCTGTCAGATAGTATCCAAGTATTTCCAAGGTGCCCTTCGCTCAAGATTTTCTCTAGTCCCCTGTCGATTGCAATTAGTTCGCATCGAAAGACAGAGCAAAAATCTGGGTTTCGTTGATGAAGAGTGTAGTACTCTCGAGGTGTTTCAATAAATACTCCACTGCCAGTCTGTCTATCCATTTTTCTGCCATCAGAGAATATTTTGATGTCGTTTGGAGGGATTTTATTGATGATTTCCAGGGACAATTGTCTGAGGAATTCAGGCACACAGTCTTTCTTATCAAGCATGGTAGGGAGGCTTTCATGGAAACTAACATTGGAAAGATGTTAGTTTCGTTCGATGTTAGTTGTTAGATGTTAGTAATATTTATTTTAAATGTATATATTTAAAAAAATAACAGATGTGTAAAAAAGTCAAAACTATTTTTGTCATGTCGTTTCTCTTAAAGAACGGGAGAGGGGGGCACAAGTGAACATGGGGCACATGTGAACATGGTATTCTTTACGAATATGATTTGAAATAAAAATCTTGAAAAATTTTAAGTAGATGACAGTTCTAGTCCTACCTCTCTGCCAAACTTTCAGAACAATGAGCCATTTTGTTGTTCTATTCTGACAATTTCTTTGTATCAGCTGGTGTTGTATATGCTTTTATCACTCGCTTCTTCAAGTGAAAACATAGTATAAATCAACTAATAAGCTAAAATTAACTATTGCAGACCATTATATGAACATTTAGGTTCATTTATGACAATTATTATTTTCTTTTACTTAATTAAAAATTCTTTATTTTTCAAGTTAGGTTTAAGAAACATGATGGGGCACTTGTGAACAAAACATCTGGGGCAGATGTGAGCAGTTCACATGTGCCCCTACATAGAGTTAAAATTATTATCCTCATGATATTATAAGTTTAAAAAATATGTATACATTTAAAATTATTATTATTTAATTTTCCATAATTAATTATTTAATCGTTTTTTTTTCTTTTAAAAATTTATGATTACTAATGGCCATTAGTAAATTAAAAATTTACTAATGGTCAGGCAGAAAATGTTGACAATGATCTTAACAGTACTTTTCCTACACCAGAATCAATCCAACCATTTTCAAGAGCCCAAGTAAGTAACTTAAAGAAACGAAAACGTGAAAAGGAAAAATCACACATATTAACTGATACACCTGAGAAAGATAGAATTGCTAAAGCTAAAAATGAAATGATAGAAAAAATGAAAAAAAAAGCATGAAAGAGTATCAGAGAAGAAAGAAAAAGGCCCATTACAACTCCTGAGGAACATGAAGTTGCGAAAAACCCAATTGACGAAATTAACCCAATAAACTCACGTAAACAAATAAACCCAATAAATTCACGTATTAAACTACAACCCCTTCAGTATAATGTGTTTCTATATCTGTTATATTAAATATTTTTTTCTTTTAAATACGATGATTGCTTTGTGTTTTTAATTTTGTTCATAAGTGCCCCTGGCATGTTCACATGTGCCCCCCTATAGAGGCACATGTGAATAATTGAAGTCATTTTTCTAAAATATCATAAAGTAAAGAAATATTTTATTGAAAAATCTCAAAAAATTCCATAAGACAACGAAAAGACTATTTAAGCATATGGACTTCTTTAATGTGAGAAATTGATGATATTTTTTGAAAAATGAAGAAATAAAAAAATTTGTTCACATGTGCCCCGCTCTCCCCTACTTATCGTTTGAAATTTCGAATAATTGAATGAACCATTTAATTATTCAAAATTTTTTACAAGTAACGGCCTAGTTTTAATGGAATTATTTTTTCCTTTTATTCCATGGAAAATGAGGTCGAAATAGTTTAATCCATTTTTGGTATTAGGCTCGTAAATTAATGTAATAAAATATTTTATTCTAATTCAATTAGATAACCGTTACAAAATATTCATTAGCTGTTACTTAAAGATTTCGATTAATTTTTTTATTAAAAATCAAATATTTTCACTTTTATTAATAGTTTTAACTCATTTAACAGTCTATCTAAAGAGTGTTTGAAGTTTGAAACTTAATTTATTTTTCTAACTTATTCACTTTTACTCGTGTTGTAATTCAAAAAAACTACAATGTACTTTTTCGTGAAAATAATTTTTTTTCTTTCAATTGCAATAACAACTAACTTGCCATACTTTTGATCAAATTGCTTTTCAATTTTTTACCAGTTGTAATTCATAACCAATCTTAGATTACATTGTTCGAACTGAAATATGACTGTATTTTTTTTTCTTACTCATGAAAAAAAAAATTCTTAATTTCCCTTCTTACTTTTTATATAAATAATAACAAACTAATTTTTAATTCAGATTTTGTCTAGGGAGAAGCTAAGACAAAAAAAATATAAAAACTTGATCAATTTGAAATGAGATTTATTGGTAATTAACGAAATTCTAGTAAACCTTCATTTTTTATTTATAAATATACATGGTTATTCATAATTCCCTCCGGGGTTTCGAAGCGTTATAGTAAAAAAACGAAGACGAATATGGCAAAAAAGAACATATGAAATTATTCCGAAAGTATTCAAGTTTTAATTTAAGCAGTTGCCGGTAGATGGCAGTAACATGTACCACGGAAGTCAGTTGTAGTAAACATAAGGCTGTAGTAAACAGAGGGAATTATGAATAACCCTGTATAACCTGTAATACCATAGCTCACACCCTATGACTTCTCACTTTTAAAAAAAGAAATGAAAGTCAAAAAATACCTCTTTATTCAAAATAAATATATAAATTTCTTGGATTATAATTTCCTTGTGTGCATAATGAAAAATCAAAAAATTAAATAAATAGATATAAAAAAAAAACGTGTTTAAGACTCAACTGATAGAGGTTATCATATTTTTATTGTAAATATGTTTTCTCTGTCCTAGGAGTCTTCTTGCAGGAAAAAAGAAAATTCGCTCGGTAAGGGAAACGTGACTAACCGACCCTGAAATTCCCAATTCAATGGAATTACGGGCAAAAATATCTGAAGATGTTCTTAAGAGGATCTTGATGCCGACTGATGTATTTGACAGAACAAGTAATAAGTTTATTGTTTGCGTTTGAACTATTTAGTAACTACAATTCAAATATATTTTATTAACTTACGTTTTATTTTGCAATTACATATCTGAAAAATAGTTTTCAAAAATGCGAAACTCACTCGCAATATTGTCTATCTCTCTATTAGTTTTTTTTAATTAAAAAAAAATTATTAAAAAGCTTACATAAATTGATACATAAAATTTTGAAGAGAAGAGGACAAAGAATTGGTTCGATCTTTAGCTTGACTCTGAGTTTAGAAAAAGGGAAAAAATGTATATCATTTATATTTCAATTGTTCTTTATGTAATGGCAAAATATATTTCAATTTTTTTCAGTATGTAAAACAATTTTTTTCAGTATGTATGTATGAGGGAACAGTATGTATTTGATAAAATAGTTTATTAGAATATTTTAGAAAAAATACCCCCAAAATAATATATTTTAGAGTGTTAAACTACTCTCCATAATTGTTTTTCATAATTTATTTTTAAAATAAAAAATACTTCAACTAAAATAATTTAGAATTTTTGAAATAACATAGTTAAGAAACAATTGCAAATAGTAATTAGTGATTTAAAATTCAGAAGAGAAATAAAATCATTTTAATAAAATTGATTTGTCATAAAATTTTATCTCATGCTACATTAACTAAATAATTAATATTACATTTCAGCTATTGATACAATCAGTCTTGCTTAAGAGGACAATAAATCACGAAAAAACCCTTCATGGATCAACAGCATCAGACAAAGCTGAGTTATGATAAAAGTAAGAATGAACTATAAAGTTCCAAACGCTGAAATATATTTTTTTTTTACAAAATATCAAATTGCAGACCAATTATGTCAGAATTAGCTGCTATAATGAAGAGGGAAAATTATCCAGTCATAATTTATTTGCAATTTGATATTTTGAAAAACAAATTTCTGCATTCGAGCTTTTATAGTTAACTCTTGATTTATCTGCAGTCAATTTTTTGTTTTTTAAATTTTAAATCACTCATTCAGTTGAAAGAGAATTAGGGTTTTGTCTCGTGGTGTAGCGTTCTTTTAATGAAATTATGGAATTTTACAGTATTTTAATTGTTTCAAAAAATACTCAAAGACGCGTTTAATACATTAATGCATTTATAAAGTTAAATTAAAGTATAATAACTTTATGAATTAAAATAATCCAAGATTTTTTCTTATCTTAACAAGGAAAGAAATATCAAAACAAAAAAGGAACAAATTAAGGCAAATATATGCCGAGGTTTACTCCTTTTCCTTTCTTTTTATTTTCTTTCTTTACTTTCCTCCTTTTCTTTCTTCCTTTTCTTTCCTTTTCTTTTAAACCAGAAATTTGTGAAAAAATTATTGATAAATGCAGATAAAAAGTATTTAATCACAATGGAAACGTTCATTATGCAAACAATACAGAATTTTTGTTCAAAAATCGTTGATCAAAAGTTGTTAAATGCTTCATGGAAAAAGAGAATCGTCAACTATTTATACTTGTCTTTCTTTTTTGGAAATGGTCATATGAGTAAAAAAAATTCATTAAACGAATATAAAATTTTACCTAATCTGATACTTTTGGGATGAAAAAAAAATTTGATATGTGTGTTGTTATTTTAATCGCAGGTTGACAAGTTACAGTATATCACATTTTAACTAAATAATTTAATTGCGTCAACGAAATAAGCAAATTAGATTAAAATATCTGGAATAATTATCTCTCATCGATATTATCAGCAAACCTTCCTTTTTTTAGTTTTAATTTTAAAAGATCATTTTTTATTCATTATGTATCTGGAAAAGATTAAAAATATTTAAGAACTACAATTTTCAAAAATAAATGTTAATAATAAAAAGATATAGAAAAAAGCAGTTGAATTTCCCTTACTTTTTGTTATATAAATTTCGTAATTATTATATTATATTTGTTAAACATTTTCTAGTCTTTCATCAGTTGCAAAATCCCACTGGATAACAAAATTATACACATTTTGAATGTTCCAAAATGTGTTGTTCAATTAATTACAAACAAAAACATAAAAAAATTAAATGATTTGTAAATTATATTTTTTTTCTTAGTTTTATTTAGAATAATACAAAACGAAGAACATATACTGCTAAATGTAAAACAACGCATCCTCAAATGCTTCTTTTATATAAATTAAATAACAAAGAAAAATTCTCTATCCGTTGAAGCTCCGTAAATTAATAAACAATTAAATATTATTAGCTAAACAATTAAAAGAAAAATCATTAATAGACAAATGTTATCAGAAAAGTCATTATATTTCACTTATCTCTTTGCAAATTCAATTATTTCTATCTTTATACTTTAAATTTGATTATCACTTCCTGTTTTTATTTAAAAATCTCCTCTTTACTCATTACTTTAGTAAATTCTATGATCAGCCACATTTTTAATTAGATTATTTATGACTAAGGACTTTGCGTTTTAAAGATAAATCAAGATAAAATACAAAATTAAAACTAAATGTGTGCACTTCTCATAACTTATATCAGCATAAATTTCATTTTCAAAAAAAAATTTATGTTTTACAATCTCATAAATCAAAAAAAAAGCAATAGAAAGTAATTACTGATAAAGATTAGTGAAAACGGAACTCATTTTACCAAAAACAAAAACTATTAAAAAAGCCATTAAATTTCCTTTTTCTACATTAAACAACTATTATTATCTTTATGTATACTTTAAAATGGAGAATCATTCTCTTGTATTCTCCATTTACTCTCCACTGGGTGTGAGAACTTTTCATCAATATCACAGCAGGTGTTAAATAAATACCCAACTGGCGAATAGCGTGCGAGAGAAAATGCAGTTTGTGTCTGGCATCTAATCTAGCTCGAATTCGTTCTCATTTAATGAAGTAGTTTTGGGGAAAAGGAATCAAATCAATCATACAAACATATTTGCCCCTATTATCCGTAAAGAAGCCACAATCTCTTTTGTTACTGACGTTTGGTTCATTCCAAACAATATTAATGTCCGGTGCACCAAAGCACTCATGTCAAAATTAACTCAATTGTACCGAAATGCCATATCAAATACACACTCCCTCGTCCATTAATTATTAATGACACTCAAACGCAAGACTCGCGTTAATTAATAATGTGTAACACCTACTATCAGTTTATTACGACTGCCTAAAACATTTATAGTTATCATTTTTAATGTTTGAAAAATTATTTTGAAAAGATGCATGGGTTTATTTATTTATTATTTATTTATTTTATTATTTATTAAAAAATAGTAAGCTAAAAATTGTTCTGAGTATAAAAGCAATAAATATACTTATTAAGTGAAAACATCTGGTTTCAGGACTATGAATAATTTTTAAAAAAATAACTATGTTTAACATAACCTATGTTAATTTTTCCTGCAAGAGAGCAAGGTTTGATGGCTAACAAATTGGCACAAATTAGTCAGTCCTCATTCAAAGTGTTTTGAAAGAAATGATACCAAAAGAATTATTTTCTTCTTGGAATAAATTTCTATTAGAAACCGCTTCAACTACTAAGTCATATAAATTACTAAAATTTACTAATTCTATTACTAAAATATAAACTTTGTTTTAAAGGTTGGAGGAGGCCTTTTTTGAGAGAGAGAGAGAGGCTCATAAAAAGTCGTATTTTTAAAATTGGATTTCACAGGAACTATTAGACCGATTTCACTCAAATTTTTTAATTCGCCATTTGAAACTGCATTCTTTAAAATGATGTAAAAAATTTTATACTTTACCGTTCAAAATGCTTTCGACTACTTTAAATAAAATAATTAAAAATAATAAATATTTACTAAAATTTGTAATTGTGTGCATAAATTTTTCAAGTCGCTTAAAAAGTTCTCGAGTTATGACAAAATATGCAAAAAATCAAATTAAAATTAACAGGTTCAAGCTTTTGACCGCGCTCCTGACCATACTATGGGGACCCAGATTGTGGCTACCCTTCATATTTTGAGGGTCAAAAATCCAAATCTGTTAAAAAAGAAGCATGTTTATTCAGAGAAAGTGCGTTTTAGTGTCTGATTTTATATCTTAAAATATCGGTTGCACTAACTGATTAGCATGTTTGAGGATTAAGATTGAGTCTTACTACGTATCATTCAATCAAAAGTTATTAAAGGTGGCCTGTTTATTTCATTGCACTCTGCGCAAATCACTCCAAAAGATTTGAAATAAATAACAATAACAAGCATTATGAACAAAAATTTAATTTAAAAAGAAACAATGATAGTAAAAACTTAAAAAATATACATAAATAACTCATTGAATTCGAGGTGAAAAAAAAATATTTATTGGCAGCTTTTGATTTTAAAGCACTGAAATTCCAGATATTTTTCAGACAGCATTTAGATTCATTAATAATAATTAAATAATAGTGAGATAACTTATATTAATTAGCGCATAAAGTAATATTCACTTAATTGTGTACTATTAAAAAATCACAAAGCATTTAAAGGCTTTATTACTAAAAACATCATAATGAGCTAGCTCACATATTAGCATGTCTTATGAATGGAATATTGCTCCTAGGTTTTAAATACTTTATCAATTTATACTATAAAAATATCTATTTCATAATTCAGAATTATTAAAAGTTCCCAAAATATTTAAATGTTTTGATACAAAAAGAGCATAAGTTTTACCATAAAATCGCCTGAAGAGTGATGGAATATTGTTACCCAATTTATATATATTGAATATTGTTACCAAGAAAATATTCCAAAATAGATAACGAGAATAGAATTTAAGGGGTATTCTTTTTCTTCCTACGTTTAACTATTTACTAAAGTAAATCTTTAAAACGTAGTATATAATATTTTTTAACAATGTGTAATGAAACACTATAAATATAAGTCAAGGTTTTCAATTCAATTTTTTCCTTGAAAACAACAAGCTACAGTTTATTAAAATTATTTGCTTTGAATTTAATTAATACGCCTTTATAACCTGTTCAAATGCGTCTATTTTTGGTTTAAGTTTTGACTGCCATTTTTAGTTATTTGCTTTGCTACCATAAAAAATCTTTTGCGTAAAATATAAGAATTCATACGTTTCAGAATTAAATGAATGTAATATATGCAAGTTTATTACTTGAACATTTCTTTTCTATGAATAGAATTTTGATTTGAACAAGAATTAGGAAAGAATAAGAGACGGAAAGCTTTTAAGAAAATAAGTAATCAAAGAGTTGAAAACTTACATTTTCGAACTATGATTTTAAATTTCAGCTTCATCACACGTTTGCACTTCAAGGGAAGTAAAAATCTAATTATTACGATTATTCCAGAATCCATCGAAATTTTCAATTTTTAAAAAGATCCGAAATTAATAAATCTCCTTCCAATTTGAAATTAATGATTCTTTAAAAAAAATCGTTTGATTTCATATTCGCGATCGCAACGCTTGAACACGCTCTCTAGCAAGTAGTAAATTTTCTGGCTTTTATTTATTAAGTTTTCATTTAGCTCTATCAGAAACGTAGAGTAGAACGCCATTTTTTATCAGCAAATAAGCAAAATTTCTCAAAGGAAAAGGCAGAAGAACTTGAGAAAAAAACGACCCAGAACATTGGTAAATCTTTCTGAAACAGAAAGCACCCAACATTTGAAAAACAATTTCTCAATAATTTTTACCTTTCTATTGTCAACAAACTTGCAATATTTTTTTTTTTTGCTTCAATTCATTACAAATTAAAGTGAAGTCGACATTCCTTATTTCATTCCATGAATAAATGTGATTTCAGAACGTGCAGAACTGTAATAGTTATAGAATATTCTTCTTCTTTATAGAATAGTATATGTTTCTGAATCTATATAATTCGGAAAACAACAATAAAGAATTATCCGAATTACTTGAAATGGTATGATTTGTGGTGATTAATAATAATTTTTTTATCGTTTTCTTAGTAGGTATTTTGAATGAATAATTTCAACTAGAATTCAGCTATTTTGTTTTAAAGTTACATATTGAAATTTATATCGAGATCTTACACTTATACAATTTTGTTGCGTGGTAAGTCATCTAAAAGTAATGAAGGGATAATCAATNCAGAACGTACAGAACTGTAATAGTTATAGAATATTCTTCTTCGTTATAGAATAGTATATATTTCTGTATGGATATAATTCGGAAAACAACAATAAAGAATCATCCGAATTACTTGAAATGGTATCATTTGTGGTGATTAATAATAATTTTTTATCGTTTTCTTGGTAGGTATTTTTTAATTTTGAATGAATAATTTCAACTGGAATTCAGCTATTTTGTTTTAAAGTTACATATTGAAATTTATATCGAGATCTTACACTTATACAATTTTGTTGCGTGGTAAGTCATCTAAAAGTAATGAAGGGATAATCAATGTATATATTATTTGAAAATACAATTTTCAAACGAAGAATATTTCATTTGGAATTCACCGGATTTATAAAGCAAGTAAGTGTTATGATTTCTATAATAAAAAATTTACTTGTAAATAATTTTTTTTCTAATTTGATGATAGTCCTCTACAGAATGGGTTTCTTCGTCTGATTAAAAACTTTAAGTCTAGAAAAAAGAAACAATATGAAAGTTTTTTATTTCATTATGAGGAATTTTTAGAATCGTTTTTTTTTATCGTAAGTATTCTTTATTTTACGTTCTTTAGTTCATAAATAATGATTTTTTATTAATAATTTAAAATTTTTGATAAAAATTGTTGTCAAAAAATTTTTTTTGCAAATTCAAATGGCATAACATTATGTGCTTCTGTTTACTTTTTGCATGATTTTAATGTTTGAAGTAATATGATACAGAAAAGTATGGAATGTAAAATTTAAATAGATCTTTCACACTAGATCATTAAATTTAATAGAACTATTTCTCAGGCACTAGGGTTTAACTCGAACTACAAGATTTTTTACAAATAATTTCCGATGTGTTTTGGATGTTCCTTCTTTAAAAAAAAAAAAAGATATTCCATTTTGTTTTCACTTTCATGCGAAAGAATATCATACATTTTTCTTTTTTAAATTTAATAAGCCACAATAAAGAGGGGCATTACCATGATACACTGAAGAAATCTCCAGTGCAACTGATGATCCTGTTGTTTTGCTAGCAGGAATTCGTCTCAAATAACAACGCCTCCTATAAGTCGTCGCGTTCGTGAATTGTGAATAAATATGAATACTATTTTCGTGAAAGCGATTTTTCATGAACAAATCTTATAACAATTATGAGCACGTATGTTGCCCTATGTAATCTTGTTTAACATAGAAAATAAAGTAATTCTTTATAAATTATTAAAGTTTAAATTTAGAAATAAAGTAGGCTTAGCAATAAAGTTTATACTTAATTATTTATCAATTATTATTCACAAGTTATTCATAAATTGCCCATTACTTCACGAGGATAATTCAGAACAGGATACCTGCTGGTGACGTAGTGTGGGCATCTCGATCCTGATTGATTGATGAAACATGGCATTTGTTTGCGTTAGCAACTAATCTTTCCATTCTATCTCGAGTAAGCTAAGCCAGTCAAGTATCAATTCTCTAAAGGGTCACGTACTATATTCTCTTACAAAAATTTAAATCCTTTCACTTTATATTTCTAACTTAATACTAAAAGCAACACGTAAACATGTAGAACATAAACAAACTAATTATGCATCGAAGTTGCCAGGTACACAAAACAAAAATATATCACGGTTACAATAAAATACATACACAAATAATGAATCTAAGTTAAGTAAAAGGTGTAGACGAAAAAGAATTATATTTTAACATATTCGATGTGTGATACGGAGCTGCATTTAATTAACTTCACTTTAATTAACATTTTAACTTATGTGGAGAAACTTAGCTCAACTTTAACATTCCATTTTGTATATAACAGATCAGCTGGAGCTAACGCCATTGGTCACATGTGGGGATATTTGTGATCTTCTTCTTCTACTTGAAGTGCTAGTACCCTATTGCAGTTAGTGAATTGAGTGCTCTGATTAACATGGCATTACTTGTAATAGAAATTAGTTATCACAAGATCTTGTGATTATATTTGATCAATGATATCATGATCATGATTTCTTTGTAAGTTAATATTCGTAAGTTAATATTCGTATAATAAGAATTCGTACAATGTTAACTGTTAAGGAAAACTATTTTTGCATACTTGTAGGTATGTAATTTTTCTTTTAAAAAAAAGGTTTTTTGCGAAAAGTTTCCTAAATGCAGTGATTGTTTATATACTTATTTCATTTTTTTATTATTTCTTTTTTTGCATAGTTAAACCTCTGTATATGACATGTAGTGCTCGTCAGCGGCGTCAAGACATTAAATTCCTAATGAATTGGAGATCCTAGGTTCCCTTCTCCAAGAAAGTCATAAACTGTAAATTCCACTTTCTATCTAGTTTCATTTATTAAGTTTTATTTATTATTTAAATGTTTTGAAAAGTTTCTAAAACATTCTTTAATATTACCACCTTTTCCGTGTTTAATTGAATACATTTTTCAAGGGAAAACATCAGTTGTTCTATGCTTTGATTGAAATGCTTCAATAAATTTGTTCTACTGACTGAATTATTCTCGATTCCTTCTACGCGATATTATTTCTGATACATAATTTAATTAATCTTTTATATTACATTTCTTACATTAATACTTAAACCTTTGATATCAAGGTAATTCCGTTTATTAAACTTAAGCATTTCTTTTCTGAATTCTGTGGGGAAGCCTTATGAAGCCACTTGGCTCTTGAAGCTAGGCATATACATTAGCCGAGGGGTCTAAGTTGTCATTTTTATGACCGATTGATTGAGAGTGAGACTGCAAACATAGACATCACACATTCCCTCCATTATTTTTACACATTATGAATTTCTACTTCATTTATTACTCAATTGGCGAACGTGGACTAGAAAAACAAGCAATTGTCTCTCACAAGCGAACATAGATGTCAGCACTACAGCTCTTCTCATCACTATCCGACTCCCAGGGAGACAGACTTTAGTATTATTCGTCTCATTCGCTAGATGGTACCACTGGATGAACTAACTGAACCACATTCCATTGTTAGATTTGGTTTCATGAAAGATTCCATGATAGCTGTTGGTTTTGGGTTGAAGTTCTGTGAATTTATCGAAAGGTCAATTCCCGGAAGAGTACTGGTTTTAAATGAAGACTTCAGAATTCTCAAAAAAATTTCCTCAAGAAAGTTCAGAAATGTTACTAGTATAAATAAGGCCCCGTTAACTGCTCATTACTTTCCAGGAATTCTTTTTACGGATTGCTTATTGGAAATAGATGGTTTTTAAATTTGCTGTGGCCCGCAGTTTTTTTTTTATGGAAACAACTCACTCCTTTTTTAATAACGAGTATTTCTTCTTCCCCTAGAAATTGGGTAATGAAGAAATTTGAATAGAAGAATTATTATCATATTCCTTACAACTTCAAATAGCATTAAATTAGATAAATCTTATTTTAAATTGTGCTAGGCAAATTTAGAGCACAGTAAAAACTGTGGTGCAATACCTACCCAAATTTGGTACTAAAAAAACTCTGAAAATTGTGTGCTATTTAAAGCTCATACCGAATCAAGAGTTCATACATACTTTAAATTGTGTAGTTAAATCCTAATACCAACAATGGATAAAGCTTACACCCAGTGCTAATGCATATACTTCTTGCATGAACAAGAAAATGAAGAAAATTTTCGAACGCAAATTGAATTAAAACCAGTTGTCTCACTTAACTTCTTCATCTACGAATTCGTTCCATAGCAAATTCTACGAAATTATTGAACACAAACTGAATTAAAACCAATGCCTCGCTAATTTATTTTACCACTAATTTTTCTCCCAACAAATTCTACATTGTTATTGAACACAAACTGAATTATAAAACAAATGTTTCGTTACACTTCTCCTACTTAAACTTTTTCCCACAACAAATTTAACACAAACTGAATTAAAATCAGACCTTTTACTTAACCTCTTCATCTACAAATTCTTTCCATAACAAATTCTACGAAATTATTGAACACAAACTGTATTAAAATCAATTGTTTTGCTTAATTTATTTAACCACTATTTATTCTCTCACCAAATTATACATTGTTATTGAACATAAACTGGATTAAAAAACAGATGTCTCATTACACTTCTAATACTTCCTATTTTTCCCAGAAAAAATTGAGCAAAATTATTGAACACAAACTGAATTAAAATCAATTGTCTCACTTAATTTCATCTCGGAAGAAGAGATAATACCAAAAATAAATCCACTCTCCTTATTACTCCCCACTTTTCGTAAAACTGAAAGTCTATTTACACAAGCTTCAAGAACTGGCATCTAATCGCCTTAGTACTCTCCGAGTATACTTTGGCAAAGATATACTCGATTAAGTTTGTTTTAGAGAATCTATTAGACTTAATCCTTGCTACGAAGAACATCGGATTAGCTTTGAGCTTACATATACTGGAATAAAAGTTTTTCTGTACCTTTTTTAAGCTTTTATAAACTAAAATAATGTCATACTTCAAAAATATATTTTCACCTCCTCAGTTAGTTGTATATTTCATCAAAGTAATTCATTCATTGACTATTTCCTAAGTAATTCATTCATCGAATCAGTTAACTATTTCCTGAGAAAATTAAATTTCAAAAAAGTCAGATATTTAAAATTCGATTTCCCAGGAACTATTCAACCGATTTTGCTCAAATTTTATATTTTGCTATGTAAAATTATGTTCTTTAAAATTATGCAAAAAAATTCTGTGCTTTACAATTACGAAAATTAAGTACGTTTTTGTGTCTGATTTCGTAACTTAAAAAATTGTCTGCACTTATTAATTAGCATATTTAAGGTCAATCCCTCGAGCCACTGAAATTGAGTTTTAGAACGTGAAGATCCAGTCATTAGACCAAACGTTATTGAGGGTGGGAAAATTTTTCAATTCGTTTCAAAATTTCTCGAAATATATCGAAATACGCAAAAAGTAAAATTAACATTAAGATTTCGAACTTTGGAGCGTTCTCCTGACCAAACTATATAGACTATATTTCCCAAATTGCGGCTAACCCCTATATATTAAGGATTAGGAATCCAACTTCATGAAAAAAAAGAACGAAAACCATTATTTTTTTATGTTATGTAGAGAAGTCAATACGATTTTTGATTTTGGAGAGCGAAATCTTATTTCAGTCACCAAGCCTATAGGAAACATTTTGAACCCTTCCTTCTCGCTCCCGTGATATTCCCGGGCTGGAGTGTTCAGTAGTAACGCGCCAATAAAAATAAAACTACTTCATTTGTTTTGCCCGGAAAACATTTTATTTCTCCTTTTACACACCAGATGGCAGTACCAGAATAAATTTAAGATGATTGTAGATAGTTAGCTTACTTTAAACTAGATGCCAGCACTAATCAAATACATGTATAAAAAAATAGGAACTATTGAATATTAATCGATCGTTAATGGGTTAAAAGAATGGAGAGAAAATCAAATTTTTGATATGTATACATGTTAAGAACTAGAGTATCACAATGTATGCAGTGTGACCAAATTAATTCAGCTGCTCGCCTCAAGGCCCAAATACACCTGTCACATTTACTGCCCATCTAATGGGATACCTGTTCATTAATCCATGAATTACAGGATCACCATCTGCTATAGCATAACCATATAGCTCTTTCTCTGCTTTGATTGTTCTGAACTGTTTCGTTTCTGTAGAAACTTCAGATCCATAAACGTCTTCTGCTTGCATTTCACCTGTTGTTAGAAAAGCGTGAGTTGCATTCGATCCAATAAAGACTCCTTCCAAAATATATATTTTGGCAGAAGGTTTGTCACTAGGTAGATGTCCATAAACTCGACATCATCTTAATGCCATTTATACAGAATTAAATTCATTCCCTTCAGGGTTATAGCCGCAATCTAACCAAACAGAATCTCCTTCAGGCACATAACCAGGTAGTCTTAAGTAAGCGAAGCGAACCGGTGAACAATCTTTGAGCAAAGCTAAGAAAAACAAAATTCTTCCTCATCCTCTTCATTTTTTTTTCAATAATATGTAAACTTCTAAAAGTTTTGCTTAATCCATCAACCCGGAAAATCCGGTTAAGTACGTCGAACACCTTCGAATAGTGTAGCATCACCCGGACACGTCCTAATCTCCTGGGTGGCACATTCTTGTTATAATGAGAATATTTTTTGTGAATCTCTGTCATCTTTTTAAAGTAACTTAAATAAACTTCATTTTCCATCCAACTGTTTGCCTACGTTCCTGAACATTCGACCATGGCTGTTAACATCACACACTCATATGTATAAAAGAAAAAGAAAAAAAACAAAGAAAATTGCGAAAAATAATTAATTTCATTTATTGCGTATAAGCTGTAAATATATAGAATTCATAAAAATATGTTAAAAATGTATGGAAAAAATAATAAAAATTTATAAAAGAGCAGAAGAAAAAAATTGAAAATAATAATTTAAAAAAAAAATTTATTCATTAAAAAAATTAAAAAGCCGAAAACAAAATAATGAAAAGAAATTTCGTCATCAGCTCTCACGATTATATCCACAAAAAGAGTGCTTTCGAATATTGTATTTATATAGCCAAAGCAAAATATATCAATACAATAATAGTGTGAGGAGCACCAAAAAAATTTTAATGAAAAAAGAACTAATTAAGCAGAAAATGGAAAATAAAGCTAAATATGGAAATTAAAACAATCAAGCAAAAATAGGAAGTAAAAATGAAGAAAATACAAAATAAAACACAAAAAGTAATTTGTAATGCGAGTAGCGAATTCGAATGTGCTTACATGTAATAGCATTTTTAAAAATGATTTATAATACTTTCGTAACAAGTTTGCCAGATTACAAAATATGAAAATAGAAGCGTAAATAGAATTTGAGGAGTTCTTTTTATGGCGCGTTCTTACTGAAGTACAGAAGCGCATTGGATTTGTTAGTTACCTTGGATTGGTCCGAACTGGATGTGAGCAAGGTATTAATATTATAATGGATAATTCATAGTATATAATTAATAAGTTTGCATTTTTATTATAAAATTTTTTATACTGATGATTTTATAGAAATTAACACTTAATGAAAAAAAAAAAATTTAAATAATCCTTTATTAAATATTAGAAGATTTTTAGCCATGGTTTTCCCAAGTTAGTTTGCACATGGTAAAAATATAAATTTAGTTAACAAATAATTTTTTTATTAAAGCTTATAAATAATTCAATGATTTAGTATAGAATTTAATTACATTAGTTGGATATCCATTACTTCTTAGCGACTTTTGGAAGAGTTCGTTTATTTGTTTTTTCGATAAATAAACATTACTAAAAATTTTTTTAATTCTATTCACTTGATTAAACATGTTATTTAAATAAATGTTTTCAAAAACATCAGAATTCCATTTTATTAGTTTATTTATATTAAATTTAAAATCATTGATGGATAGCCCCGCAATTTATGGCCCAATTTTTTTGAAATTTTATTTACTAATTTAATTGATTAATTTAATTTATTTTTTATTTATTTTGAGAGTTAGGAATCCAAGTACTTAATTTTAAAAAAATAGCTGTTTATTCAGAAAAAGTACGTTTGTAAGTCTGATTTTGTAATTTAATTGGCACTAATTAATTAGCATATTTGAGGTCACCGCCTGCAACCATTAAAATTGACGCTTCGTAAAAATGCAATCATTAGAACTAAATTTTTTCTAAGTGATATCTTCTTTCTTCCTTATTTTGTACTCTGTAAATTACGTAAGAAAGAGATAAAATAAATTTCGAAACCTATTTTTTCTAAACAGAATTTATTTCCCTTTATATTCATATCCCTTACATCATTTTCCCCTCGGGGAAACATTCATTTCCCTTTTTAATACTTATTATAGGGTCTCGGGATTAAAAAAAATTCAGAAATACTAATTTAGACCCTATAACTAATATCTAGGGGTCCACTCTGTGCCCAAAGTCAATTTTTACAGTCATTTGTTATCGTTTTGCTTAATAATTGTTATACACATTGATAAAACAGAAGTTTTATTTCCTAAATTATTTCATTATTCTATCTTAACATACTTTCAAAGCATTAGTTACGTCAGAAAATCGGATAAATAACTTTAATAAGTTTTCGTAAATTTTAAATAAGTTTTCGAATGAAAAACAAGTTTTTAAATTTTAATAAATTAAATATATTTAGAAATTTCCCATATTAAGTCGATGCATTAGAATAGAAAGAAAATGCAAAATTTAGCTTTGCTCTCGCTTTTTGCCGTACTGAAATATTTTATTTAGCTTAAAAGTTTCAATTTAACTTATTTTTATAATAAATGACTTCTCAATGTTGACTATCGCAATGTTTCTCGAAAAATATATAATTTTCAGAAAGAAAATTTAAAAATTCTAAGAATTAATACTTTGGGGTAAATACGAGCAAAAATTGGCCATGACTTTTATTCTGAAAACATTTATGGCTGTGTTATTGCTAGTATAGAATTATAAATGAAAAAATGAAGCAAGAAATGTAAAAAAAAATAATAAAATAAAAATTTGAAAAATAATGTTTTTGAATAGCCTTGAACGCAGAAAATAATAATGAAGAAATGAAGCAAGAAATGTAAAAAAAAATAATACAATAAAAATTTGAAAAATAATGTTTTCGAATAGCCTTGAACGCAGAAAATAATAATGAAGAAATGAAGCAAGAAATGTAAAAAAAATAATACAGTAAAAATTTGAAAAATAATGTTTTCGAATAGCCTTGAACGCAGAAAATAATAATGAAGAAATGAAGCAAGAAATGTAAAAAAATTAATACAATAAAAATTTGAAAAATAATGTTTTCGAATAGCCTTGAACGCAGAAAATAATAATGAAAAATGTAAAGCGCACCACTTTTGAAAGTCTTGTGATGGTATATCTATAACGGGGAAAAAATTGAAATAATCAAACAAACCTCTTATGTGTTTTTCGTTTTACGTCTGACAAAAATAAAATTTTCTCCTCTTGAATCATATATATGTTACTGTAAATGACCGAAATCTGGGGAATGTCGATTTTATCCGGTGCCGAACCGATATTAATTTATTCGTTGATTCTTCAATAATATTTATTCGATATTTTAATATGCGATTAGGATAGATTAAGAAAAACATCAGTATTTGGATTCCGGGCAAATGTATACCGAACCGATATTAATTTATTCGTTGATTCTTCAATAATATTTACTCGATATTTTAATATGCGATTAGGATAGATTAAGAAAAACATCAGTATTTGGATTCCGGACAAAATGTATACCGAACTTGACCTAAAAGAAATATTAATGTAGGAAATACCGGATAATATCAGTAAGTAATATCAAATCATATTTTAGCAGATTTCGGACAGTTAGTGACGATGTGATTGTTAGCATACACCGGTGAAAGTTGGCAAACACCAATTTCGGTTTTTCACTGTAACATATATTTATCACAAGATACATAAACAAAAAATATCAAAACCCTCTTCGGCAGCAAATGACACTACTCACCTGATTCCAAGAACGTTTATTTCGTTTCTACAATGTGGCCAAGCTTGGCATTTTTTGTTTATACATTTTTTATACTGTATTGTGATTTTTTTTTCTAGAATGCGCTCCGATTTGCGTCAGCTGCTATAATGAGTGCGTTTTTTAGAGCAGCGATCCCCAAATAGTGTTCCGTGGAACCCTAGGGATCGGTAGAAGGATCAAGAGGTTCCGAAAGTTTTAATTATTTAAATCAGTAATAATTTTTGAAACTTGCAATCATGTTTATATCAAAACAATAAACCATATTTTTTTTAATAGTTTGGTTTTTTTTATGAAATTATTTAGGTAAAATACCAATAAAAAAGAAAATTCAAAGTTTATAAAAACATTGCATCAGTGTTTCACGTCGAATTTTTCAATTTAAAATAAAATGACAGAATTCAAGAATAATAAATGTCGAAATAAATGCTTCTTTGGTTATTATTCTTACAAGAGTTATTTTTCTAAAACCATAATGTAGCTTATTTTAGTCATTTTCAGCTAATGTATGCTCCAAAATCAAATTCAGAGCTAGACTAGATACCACTATAGAACTGCGAATTCAACTGTTTGACATAAGATCTATCATTTTAAGTGTTTTATTAATAAAACGATTATTGAAAAAAAAAATTCTTTGATAACCGTCGTTGAACAGCCGACTCAACGTTTTAGGTTTAAGACTACAAATGTTCAACTCCGTAGCCTTGTAATTTTGAACCCAATCCAGAAGACAAGAGATCAAGAATTAGGAGAAATTTGCTTTCGTGGAGGGCTTTTTGATGGAACTAACCAGCACTTGTGTTACATGGAGAGGGAGACTACGAGAACCTTCCACGGTTAGCCAGACGGCAAGGGGACTCTAACCCATAATCTGTCTGCCACTGAGGGTACTTTACGTCAGCACTGTGGTAGGCATGAGCCGGGTGCGGAATTCATATCGACCAGCCATGTCATGAAATATTATCAAAGTAATTGGTAGTCCTTTTGGGTGAATATGTTCACTGCAATTTTATTTATATTTGAGCAATATTATATTTGGGGGTTCCGGCAAAAGATGAGCGATCATGTAGAGTTTCGTAGCAGTAAAAAATTAGGAACCACTGAAATTAGACATTGCTTACATTGTAATATTTTTAAAAAAATTACATTCTGTTCATATATGTATATGTCCTCACCGATCAGTAATCAAACGAACAGGTTTCGATGTTTCATTCCGCCTAGATAGATTACGGTAATTTTTTTTTTCATTTTCTTCACTAAAATATTTATTTGCAAATCTAATGTGTATATTTTTCAAAATTCATCTAAGACAGTCCCGCAAGGGACTGATCGTGAAGGTTCCCAGTACAACACCGAAGTCAAGCATCACTGGTTGCAGTCAGTAAGCGGGTGGGTGACCACTTTGATCAGTCTACGTAGGGACCAAGAGTGCGCTGTATCGGACCTCGTTAAACTGTTCTACCGTAAAGTGCTCGACTTCACGCGCAGGTCATCGGGCTACTAAGGCAGGGAAGCCTTCCCTTCTGCAAAGGATCAAAATTGCAATGGCATGTCTTCGGATCATCCTCAGGGATGTTTCCCGAATGTCACCAATAGCCCNCCAGTTAGCGTTATTAAATGCATTGTCAATGTCCAGAGCCACCCCAACACTATGTTTATTATCCAGCCGCGCTTCTTCAATAAATTTGACAACCTCCAAAAGAGCGTCATCAGTCCCTCTCCCGGTCCGGAAGCCAAATTGATTAGGACTTAAGTGTTGATTGTTTTCAAGAAAGTAAGCAAGTCTCCTAGTTAGTAATTTGTCTAATATTTTACCCCAGACCGGGAGTTGAGAAATGGGTCTATATGAAGCGGGCAAACTTTTGTCTCTGTCGGATTTTGGAATCAGGGTGACTCTGGCACATTTCAAAGCCATCGGGAAAGAGTTTAACTCAAGGCATTTATTAAAAACACGCAATAGCCATGCCCTATCAATAATGAAAATTTCCCTAAAAACCTCGTTAGGGAGGCCATCAGGGCCCGGTACTTTATTAGATTTTAGGTCTCCGATCACTGATTCTAATTCAATTTCAGAGAAAGGGGGATCATTATTACCTCTGATCAGTGGTTCACATGTAATATCACAAGTATTTGGGAAATGATGTGACATAATTACAAAAATAGTTTCATCAAAACTTGTAGTGAGTGTTCCGTTTTCCTTGAACACGGGGCTGTGACTGGTGAGTCTCAAATTGTCGCCTCTAGCAATCTTGCATGGGGCAGAAAACGCCCCATCATCGTTTACTCTATCCAAAAAGTTTTTCAAGTCACTCATTTTGGCTCTTCTGATGTCCTTCTTATAGGCCGCCAAGTGTTTTTTGAACTTAATCTTAAAATCCATTCGCTCCTGTTCGTCAGTCGATTTTTGGAATCGTCTCCTAATTGCTCTGACCTCTCTACGTTTCTGCCCTAATCCCGGTGACCACCAAGAGCAGTGCTGGCGTTTTCTTGATCTCTGTTTCAGCTCACTAGCCTTTGCTGCTAAAATATCACCAGTGATATCAGTTATTCTGGCTTCAAGCTGTTCAGGGGTAGTAATTTGATCAAGATCATGTCTCTTAGTAATTTTTTGTAACTTGATTCTGAGATCTAACCAGTCCAGACTATTAAATTTGAAATTAACATTTCGAGAGTTAAATCTGGGCTCATTCTCTATTATCTCGACGGTAATAAGCGCATGGTCGGAGCATGAAATGTCATCATGTACCTTGTAGTGTTTAAGCTCCTCAATATTACTCACGAATAGATCTATCCAACTCTGTCCAAGGACAGAGTTGTATGTGGGAAGACCACCGGGATCATTCAAAACATCTAAATTGTGTGTGTTAAAGACGTCCAGCATCGCCTCATCCCTGGGGTTCGACCTTGATCCCCAGGCGGTGGACTTTGCGTTAAAGTCACCTGCAATAATTATTCTATTACCAGAGTATTTTGTGAGCAGGGCGTTTAAGATCGCTAAATTATCTGAGTAGTCTTCGTTTGGTGAGAGATAAACGGCAACGAAAATGTACGTCAGTCCGTCCCGAACGAATGAGATAGCAACTATGTCTCTCCCACTCAAGATAGAAAGAACGTTTTTCACTTTTTGTGCAGCGAGAATTGCTGATCTAGGTTTTTGTCTCGAGGAGTGAATTCGCCACTCAGCGGGAAAACCTATAATTATATTTTGGCTATTGTAGTATGGTTCGCTAATGCTTATGAGGTGGATATCAAGATTTGTGATGTCTTCACTTAACTGATGATGGGCTACGACAGAGTGGTGTAAGTTAATGTGGCCCAGTATTAATTTGCTTTTTACACTAGAGTCCATAATCGGTTCTTTGCATTTCTTTTTGTTGGGCTCTTGAGTACTGGTTACACACTCTGTCGAAAGGGGAATGGTTAATGTTCAAGTTGAATCGATACTTCTGGTTTGCTCTGTCACAATGTATACAAAAAAGGTCCTCACCACAATCACTACCAGCATGATCAGTCGAGGAGCAGTTTCTGCAAATCCTATTTGATTTGCAGAATTTTGCTAAATGGCCAATGGCCGCACACTTGTAACATTGTTTAACATTGAGAGACTCCTCGAAGCCATACCTCTTCCACCTAATATTTAACTTGTCTTTGTATTTTAACTTGGCAAAAGTCGAAGGTGTGACTTCCAACAGCCAGTTCCTCCTACCTCCTCTTGGTTTATGGAAAGTTCTAATCTTCAAGTCTTCATCCTCAATTTCGACGTTTTGTTCAGTTATGCAATCAATTAGCTCCTGTCCCTCAATATCCTCTTCAACATTAAAAACAATTATGGTTGGGTTCTTTAACTTCCGTGGCTCCACGGTGAATTGGTCAGTTAATTTCTGGTGCTTCATCTCCAAATCTTCGGCAGTGTCTGTCTGAATTAACACCCCACCATGGTTAATATTAGCAATGCGTTTAATGCCAATACGCATGTTGGCTGGATTCAACCCATGCAATAATTCGGATCTAGTTCTGTCTGACGTTCCTCCATCTGCGATCGGCATAATGATTGCAATATGTTCCTTGCCCTGGCTTCTGATGAAAGGTGGTTGTCTCTGACCTCTCTTAACAATCTCTGCGTAGGATTTACAAGCAATCTCGTTACTTCTGCTGCTGTCCTCAATAAGTGGATCTAGCACTGTTTCATTCAATTCTCGATAAGTATCCAATTTAGCCCTCAAGAGTGCAATCTGGGTGTCTTGGGTGGCTACCAATGTCACTAATTCTGTTAAAGTATTCAAGAACATATCTCTATCACACTTAGGGATTCTACAGTTTTCCTTAAGCAGAACAGAATGAATTTTGCTCTGTAAAGCCAGGACAGGAGTTATAGTTGGTATAAACAGGGAGGCTCCCATTTCGGGGTCCTCCAGTTGTTGATCCCCCTTATCGGACATCTCCAAGAAGTGGATACAGATTCAACTCTCGTAAGCAAACCAAATGGTAGCTATCAATTTATCCTCACTATAGCAACCACTTAAAGTAAACACTGATTCAATTAGCACTGTTGACATCAAGAATATAATTATGACAAGGAAGAGAATCACTGTCACGTATCCAACAAGAATCACAATCGAATCACAGTTATAGAATCATCAAGAATCAGGACACGAATCACAAGATGCGTAATACATTCACTACAAGTCTGTTATCATAGAATTCGATTGCTGAAAACAACAATAAATATATCGTGACGTCAGAACAAGGTGGTAACACATTCAGACTAACCAGCACAATGGACAATTTTCACTCTTAATTTAGGCAGAATCACAATCGAGTTACGAATCACAATCGAATTACAGTTATAGAATCATCAAGAATCAGGACACGAATACAGGATGCGTAATTCATTCACTACAATTCTGTTATCATAGAAATTCGCTTGTTGTAAACAACAACAAATATATCGTGACGTCAGAACAGGGTGGTAACACATTCAGATTTAACATCACAATGGACAAATTTCACTCTTAATTATACAGAATTAAGAATAAGTTGAACACAACCATTTATTATTCATTTATCTATAATAAAAGTCAGCAAAACTCACTCTATTAGATGAAACACGAAGCACAACGGTTACAACGTGGCGAAACTTCCATTAGGATAGATTAAGATTAGGATAGATTAAGAAAAACATCAGTATTTGGATACCGGGCAAATGTACACCGAACCGATATTGATTTACTCGTTGATTCTTCAATAAAATTTACTCGATATTTTAATATGCGATTAGGATAGATTAAGAAAAACATCAGTATTTGGATACCGGGCAAATGTATACCGAACCGATATTAATTTATTCGATGATTCTTCAATAATATTTACTCGATATTTTAATATGCGATTAGGATAGATTAAGAAAAACATCAGTGTTTGGATACCGGGCAAATGCACACCGAATCGATATTAATTTATTCAATGATTCTTCAATAATATTTACTCGATATTTTAATATGCGATTAGGATAGATTAAGAAAAACATCAGTATTTGGATGCCGGGCAAATGTATACCGAACCGATATTAATTTACCCGTTGATTCTTCAATAATATTTACTCGATATTTTAATATGCGATTAGGATAGATTAAGAAAAACATCAGTATTTGGATACCGGGCAAATGTACACCGAACCGATATTGATTTATTCGATGATTCTTCAATAATATTTACTCAATATTTTAATATGCGATTAGGATAGATTAAGAAAAACATCAGTGTTTGGATACCGGGCAAATGTATACCGAACAGTGGTGCTTGACCTAAAAGAAACATCATTGTAGGAAATACCGGATGAGTGTAATTATCAAAATAATATCAAATCATATTTTAGCGTAGATTCTAGACATTTAGTGACGATGTGATTGTTAACATTCACCAGTAAAAGTTGGCAAACACCAATTTCTGTCTTTTACTGTAACATATATTTATCACAAGATACATAAACAAGAAATACCAAACCTCGTCGACAGCAAATGACACTACTCACTTGATTCAAAGAACGTTGATTTCGTTTCTACAATGTGGCCCCGTTTGGCATTTTTTGTTTATGCATCTTTTATACTGTATTTTGATTTTTTTCCTATTATATGCTCCGATTTGCGTCAGTTGCTCTAATGAGTGCGTATTTAAGAGCAGCGGTACTCAAATAGTGTTCCGTGGAACCCTAGGGATCGGTAGAAGGATCAAGAGGTTCCGAAAAATTTTAATTTTTTAAATCAGTAATAATTTTTGAAACTTGCAATCATGTTTATATCAAAACAATAAACCATATTTTTTTTTAATGTTTGGTTTTCTTTTATGAAATTATTTAAGTAAAATACCAATAAAAAAATAAAAAAGTTCGAAGTTTATAAAAACATTGCATTAGTATTTCACGTCAAATTTTTCAATTTAAAATAAAATGACCGAATTCAAGAATAATAAATGTTTCTTTGGTTAATATTCTTATGAGAGTTATTTATCGAAAACGATAATTTAGGCTTATTTTAGTCATTTTCAGCTAATGTATGCTCCAAAAACAAATTCAGAACTAGACTAGATACCACTATAGGACTGCAAATTCAACTGTTTGTCATAAAATCTATCATTTTAAGTGTTTTATTAATAAAACGATTATTGAAAAAAAATTATTTCATAACCGTCGTTGAACCGACTCAACGTTTTAGGTTTAAGACAACAAATGTTCAACTCCGAAGCCTTGTCATTTTGGACCCAATCTAGAAGACAAGGGAACTCCTGGACCAAGAATTAGGAGAAATTTGCCTTCGTGGAGGGCTTTTTGATGGAACTAACACGCACTTGCGTTACATGGAGAAGGAGACCTTGAGAACCTTCCACGGTTAGCCTGACGGCAAGGGAACTCTAACCCATGATCCGTCTGCCACTGAGGGTACTTTACGTCAGTACTGTGGTACGTACGATCCAGGTGCGGAATTCGTATGGATCAGCCATATCATTAAATATTATCAAAATAATTGGTTGTGCTTTTGGGTGAATATGTTCACTGTAATTTTATTTATATTTGAGCAATATTATGTTTGAGGGTTCCGCCAAAAGATGGGCGATCATTTAGGGTTTCGTAGTAGTAAAAAATTAGGAACCACTGAAATTAGACATTGCTTACATTGTAATATTTTTAAAAAAATTACATTCTGTTCATATATGTATATGTCCTCACCGATCAGTAATCAAACGAACAGGTTTCGATGTTTCATTCCGCCTTGATAGATTACGGTAACTTTTTTTTCTCATTTTCTTCACTTAAATATTTATTTGCAAATCTAATGTGTATATTTTTCAAATTTCATCTAAGACAGTCCAGCAAGGGACTGGTCGTGAAGGTTCCCAGTACAACACCGAAGTCATGCATCACTGGTTGCGGGTGGGTGACAACTTTGATCAGTCTACGTAGGGACCAAGAGTGCGCTGTATCGGACCTCGTTAAACTGTTCTACCGTAAAGTGCTCGACTTCACGCGCAGGTCATCGGGCTACTAAAGCAGGGAAGCCTTCCCTTCTGCAAAGGATCAAAATTGCAATGGCATGTCTTCGGATCATCCTCAGGGATGTTTCCCGACCGTCACCAATAGCCCATTGTGCAGCTTTAGTGTGACGTAAATAAAGTACCTACCTACCTCATATAAGACAAGAATTTTGAAAATATATACAGTCAAACCCCGCTATAGTGAACCTTCAAGGGGCCGAAATTCTAGTTCACTATAACCGGGAGTTCACTACATCCATACTGCAAGCAATTTTAACTAATTTTTCCTAACTGCTCCTTTTTATAACACATTGTTTCAATAAATGACCTATAAAAAGAAATACAAAAACGATTAAAAAACAATATGTAGTAACAAAAAATGGGTTAACTTTTATTTTGCATTACTCTTCGTCTTGCGTACAAAAAATTTAGGGATGACCTTTATTTAGGGATGGGAAACTGAGATAGAAGAAACAAACAAGAAAAAATGCTTATGGCTATATTCCACTCAATAGGTAGTTTTAAAAATCGGTATATATATTTTATGTAGAAATTACGAAATTACCAAAAAATGAAGATAAAGAAATCTGTCGAAGACAGAAAAAGCTCATAAAATCCAATTTCCTCATTCTTTTGATTCACTATATCCACAAAAAATAATATTATATGTGTATAGCAAGGCACGAGAGCGAACATTTCATTCACTATATCCGGAAGTTCACTATAAACCATGTTCACTATATCGGGGTTTGACGGTATTAAGAATGGTCTTTAAGGAACATTCTGTACATTCATAAAGTCACATAAACATTTTACATAGGAAGAAAACATTTTAAAAGTCTAACATATCTTTTATTTAAATACTTTAATTCGGTTTTAGTACTTTTATAAAATCAATAAAGTCCAGAAACAGTTTTTAAAAAAATCAATTTAATTCTAAAAAAACAACGATTCCCTCATTTTAAAACTCAGGCAAAAAAAAAGGATAAGAAAAAAAAAATAGTCAAAATCTCCATTCATTCGTTTTAGAAGAAATAAATACTAATTGCTTGGAAAGTTTTACTTGAAGACTTTCTATTCTTTGTTTCCCGATATTCGGAAGTTTTAATTCTAGGAAGGAGAAGGAAGCCTAATTACTTCTCTCCAAAATCTTTTGTTCGATCCATTTCACAGTAATTGGAGCATTTATTAACTCTATTCTGTGTTACAGTTAAAAGTTGTTTGGCTGTTGGGGATGACCTGGAGCATCTCATTCAATGTATTTTTATCTTGTAAAAAAAAAAGTTTATATGCAAACAAAAATGGAGCTTTACAAGTAGCACAAACGACGAGTTTTACAACTTGACTCTCATAGAATTAAAACTCAGCATTCAGAAGTTAAGCTGCACTTCTTGATTTTTGAGAATAATTTTATCAAGAAATCACGAGAATTTTTGACGAAACTCGAACTTTAAAGTATTAGAAGAAAATACTTCGTGTGTCATCTCAGTTCATTCTGCTAGTTTTCAGAAACAAATCATTTGATTTTAAAACAGAATTCGCTGTAATACGGGATAGTACAGGGATGAGTGCAGTATTTTATGTGATAGCTATTTTATTTTCTTAGAATAAAATTTATTATTATCTATTAATTATTATTTTACTCTTATTTTCAAGCATTCAACAATCCTTGATCTGTATGTTGTTATTTTTTGTAATACTTTTATCATGAAATCACAGGAATTTTGACGAAACACGAACTCTAAAATATTTGGCGAAAATGTTTCCCTCACACGTGAGTCATCTCAGAGCATTCTGTGCGTTTTCCAAAAAAATTATTTTAAAACACAAATTATTTTAAAACAGAAGTTATTGCAATACAGTATTGTGCATGCATGTCTACAAAGATTTTCAGGTTCGAAACCTGTTGCAGAATGAGAACTCATTCGTTCCAACTTTTTTAATTTTATGCAAATTTCTTAATAAATTGTGTTAAACGATTAAATCTAATACTCTCTAAATTCTTTAATGCTTTTAGGGCGTGGTATTTCTTAAAATATTTTTTTTCTTCTTTTTTTTTTGGGCCGGAGATTTTTTCCAGCCAAACTTATTATAAAATTATCAGTTCATAACTTAAGCATCACATTCAATAATAAATAAAAGAAGCGCATGTACAACTAGTTGTCTAATTAGTGAGGAACTAGAATTTTTTGGGATGATAGATTAGATTTCAAATTTTTCTTTTAGCGGGGGATACTTTTTGGATTTTCGTTAGTAAGGATTATACTTTTTAGGCAAATTCATTCTATCTTCAACTCAAAATTTACCTAATAAGTTTAAATAAAGAAGCATATTTATAATCAGTGGATTGGTTGAGTTATAACATTAGTTTTAATTTATTTTTTTTTAGGAAAGTGACATTTTTTATATCTTTTTGGACGGGATATTATTTTGATAATTTTTATTACATCTTTATTATATTTGAAAAAGATGCTGAATCTCTCAAAGAAATCTAAATTCTTACGCAACAAATCTTTATTTCGCGTAATAAGTCTCCTTTCAAAGAGGATGGAATTGATGCATTTTGCGCACATTGCATAATTGATGCATTTTGAGTATATTCTAACAAAAGGATTATATTCTTTGATATCTGTTTACAAATAATTGGAAATTTTTGCCAACATTAATGGCATAAACGATCTTAATCATCAGGCAAGAGAAAAAAATTTCCTCATACATAATGCNTATTCTTTGATATCTGTTTACAAATAATTGGAAATTTATGCCAACATTAATGACATAAACGATCTTAATCATCAGGCAAAAGAAAAAGATTTCCTCATACATAATGAAGAGAGATGAGTCAAAAACTCTATGAAACCTCTTCACATGTTTTAACAAATTCTTTGTTTTTTGATTATCTTGGTATTTTATTAACTGTAAACAACAATAGTTGCTACAAATAATTAAGCCTAAAGGGCGCTGCCATGCTTGAGAACCACTATCTACACAGGTAAACGGGAAAAAACAACACGGATAAAAACTGGTAAGATAGCCGTAAAATAAAGCAACGGAAGCATCAAATAAAAACTACAAGGGAAAAAAACATTACTTCACAAAGATCCTCAATCTCTCTTTCTCTCATAGTCACAAAACCAATGAAATGTAACAAATTGAGCTCTAAGCTTGACAGAAATAAAAAAAAAGCGAAAAAACAAATCGTTCTATATTTTTGTTTTAATTATGCATATTAATTTACTCAGGTTAAAAAATAATTTTTAGTACTATACTTTACTTTTAATGATGCTTAATAATTTACGTAAGAAAAAGAGGGGGTTTAATGAATATAAGAACAGATTCAGTGGATATAGACCATAAAATACAGACAAAAAAGTGAGATCTTTTAATTCTACAACTTCGACTTCAAACTTCCAAATTCTGAAATACACTCAATTGTTTTGTAGAAAGCTTTTAGAAATTTAAGGAATAGGCAACTTTTATGCTACTCAGGTTTAATTATATTGCTTATCAATTACATCCAAAATTTTTGTATTAACCCTAGAATAATAAATCGATATTTGCCTACTTTTTTATTACATTCCTTTTCTTATCTTACTTTTTTGCCACAGTTTGTACACATTAACAGAATTCACGATAGAATAAAGAATTTAAAAAGGACTCTTTGTAACTCTAAACGCTGAAATTTAGAATTGAGTACTTGCACTTCAAGATCACATTACTTACACATGTGACCTATGACGTCAGATCCTGCTGATAGTTCATAACCAAAATGGGGTGCTAAAGTTTAACGAAGTTTCTACACATTAGTTAGAATGTTAATTAACGTGAAGTTGATTAAATACAGAGCCGAATCGCACATCTAATTTGTTGAAATATAATTCTTTCTCGTATTTTACTTAACTTAGACTTTTGTTCATTTATTTTATTGTAACCGTGTTGGATTTATTTTATTTTTTTTGCGTACCTGCCAATTTCAATGCGTAATAAGTTTATGTTCTACATGTCTTCATGCTTGTATTTGTGTTAAGTAAGAAATATATAATGAAAGAATTGAAATCTTTATAAAAGAATCTTTGTTAAAGCGTACAAAATGTCTCACTAAAGAGAATTGATACTTGAGGGGCTTGGCTTACTCGAAATAGAATGGGAAGAACAATCAATAATGTAAATAAATGAAATGCCTCGTTTCAACAACCCATCTGTATCGATATACTCAACACTATGTCTGTGACATTAGGTCACAGCCTATTTATAAATATCCTGTTTTTTTTAATCAATAATACTAATTCTTTTGACTTAATTTATAATTTTGTAATACATTTTTGTATTTCATCATCTTTCTTTAGCCCCTTAAGCGGTAGCGCAATTTGGACATTCTCCCCCTAAAATTCCTTACCAGCTCCTT
>NC_092205.1:15302623-15312270 GCF_043381705.1 Parasteatoda tepidariorum
TATATATATATATATTGCATTTCAAATGTGTAACATTGATTTTTATGTTTTTAATATTATTATCACCATATTCCCGATCGTGTTTCATGTTCTCTACGGTAAAGGACAGTATTTGTAGAGGTTGTTTCTACTACCAATCGAAAGTTCTAGTTCATTTACGTCGCACTAGAACTGCACAATGGGCTATTGGCGAGGGTCTAGGAAACATCCCTGAGGATGATCCGAAGACATGCCATCACAATTTTGATCCTCTGCAGAGAGGATGGCACCCCCCCCCTTTCCGTAGCCCTACGAGCGAAGTCGAGTACTTTACATTAGAACGGTTTAACGAGGACCAATACCACCCACCCTCGAATCTTATGCTGACTGATCCAAGTGGACACCCACCCGCACACTGACCGCATCCAGTGATGCTTGACTTCGGTAATCTGCTGGGAACCGTGTCTTATCGATCAGTCCATGCAGGACTAACTTCCAGCCGAAGATTCAGATAGAAGAACTTATACTGGCGTAAACTAAATTGCGTAAATCCGCATCTTAATGATCAGGCAATTGCATATCAGTATTCCGAATACCTGCCGATTGGTGCTCGTCATTCAAGTATCAGTAGGGCAAATTTGTTGGCTACTCTTTCAGGGGCACCATATTAAGTGAACCAACGTTGCTCCCACAGTAAGGACAGAGAATGAAAGAACACCCATACCTTGTCCGGGATTCGAACCCAGAACCTTTCTGATGTGAGGTCAGCTCCCTGACCACTACATAGGCCGGTAGGCTTTACAACTAAAAGTTTTCTCATAAGCTCCTCATTAGTCTTGAGTATTTCAAAAGGTTTTCATTGTTCGTCGTATCAAATTTTTGACTTTAACTAAATCCGAATTTCTTTCTTTTAATTCCGAGTTGTTTCGACCTTCCCAACTTTTTTATAGCCGTGGGCCGGTAAACGTTTGATATTTTACTGCGGTCAGCTGAGAAGGAGGATGAACGTTGGTTGTTTATATATTAGGTTGTTTTGATTTAATAATTTTAATTCAAATATATTTAAACATAGCTTCAAACTAAAATACCATTACGATTTATTTTGAAGGCATGTTTAAAATAAAATCCTGCGTGAAGCATGTATAAAATAAAGACGCCACCTAAGTATGGGGTTTAGGTGACGTCGCTCAAATCCTCTCCTCAGGGGTTTAAACCAATGTCGTCTAAACTAGCGAACTTACCATGACTTTGAATCTAACCGAATAAAAGTCCCGCAGTGGACTGACCGCTAAGACACGGTTCCCAGCAGATCACCGAAGTCAAGCATCATTGGCTGCAGTCAGTGTGCGGGTGGGTGACCACTTGGATCAGTCTGCGTAGGGACCGAGGGTGTGCGGTATTGGTCCTCGTTAAACTGTTCTACCTTAAAGTGCTATACTTCGCGTGCAGGTCGTCGGTCTACCGAAGCGGGGATGCCATCCCCTCTGCAGAGGATCAAAATTGCGATGGCATGTCTTCGGATCATCCTCAGAGATGCTTCCCAGACCGTCGCCAACAGCGCATTGTGCAGCTCTAGTGCGACGTAAATGAACTACAACAACATAACCGAATAAAAAAAATAGTAAATTTTCCTAGAAAAATCTTTATAATCTCGAACTTAATTGCCAATGTCAGTCTGTGTTACTTTAAATATACATGCCTTATGTAATTTTTAAATGCTTACTTATTGTTCTTCTGCAAAAATGTATTTGCAAAACAAATTAATGTGAGTCAGTTCAAAATTCAGTTAAATTTAAAATGATACAAACCATCGCCAACTCCATAGTTCTGATATTTTTTTAAATTGTTTAAAAAATGCAATTTTAGAACGAGTTAAGATCAAAGATCTGTCTAAATACAAATACTTTGGCATGTGGCTCTTCACTCAAAAAGGTTGTGCACCCCTGCAGTAAGTGGCACTTTAGATATTTCAAGAATTGGTAAGTGGTACCGAAGATATTTTAAGAACCAGTACTCCGTACTGACTGAATTCCATAACTGGATTAAAGCTGCAAACAAACCACTTACATTAAAAAATATTTACCAAATCCTACGGAAAACTCTTTCTCTGGATAGTATCAGTGATTAATTTGAATTTTTTTTTAATTAAATTTTTTTTAATAATTATTAAATCTGTACATTATTTTATTTAAATTAACCATAAAATAACAATATGCATGCTTGTTCTTACTTTAAGTGTGATTCAACATATGAAATATTTAGATTCTTTTGCTTAGTTTAAACCTGAGGTTCAAGTATGTGGACCTAAAATTATTAACCCCCTGGTAGTAAAATTCATATTTTGTTTTTCTTATTAGGACTTATGGCACTAAAATAGAAATTCGGAACAGTAAAATATTTTTGCTATATTTCTTTTATACTTCAGTAGAGAAGAGATTAAACTTTTCCATGAAAACCCCAAGGAACATAGAACCCCAATCGTACAAACCCAAGGGAAATACACCCCAATAAAATGAAAATAATTTAATGTTCCTTGGGCGACCTGAGGTTAGAGATCACAGATTTGAAAACATTGAGATTTCCGTCGAACTATTAATTATTATCTTTCAGGTAATTTTTATTTTCTAAGTGTTTCTTCATGCCTGAGAATTTTTCACTTAATTTGAAGAAAAGATACAGAGATGTCTAAACGCGCTTAACTGCAGTTGTTGATCATAAACTGCATTCTAATCGTGAGCAAAAAACACGTTCAATTTCTATGATTTCATTTCCAAGTTGATCTGATATCTTGAAAAGTTTTTTTCTGATTTTTGTTTGATTGATGAAAAATTGTTTAAATTTTATTAATAAAAATTTGAAAATGGTTAACTTCTTAGATTAAATCATCTAAAACTGCTGAAGAAGAAATTATCTGATTTTTTTTTTCCTTAATGAGTAGTTTCTTTTTTTTTTTTTTTTTTTNTTTTTTTTTTTTTTTTTTTTTTTTTTTTTTTTTTTTTTTTTTTTTTTTTTTGTACATAGAAAATATTAAAAAGATTCTTTTTCAAATAATAAATATTAAAAAAAGAAAAAAATCTCCTCATTAATTCACAAAAGAATACATAAATTGAAAAAAATTACACATTCGCACTTGGCAAATCGTCATCGCATTAAAAAAAAAATTAAAAACCGTGACATTTAATGGCAATAACTGAAAAAAAGATTGGTGATAAAACCATTCGGACATATGACGAAATCGCACGAATCGGAAGCGTCAAAATAGGGTTAATTATATGCTAGTGGGTAAAATGAAATGGACCTCCCTAAAATAAATTTTGATCGACTTTCAAAAAAGCATATCATCATCATCGTAGTTGGCTAGACAGCCCAATGTGAGCCAATGCCTTCCTCTGAAGATTTCTCCATGACGATTTCCAATTTATCTTTGATCTCCAATTGTTTTCATTAATAGCATTAAAAAAGCAATATAGTTAAAATTTGATTTCTCAGAAACTATTCGACCGATTTCTCCCAAGTTTTATATTTTGCTATGTAAAATTTTATACTTTACAATTCAAAATTTTTTCGACTATTTTTATATAAAATAATAAATATTTACTGACATTTATTTTTTACGTGGAATTATCATTGGGTAAACGAATTTTATAATTGTGGGCAAAAATTTTACCATTTGCTAAAACAGTTCTCGAGATATGGCGAAGCACGCAAAAAGTAAAATTAACATTAAGGAATCCTAAGTAGGACCGCTCTCCTGACCTATCTATGGGAAGCTTATTTTGGGAGTCAGAAATCCGACTCCATCGAAAAAAAAGGTGTTTATTCAAGGAAAGTACGTTTTTGTGTATGATTTCGTAACTTAAAATATCGTCTGCTTCAATTAATTAGAATAATTGAGGTCACCCCCTAGAACAGGGGTCGCCAAACTTTTTCGATCTTCAACCCCTTTATAATTTTTCGAAATCTCCATCAACCCCCACAAAAGTAATTTTCTGTTAATTAAAATAAAACTCTATTAGATACTGTGTTTGTACATTTATTTTGCGATTTTAAACATTTATTAAAGTAATAGTACATTGTGTAACAATAGTTTTACAAAAAATATATTAATACTGAAATTTAAATACCTTATTATTAAATAATAAGTAATTATGCATAAGTAGATATAATAAGTAAAGTAACTAAAGGTTTACTGCTTCTTGATCAATGAGATGGGTGTGCCTGGTGTTTTTTTGCAAGGTTCGCTATATTGGGTTCAAAATTGGTCAATTTTAATTTTCGTCAAAATTGGTCAATTTTGTAATTCTCGTAAAAAAATACAAAGTGTGCTGTAGTTTTGTCGCGGGCTGTACTAATCCATATTATTAATGCTTACCTTCTTTTTTGTGCATTGATAATTAAAATTGATATCGAATGGTTTTATCGAAACAATAATTATCCAAAACTATTAAAGTTTTAACAATGACACTGCAAATATTCAACGCAGTTTGCAAAGATAGCTGAAACTGCGTATGATATTTGCATTTGTAACATCAATGCTCGTCACACGTGACATTTGGACAAGAGCACATATGCATGACTTATAAACTGCGCTGAGTTCGTGCCACTGCTCGATGATACGTAAATACTTTTTTCACCCCAATAAATATACGTTTATTAATTTATGTTTTATAAAGAAACTGATATTGAGTCAATTATAAAAAAAAATTCACAAATTTTACATACTTAATTAGGTATGTGTGATTTGCGTATTGAGAACTGTTTTTTTTTTCGACCCACAATCGACCCTTCCGATTCGGATCGACCCCCATTCCCCCCCCTGTCTCAGATCGACCCCCGCTTATGTTAAATAGACCCCTGGGGGTCTATATAGACCACTTTGGCGACCTCTGCCCTAGAACCTTTAAGGTTGAATCCTAAAACGCGATGATCAAAAGATATTAGATCAAAGATATTTGATCAAAAGTTATTCAGGGTGATTCATTTTTTTTTTTCTTTTAGCGTGCTATACGGTTTGAGATTCAAGTGTTCTAATAAATAATATCGTATTAAAAATATCGAGATTTTAAAAAACATGACAAAAACTGTTGTGTAACTGCCGGAAAATTGAATGAAAAAAAAATCGAATTATCGAGTCAAATAGTGAGCATACAGGTGCGCGACTTGGATTTTTCGTATCTCAATAATATCGGGATTTTGAAAAATCATTAGCGATGTCTGCAAAAAAAAAAAAAAAAAAAACTGGTCGAAACGTTCATGGATTCAGTGCAAATCGGGTGAGTCAAAAAGTATTAACTAAATGGATGATTCGGATTTCTCTTTCCTCAATAATATCGTTGGAAAATATCGGGATTTTAAAAAAAACATGGTTAGCAGTAGCAATAACTGTGAAAGAGTCTATCGAAAAATCAGTGGTATCATTCCGTTAAAAAGTGACTACTAAATGTACGAATTGAATTTTACGTGTTGTAATAATAATGTATAAAAATATAGAGATTTTGAAACAAAAAATTGAAAATATTCGTAGCACGAAAAAACGATCAAAATACCACATGGATTTACGATGGTATCGGCTCAAATTCAGTGCATCAAAAAGTGAATATTCATATGCGCTATTCCAATTTTGATTGTCGTAATAATATCAGAATTTTAAAAACCATAAGAGAACCAATTGCTTTAACTGCATTTGAGAAAAAAAATAGATCAAAACACGGATTTACAATGGTTGAAAAGTGATTACTGAAATGCGCGATTCGAAATTCCTATGGTGTTTCATCATATTAAAAATAAATTCGATCTTATTGTAGATAAACAAAAAAGGGGGTAAATATATCACATTGATTAAATAATTTTTCTGTTACAAATTGGAATTTGCAACAAAATTGCTACTCATTAAAATATAAGTTTCAAAAAAAAATTGGAAAAAAAAAAACACAATTTTTTCTAGCGAATAATCTTAGAACTGTTTGCATTTCAGAATTAATTTTTAGATAACCAATTTTATGTTTTTGAGTTTGCGTCAGTAGCTCATTAATACTAGCCAAAGTTATGATGGAATATTTTTTTCTCGAAGTTTATCCGACTTTGCGTTTTTCTCTAACAAATCTGCGTAAAAAAAAAGTGGTTATTGCGCGTGAATGCGAACTAAGAAAAAACAAAAAGAGGATGCTGGTAAGGGTGGAATAAATGTCTCGTTAACGAGATTTTGCGCAACAAAATTTCATAGCGAACTCCGAAAAAGTTTTGTTGAACGATAAATTGATTTGCGGAAGTTCGCAAATAAACGGTCTTGAGATTCGCGGAATTCCGCAAATTAACGAAAGAATCACATGCTGAAGATTATGATTTAACAATGCCAGGCTATAATATTCGGAAAACAACTCAGAATTCGATCACTGGCACCAGACTTTTTCCTGAACATTACATTGACTCCATCAAAACGAAATGCAATTAAATTTCATTTCAAATAATTGTTGTCCATTTAAAGTCTGCATTAGAATCTCAAACAATTATTCAGAATCTTGCTTTTCCAATTCAACTAATCCGACAAGGATGAAAGTAGCGATCCACTTTCCACTTTAATTAAAATCACTAAAACTGGCTTGTTGGAGAAAGATAGAGAGAGATGAATCATGTATGATCAGACAGATCAATCATACCATCAATAATAACGCAAATTTTTAAATCTTTCTCTATTATTTTACAAAATATTTAATTTTTTATTTCGTTGGAATTAAAAGTCTACAATATTACTTGATTAGAAAACTTCATTCGCTTTAAGAAATGCAGAAGGGGAAAAAACAGGTGACAAGTTTAAAGCTCTCAAAAATTAGACACTTCTTTTTCAAGACTTGCCAGAAAAGATTGAGAAGAAACAAAAATTTTTTGCAATAGAAAACGTAAAGCTGCCAACGGAAAAATGAAAGGTGAGAAACAAAACGAGAAAAACCTCAGTAGTCGAGAGAGAGAAAAAAAAACAATAACGATGAAAAATCAGAACAAGAAAAACAACTGTGGCTGAGAGGCAAATCAGTGAAATATGCATTTCCATGTGAAATGGAGAGATGGTGAGGAACTAACGTCGTTAATAAGGGAATCAATCAGCAATCATATGAATAAAACAAGATTCCAGGGCATCAAGATGAGCTGATGTGACTGGGGTGAAAAGAATTTTGGCACTGTCTAAGTTGAATTTATGCCCAACATGGCAGCAATCGCCATTCTGGTATTCTTGATAACGGACATAACTATCGTGTTTCTTAAAAAATTTAACCCTTTGGCTACTAACGGGACTCATTTGATCCAACAAATGCTTAAAAATTACTAATAGGGTGAAAAGCACTTAGAAACTTATTGCAATATGTCCCAGTCGTAGTGTCGAACCAAGTATACGTGTTTCATGTGTCAAGTGTCCCCCGGATGGCACTGAAGAGTTTCTTGCATGAAATAGCATTGTGATTTTGAGCTGGGACAGATATATCTCACTAGTATTCTTCATTGGGACAGATATATCCCACTCGTATTCTTCATTGGGATTATGTCCATTCATATTTCTCAAATGAACATAGAAAAAAGAACAAATACGAGTTGTCCAATGCGTAATGTCGGGTTATGCAAAGATTGCTTCACCCTGCATCATACCAAACCATGTAAAAAAAAGTTCATATAATAAATTTTTCCGGGATGATAGATGTGCTTGTAGTAAGTCGATCACTACAGGCGGGACATATGTATCCCACCATTAAGTACGGCTGGGACATAGATGTCCCAGCCTCTAAATTGGTAACCGCTTGTCAGAAAAATCCCAAATACTAAATTTGCCTTATTTGTGACCTATTTTGTCCCTTTGAATAATAAATGGGACAAAAAAAATCATTTTTTAAAATTCGTAGTCAAAGGGTTAAAGCGCGCCTAGTTAGCCGTCACACTGACAAGGAATGTTGTCAATAACAGCGATTATCAAAACTAATAAGATATTTAAAAAACTTTTATTTGTTAACAGGTTTGAATATTAGTTTAAAACCGAAATGGGAGAGGATATGAACAATTTTATAACAAATGGGAAGGAAAAAAAAAAAGGCAAAGTAACAAGTTCTCTCAGAGGAAGATGGGCGTTTGGGTCTAGTGAGTTTAGCAAGAGCTATCCACGGTTTACAGCAAGCGAGCGGAGGAATGTAAGCTCGGAGTTTAAAGAAGTGTCAGAGCACGGAAAACGAAAGTATGAAATGCAGAAATTTTCTGACAATTAGGGTGATTAGAATAGACAGACATAAAGGGCCAAAGAAACGGCAAAATGATCAGTTACAAGAATATTTAAAAAAAGGTGAAGTAAAATTAATTTCCACGTCTAAAGTCAATTGAATTTTGGGATCAGCAGTGAGTAACTCTTGAAAATCAGTATCATCACTGTCTAAAGTATCATCAAAATATCTTTTCCACCAATACAGGGTGCGTAGCCAAATCTTTCAGCAAAACACAAGCACCTTTTAAGCACTCAAAAAATATTTATAAGCACTATATACATTAACAAAATTCAAAATAATTATCAAAGACTTTACAGGATCATGACAAAATAACTAGTTTCTGACAAAGAACGCTTTACTTGTTTATATTATAGCAGGGGTGCTACTCGCAAAATATCAAATTGTCTCACCAGAAATTGCATTTCGTCTCAGTTAAAATCTCTTTTTGGCTCAGTTTGTCTCAGCTAAAATTATTTTTTTCACTCAGTTTATCTCAGCTAAAATGATTATTAATCAGTTTGATAACAATATAAAGATAATTTTCAGGATCCATAAAACCATTAATAGCATACTAGGAGTACTACAATTATACATACATTCACTATTGCTAGGATTTTAAAAAACCTGCATATGATTGATTATAAGAGTCCACAAAATTGTTTTATGGACTCTGTTGTTTTCATATATATTGCATTTATCATTTATGCCAATGAATAGTATCTGTTCCAGAATTTTACAAAGTAAATTTTAACTTTCTTATTTTTTAAAATATAATGGTGTTAACTTTCTAAAAAGAAATATCTATTTAGTTTCAGTAATTCAAAAGGGAAAATACCCATTTTATTTTGAGCTCAAATTTCATCTCAAAATATATAACTATTCAGTTACAATGAAAGGTCTACAGATTTCAATAATTAAAAGAGAAATTCAGTAATTAAATAATGAGAGTTTAAGAAAATGCAAATAACACAAAAAAAAACACTCTTTGATAGAATTCAGGAGGTGCAGTGAAATTTTGAAATATTTTAGGTAGGAATTTTTCAAGAAAATTTTAGGGAGCACTTAATAGCCAAAAATTAGCATATATACATTTTTATATCAAAACAGAAATATTTAAAAACTATTATAAACAATTTAAAAAGACACATATAAATATAATTTTCTTTCTAAAATGACTTGCATCCTTTATTAAGTATAAAAGTAAACTTTTTAGTTTATTGGCATTGACTAGTAGATTGTACTTTCTTGCATTCACAAGATTAGTTAGTTGACTATGTTCTTTTAATTTGTATAGCTAAATATACAATCATAAAATGTGATTATGAATGCACTTAGTAATTGTTTAAATGCAACAACTGTAGAAAAATATATCACATCTTTACAGTAACTAATTCAAGAAAAAACTTAATTCTACTTCTTTCTAGAATC
>NC_092205.1:15312931-15347369 GCF_043381705.1 Parasteatoda tepidariorum
CGCTGTTGGATTTTAAAAACGCGAAAATACAAATAGCGATATTGAATTTTTAAATTGCGTAAATAAGAATCACGATGAATAATTTTTAGATCACGTGAATACGAATCGCAATGAGTAATTTTTAAATAGCGTACAAATACGAAAAACGAGATCTGATATTACAACTGCGTGATAACGAATCGCAATATTGGATTTAAAAATGCGTGAATACGAATCGCGACGTTGGATTTTAAACTCGCGAGAATACAGATCGCGATATTGAATTTTTAAATTGAGTGAATAGGAATTGCTAGTACGATTTTTAAATAGCGTAAAAAAATCGCAACACGTAAGTTTTAAATCAGTTAAATACGAAAATCGATGATTGATATTCAAATCGTCTGATTAAAAATCGCGATTTTAGCATATTCCAGCGCAGTTCTTAATATTTAAAATTCCAAAAATCAGCCAAACAAAAAAAAAATCAAATATCGGTGGTCGAAACGAAACGCTTAGACTCCTTTCTACTCTATAGCGGAAGCCGCGGTAATCCGACTATCTTGGCTTGAGTTTCTCTAATTGGACTCCCTAAAAATTTTAGTTTCTGGAACATGGTCGGAAATTTTAAAAATTGGGAGAAAAAAGCGGATTTCCGCTTTTTTGCGGAATTGCAAGTATTTCATCAAACATGTAAAATGATTGGCGTTTTATATGCTATAAACCAGCGGTAGGGCCAAAATAGATTGTGAATAACGTTAAATAGAATAATGTAAAAAACATGCGTTTGCATAATACATGACGAAATTCGAAATGGTTGAAGAAAAAAAATCTCATTTTCGAAAAGGGAAAATTAAGCACTTAAAAACGCCCCATGAAAAAAAGCAGCTTTAAGGGCTTTTAAAAACGAAAATAAGAACCTTTAAGCACTTTTTAAAAAAGCTATGCACCATGCAAGACAATTTGAATGATCTAAAAAAAATTTCTACGAATAATGCATAAGTGTGTCACAAAGAATGGGAGAGAGGGCATCGTGCATGACTAAGCCTAAATTTGTTCATAGAAATTACCATTGAATAGTAGTTAAAGTTAGGTGAACGCAGGAATTGACACACAATTTGTTGCAATTTTTCTTGAACGAAGATTAATTTCTTATGTGAGCTTAATTTCATCTTTGTCTGACAGTGAAGATAATGTTTTGTCAAACTATACACAGAAATATTTTATATGTTGACTCTGTGCATTTTTCATTAATTTTGTCAACAACTTTGCATCAGATAAATATTTGACTCTTTAAAGTTATCTTGGCATAAGTTGCAATTTTTTTAATTAAAGTGCTTGTTCATATATTTTTTCCCTCCTTAAAGATGCTTGCTGGTTACTTTTTATATTTCCTTGATTGCTGCACTTGGCAATTTTCCCTTCTTTAGGAACATAAAATGCCTTTGACTTTTCTAATATAAAATTTGTGACAGTAATCAAATCCCAATTTACCTTTATCAACAATTAATCTTTGATATTTTTCAGAAAAATGTTGTAACTGTTCTTAAAATGGAATCAGAAAACCACAACAATTCAAAAGAAACAATATGTGTTAATCCGGAAAATGAAACTAATCTCCCTGAATGATGGACAGAAGAACAATTTCAATATTTTTCTTAAAAAATATGAGGAATTAATAAGATATCCACCCTAGCTATGAGGGTGAGTTAGATACGAACTCTTGTACATCTACCAGGTAGATGTGCACACTCAGTGGAGCGAAGAAATTTTAATAATTAGTAAATGGCACTTTAGACATTTTAAGAATCAGTAAGTGATACTTTAGATATTTGAAGAGCCAGTACGCACGTACTGGCTGAATCCCATCGCTGGATTTAACAAATCACTCATATTAAAAAATATTTACCAAATCTAGTGGAAAACTCTCTTTTTTTATAGTACCAGTGGTCGGAAAGAATTTTAAAGTAGACAGGTTTACCAAGTGTGCAATCAACTTCAAATTTCGTCTGGGTCGGTTCAGAATTGCAGATTTGTATAAAATACACATAAACATTATGCTTTATTTATATAGAGAGATTTCCTTTAATTTAATTATTAATAAGTCTTAAAATTGATATAAAATTTGTAATTGTGTATTTACAATGAGATAATAAGTAGGTATTATTCTGTCTCAGAAGACTATAAAAAAATCACCAAACTATTATTGACATCAGTGATACATAGTTACGATAATAGGAACTACAGGTACTGTGGCTGTAAATACCTTAATTAATTAATTTAGGTACTGTAGTGATAGTTTTTTATGGCCTGCGGAAATGTAGTAGAACCAAAATGTGTATAACTTAAAGGTTTCACAAAATATGTTTCACATTTTTTTAAAACAACATTTTAAAAAAATTATTAGCATATACACAAAGCTAAACCAAAACACATTTGAATCCAATAAATAAGCAAAACCATATTGAATTGCTAAGTAATCCTAAAGCAGTTCTTTTCAAAAAATTAGACATAGGTCACCAGTAAATTTATTCAAAAACGCATTTATAGAAAAGAAAGACTGAAAAAAAGAATTTTAAGAATTTATTCATATTGCCAGCAACTTTATAATCTATTGCAAAGCTCATGTTTAAATTAAAATTTCATGCTTCATTGAAAAATTAATTTAATTCAAAATATGTACAATTTATTTCTAATTCAAATGGAACATTTAAGTAAAAGCTAAATAATGCTATTTTCTATATAAATGAACAAATATTTTAATGACACACATTATGAGTTATCCTTCTGAAGTAATGCTGATGTTATGTCCACTTTTTTAAGCTCTTCAATTAATTCTCCACTTTGATGCATTTGTAACAAGATATCACATCCACCGATAAATTCTCCATCAATATATATTTGTGGTATTGTCGGCCAGTTGGAAAAATCTTTAATTCCTACAACAACAAAAATATCATAAATATATATTGTATAGATAAATTGGGAATAATTTTGAAAATATTACAAGAATTAATAAATTATGAAATAAGACAATCGCAAAAGTTTGGAGAAAAAATGTCTAGTAAAAATATTTTTATATTTGGCTTACTCCTTCTTAAAAATTGAGTTATTTTTTAGAGAAAACTTCATAACAGTTTTAATGAAGAAATTAGCATTCATAGATTTTTAACACTCAGCCAATAAAATAATTGAAAAATGAAGTAATTGAAAAAAAAAAGCATCTATTACATAAAATTGAAGATATTTATTGTAATTGTTATAATTGTATTTTGTTTAAAAATTTTAAGTAAAAAAAGGTATTTTCTTAACAATAAATTTTAAAAAAAAATTAAAAATTACAAATACGTATACAGTAAAACAAGGAATGAAAATAATTTCTTAATTATAAATTTTTAAGACATGACAACCCAATTAGTCTTGAATTATTTGAAAAGTTATTGTTTTAAGAAAGAGATAAAAAATATACACTTATTTCATGCAAATATTTAGCCAATATTTTATTTTATTGAAATAAACTTAATAGAATTATTGCTAAGGTGATTATTCAAAATTCTTTTAATCATATAGAATGAAAAAAAAAAAAAAACACAATTATCTGCCCAAACTGCCCCCTCCATAGAAAAAAAAAACTTGCAATCAGGGTTGGATTTTTGCCATCAAAAACTGGTTTTTGACATGACAGTGGTAAAAACCGTGTTTTTACCGGTAAAAACCGTCAAAAACCTACTGTTTTCTTTAATTTATGGCATATAGCGGACAATATATTATTTTCACATAATTGCCTTTATAAATGAATGTTGTAAATGATTGCTATTGATTTTGCAACTATATACATGTATTCTTATAGAAGGATATACATTCATACAGAAATATTGTAATATACTTATTGAAAATAGTGCTACTTACTTTTATCATTATAGCTTGATTTGCAAAGGATTTAAAATTTTGCACTTCTTAATTGTTAGAAATAAACAAACAAACAAAAAAGCTTGGAACTATTAATAAATTCAAGAACTAAAAAGAAGAATTTAAAATTTGGCATTTCTTAAATATTAGCTAAACAAAACTTTCAAAACTTGTAACTACTAACAAACTCTAAGTCAAGAATTACTGTTATTTTGTCAAGTTAAAAGCTTTTATTCAGTTGAAAAAGCACATTAAACAAAACTTAATTATAAACAAAATTACATGTTCAGTAGTCGGGGTCACTGTGCCGAAGCATACGATAGCAAGTGACTAATTTTGCAAATTTTTCATTGCCCAGTCGATTTCTGAGTTTAGTATGGATGAGTCTAAAATTCAAGAAGATTCTTTTAATGGAAGACCACCAGTCTAGTTCTAAGGAAGCCTGTCATTGAGGATAATGATAACAAAAGGTTATTGCAAAGGCAACCCTTAAAGGATTTCCCAAGCTTTTTCATGTCTCATTTCTGTGTAAAATATTGAAAACAAAAATGATACAAAAAGTTTATTTTATGAGGCTTTCTTTTTATGTGTAGTGTACATGTGTTTCTCAAAGATTTTATGAATGAAAGTAATCAATCTTGACATTTTTCAGTAATGTAATATGCCAAACAAAATGATGCTTGGAAATGTTGAAAATTTTTTTAGTATCTTAATATTTTACTTCAAATGGTATGTTTTGATATAATCATGTTGGGAAAATGCATGAATCTGTTCTTAAATATCTTTTAACAACTTTTTTTCTAATTTTATTCCCCAAAAATTGATTAATTTTAAATTATAAGCAGTTAAACTCAAATAAAAATACAGTTTTAGCAAAAGTATGGGTTTTTGACATGACGGTAAAAACCATGGTAATAACCGGTAAAAACCGTCATGTGTCAAAAACTTGCCAACCCTGCTTGCAATTGTTACGACAGTCTTGAAAGCAACTTTGCCACATCATGTTAAGAAAACGGTCTTCTTGAATGATACTCTTTTCAAGAATTTTGTACACTTGCCAAAATAATAAACCCAAAAATACATAAAAATTTATAATTACATTTTGTATATAGAAAAAATACTATATTATTTCTCATTATCCTTTATTATTTATTACTTTTGTGACATTATTATCTCATTCTTGCATCTGTTTCAGATAAAGATCAGGAAGTAGACATTTTATCAAACGACAAGAAATTTTGTCTTTTGCAGAGTTGAATGGTCTCTTTTACAATCAGCAAGGTGCCAGATTTTTAACTTGCAAAGAGCACAATTTTCCCAGGGGTGATTACAAGGAGATATCAACTTCCAAATTTTTTTTTAAAAAAAAACATGTAGATGTTTGCTCGGGGGTGGCTAACGAGTTGGTCCCTTTCTGTGATGATTTTTTAAGTTTCTCGTAGGCAGCTGCCCAAAAGTTGCCAAGACTTGGCAGTTATTCTGCCACAAATAACGACACAAAAATCTTCCCATTACGAATTAAACTTTCTGAGTTGGTTCACTTCTGTAATTTTTTTTTTTCTCGCGGCCACTACTTAGAATGGCCAAGACTTAGCGGTTATATACGGAAATCCTCTCATTAGAAGTTTGAATATTTATGATTTATATTCATATAAATTTTAAAATGATATAAAGTACATTAAATACAATATTTACATAAACATAGTAGGTACTTATAAAATATGTTATTTAACAACAGTAGAGTCAACAACAATAAAAATAAAATCATTCACACAATCATGAGTGAGTCTAAACAATTAGACATTAAAATAAACATGCCTTGTCTCATTTTCTCGTCTTCAAGAACGTTATGGCTATCATATTTCACACCGTGCATACGAAGAATCTGAACTACTGCATTGCTAAATCCACAACGAGGTTGGTCAGGAACACCTTTCATGAAAATTACAACTTTGTTATTATTCACTAATTTTTGAATCTCTTCTTTTGAACAACTACAATAATTTCGAAACGAAAAAATAGAGGTTCTCAGAAAATTGCTAGAAAATAAACGATTAGCCATGTTAGTATTTCATGTGTGTTATTAAATTTAGTAGATTAACGTTTCCGGCTATTTGTTTCTGCTTCATATAGGATCTTTTCATGCCTGCCGAAAAGTGTTTTTTAAATTAATAGTAGTTTAGGTGTTATCTATATCATTTAAGTATTACAAGGATGGTAGAGTTCGGATGGATTTATTTCAAATGCAGCAGAAATAAGCATCTATTAGTATCAAATTTTCAAAATCAACAAAAAAGTGGTTGATTTCAAATCATACGTTTAGTGAAATTTAAAAATTCCTGATTTTGATGGTTAATAACTACTCTTTTGATGATTTAATTTCAAGTGGCTGATGAAATGTTTCAATCTTAATTCTTTTTTAAATTGCGTCCGAAACCTTTTATATGAAAAATGTCTGAATGCTTCGTAAAATTCGAAAATCCAGTTTCAAAAGAAACCATTAATTATTTGGTTGTTGAATACTTGAAATATACTTTATACTCTAGAGGACAATTTCCCCTTCCTCTTGATCAATTGAAAAGAACAATACAGACGACCACAGAAAAATTCGAGGCTGTAAAAATTGATGACCATACTGTGTATTACGATGAAAACTGCCAACATCCTGTAAGTACTTTGATGACATCTGAAAAAAATCCTTCCTTGTGCTTTAAAATTACTTGTTTATTGCATTCATTTTATTAATATTTTTTGCTCATTGCATTCATTCATCATTATTCATTTTCTTGCTTAATAATTAGAATAATGTATCAAAATTTTATTTTTAAAAAATTTTAAAATTTATTTTTTGACTAATCACTGATTCATCAACTGAAAATTAAATTTAAAGAAACTAAATTGTGGCATAAAAATATTAAAATCAATATTTTGATTTATAATAATTAACGACTTGTGGTTATTACCTGTAATATAAACCAAATATAGTTATAATTATATAGCAAATAATTTTGATCTTATAGAGTGCCATGTTTTTAGAAAAATCAATTAATAGTTTTAACAATTTTTCGGTTACATTTTTCATCCATTTATATGTGATATAAATCATTTTTTTTTTTTTCGAAATTGTTATGGCATATCTATGAGATATATAAATAGCTCTAAATTCAAGAAGTTTGAATCCTAGGGACTATCCACTCAACTGAACAAAATATTAAAGTATCTTATTGTGGATTTGTGATTTTAAAAATTTTCAGTAATCTTGAATTATTTTATAAAGGTAAAAACACTCACTCTTTTCTTAGTTGTTAGATTCATAGAAATTACAAGTTTAAGTGCCCTTTACTTATCTAATAGATGTTATTAGCGAATGCTGTTACAAATCTTTTATGATTTCATAATTTGATTTCTCTTTATCATTTCATTTTATTTAAAAACAATTGAAATTTTTAAATTCAATAATACATTTGACAAATAGCTGGGTTGAGGGATCATTATAATTTACTTTTAACAATTATTTAATTAAAGATATATTACAATCTCTAATATTGAATCTTATCTTTAAATTGAATGAGCCTTTGGGGATATTTCTGTATTGTAATCTGTCGCGGCAAGTACAATCGCCAAAGTGCCAAATAGATTTTAAACTTGCACATTTTCTTAAAAAAAATATGTAGATGTTTGCCCGGGGGTGGCTACAAGTTATACCTTTCGAGTTAGCCCCTTTCTTTGATGATGTTTTTTTCAGTTTCTCGCGGGCCACTGACCAGAAGTTTCCAAGACTTGGCGATTATTCTGCCGCAGATCACGATATGGAAATCTCCCTGTGCCTTTTCTAATTTCCCTGCTTTGTAGTTTTTACCTTTTTTAATCTTTATGATAATTATAACTGTATCTAATTAACAATTCAATAATCAATGAAAATTTAACTGGCACTATTCACTAATTTGGGTACTTTGTAGAGGCAAAAATTGTACAGATGTGACATAGTCAATGAAAGACAGGCAATTTAAAGATGTAGATACTCTTTTAAAAAAAGAGTTTTAAAACATTTTTTAAGTGCTTAATTTTCTCTTTTCTAAAGTGATATTTTTCCTGTTTATTTTCGCTACGAATTATGCAGAAAGACACTGCTCCCATTGTTTAATTCAACATATTCACAATTATTTCAACCCCAATCTATTTCGCAAATCGTCAGTCTGTAGCGTATGATAACGCCATTCGATTTACATCATTCAAAAGTTTTGACAATTGTCAAAAACAATACCAAATTTTTTATTTTTTTATTGACATGACTATTAAAACCAGATAAAACCGTCAATTGTCAAAAACTTTTCTACCCTACCTAAGTATGATGTTTTTTTAGAGTGCTAAAAAATATTATTTGAGTGCTTAAAATGTGTTTATTTTTTGTTGAATAATTTGGCTATGCACCCTGTAAATAAGTTTTGAGAACTTACACAAGGAGAGAGACCTTTTGAGAACCAACCAAAAGAATTCCAGAATATAAATGGTTTTAAATATTAATGGCTCTCTTTTCCCCTTTTCTTTTACTAAAACATGTTGAGATCTCTGTATTATTTAAAATTAGAAATAATAGGGTCATATCCTTTTAATGATTATCATTATTATTAATGACTGGCAGATCATAAAAATCAGATTATTTGTAGTAAGTAAAAGGCTATTAGAAAAGTGAAATTCTCTTTGACAACAGCATAATTTTCTTCTGATATATGAAATATTCAGAACTACTTTTAAGTTCGACCTCAAAATAAAAAGCTTCAACCAAATGCTTAACATGTGCTGGCATTCCTCTAGCATGCGCATGAATGCTTTGAGATAATTTGTAGAAAAAAAAAATTTCTCTTAATGTGTATGTTTATAAAACCGCTCCTAAAACAGGACTAGAAATACTAACAAGAATTTGATACATGTATTTTAAAATAAGTAATCAAGGATGCAACACGACTTCTGATTTATCAATAATTTTACTAATTGCAACACTTTACATATGGTTGAATTTCATAAAAGTATTGTAGTTGTCACATAGAAGTATTTTCAATTAAAAAAAATTTATGAATGTCAAAAAGTTTTAAATTTCATTCTTATTTAATGCAAGCTCTAGGCTGATCTTACATCAGCTTTTTAGTCATTAGTCACTGTAATAGCATGCCCTGTTGGCAGCAAAGCATTAAATACATTCGCATTTTGTAGACATCTCTATGCTGCTTAGATATTCAATGACCATAATTGTAATAAATTTAATTTATTTATGAATGGTAAAATGAGTTGTATCACTTTTAATAATTATATAAATTTTATTTTTACGCAGAGTTCCAAGCCTAAAAAAAGAAGTGAAAGGACCAAGCAAAATTTTATGGATTCAATTACAAGATTTGATAAATTCTTTATCCAATTACAAGAAATACTACAAAATGAAGAAGTTCTAGAAGTCGTCTTAAGTTTGGGTGCTAATATGATGAATCCTCGTGAGCTTCATCGAATCACTCTACCAGTTTATTGTCAAGAAACTACTTGTGCTAATGATCCTTCTAAATTTCAACGCTATCGTCTGGAATTCTTTAAGATCCTAATGGAAAGTTCTATTTTACAAGATATAGGTTTAGACAATCCTACTTCCATATCTGTTCTCTTAAAGTTGAAATCTGGGGTAACACTTACAGAATATATGGAGCAAAAGAGATTTTATGCCCCTCCACAGAAATGTAAACAAGTTATTCTGCGATTTGATAGTAATAGTGTGGCCAATTTTGATTTAGAATGTTCTCCTGAAAAAAACTCTAAAAGCAATGCAGCTGTGGCTTGTCAATCTTCAGATTTATGGGTTAAACTAAAATCTGAACTTAAAGGATTTAAAATTTTGAAAGAATCTGTAACAGACTTGACTGTCAACATCTTCTGATATGAATTTTAATGTTATGGAAATTTCGTCACATTAATATGCACCTAATAATTGATTAGAACTGATTAAATTATAACTTTTATGTTGCATTAAACATAGAATTTTTTTTTTTATCAAAAAAATAATTGTATTTTAAACATTATATTTTTAATACATCTTGTAATGAAGCACTTGGTTTTAAAAAAAAATTTCTCGAATTTATTTCTTACCCATATAAATAATTTACAAGCAATAACACATTTTAACAATTTTATTTTGATATACTTCTGTTTGTCTAGCAAGAGAGCTCCCGTCTAAGCCACTGGGGCTATCTACTACTATGTAAACAAGATGGTCTTTTAAAAAGGAAACTTCTTTCACGCTAGCCAAAACCTGAGTATTGACTCACCATCTTTACTTAAACTTGTTTCATCTCACTCCAATGTTTCAGACAACTGACGACAAAATTATTTTGTTAAGAGTCTATGCTGGTTGTAGAAATGCAGCAAGATTATTATAAAGGCATATGTGCAATGTTATGTAAAGTAAATTGCAAGAAAGTCAGACTCATTTTTAAAATAACAATGAATGTGTTTCAAACTAAAAAAAAAAAAAACATAGTCAAATTGTAGCTATACTATCTCAAAAGTGCAGAAAAAATTGTTGGTCTCTTAATGTCAAAATTAAATTGTTATACAATTTGCTTAATCCTTCGTACAGTATGGCTAATTTCAATTTTGGTGTTATATACAGTAGGGAACCGATTATCCGGAACGATCGGGACCATCGCTATTCCGGATAACTGATTTTTCCGGTTTTCTGAATCGCTACAAAAAGCCGTTTTTTTATTGTTAAACCCAACTAAAAAAAAAATTTGGAAATAATCTGAATAAGAAAAAACGATGAAGTAATACACTAATGATTCTTTCCAAAATGATAAAAGGTAACCATCTTTCAAAATAGAAAAAAAAAATCCTAAACTCTTATGAGGAAAAAAAAATTTTTTTTGAAAATGGCAGGAAAATTTATCGAATTTCGTTCCGGTTTCTTGGTTTTCTGATTTCCGGATAACGGGTTCTGTACTATATATATCTACTAAATTCAATTCTCCATGAGGCATATTATATAATTTAGTTTAATCTTATATGCAACCATCCATAATTGGCAGCAGGATATTATTTTTAGTTGATAGTAGCTTTGTATGTTTAAATTATTAATTTTACTAAAATGGCTTTTATTCCCTTGCTCCTACTGTCAGTCTAATAAATTCCCACCGTAGTCTGGAGTTTTGGAAACAAGAAAAGATACATTTTTCTCACCAATTGGAGTCAAAACAAGTCCTAAGAGTTTACCTCACCCTCACATCCTTATCGACAGTGCTCTAAGGTACTTGTCAGGGATGTTCTTTCGTTAAACTGACGGTAGGTATAATTGCCATCTATTAAAATAATTTTGTTCTGGGGGTTTTATAAAAGCACATCAACTAAATCCTATAAAAGTATATCAAATTAAATTCATAGATGCAAGTGTGCAGAAAAAGTTTTATGTATTAACTAAATAAATTTTGTATTTTTTCCCATTCTTAATAAAAACCACTCGCAACAATTCGTATTAATACTTGCCACAACAGCAGCTTCTGAATAAAGACTGTTTTTTCAGAGTGAATTGGGCATATTCAAGATTGAGGAGCAGTCTTTAAATAAAATCGTTAAATTTTCATTTAATGATCCGAAAAAACTATCAGATGATCAAGTAGATAAAATTATCACAATATTTGGAAAATTGCGGGATAAGCATTACAAAATTTTTTAAGCCATTTTCTACCTACATGGATCATTTTGTATTGTGCACATTATCAAAATAATCAACATGTGTAATCAAGATAAGTATCATAACGTAATTTTAATTAGTCAATATATCTGTATTAATTGTAAATAGTGACATAATAAAAAAAAATTTGGTCATAAAGAGTTGTAAGCATGAATTTTTATTAAGGGAAATATTTCCTTCCAAATTAATGTTTTCTTTTCCCTCTTAGCCCCTTCCTCTTTTAATTTATTTAAAATGTTTTAAAGTTGAAATACATTCCCTACTAAATGTTGAATCTTAATTTACAAAGGTTTTAATTTTAATCCTGCACCTGTAAACTTTCTTTAAAGTATTTAACGTGCATTTATTTTATTAACCAGAATATTTAATTTTTTTTTAAATTTTATTCCATAAACAATAAAAATTTTATCTTTAAATGAACTTGAGTATTATGTGATAAAATACATGAATTTTCCCATGTTTTTATTTATTACAATTTGAATTTTTTTCTGATAATTGATTCTGATTTTTCCCTAAGGCTGAGGGCTAGCTGTTTTTGCTTTCCTCGGTGAAATAGATATCCCACAATTACTAATTGATAATTTGTTAGCTACAAATTATCAATTAGTAATTGATAATTACTAATTGATAATTTGTAGTCAACTACAAATTATCACTTGGAACTTGTCAACTACAAATTATCAATTAGAACTTGTTGTCAACTACAAATTATCAATTAGTACTGTTAGTTTGTGGTCGCCCCCTTTTACATGGTGGACGCTAGAGGAAGGGGGGTTTCAACGGCGAGAGGACCACTCGTCTGGTCAGCAGATTGGGGAGATAAGGAGTTGACCCCGTCCGGGGAGTCTGTCGAGGCNGTTTTTGTTTTACTTTTAATCATTTTTTACCCTATAAACTTTCTTTAAATGAAAGTATTTATCTTGCATTTATTTTATTAACTAGAATATTTATTTATTTTTTAAATTTTATTCTATAAACAATAAAAATTTTATCTTTAAATGAACTTAGTATTATGTGATAAAATACATGAATTTTCCCATGTTTTTATTTTATTACAATTTGAATTTTTTTCTGATAATTGATTCTGATTTTTCCCTAAGTAATCAGTTTTACAGCATGAAATTTTATGTGAACATAATACAAGGGTAATTGTTAAAAAGAATTTGGTGGCTAGAACAATGATGTTTATATAACTATCACTACCTATAATTGCTGTTAACATTTCTAAATACTTGGGCATGCCCCTCCCTACCCTACAGGAAAAAGAAATTCAACTCAAGGAAAAATACAAAAAATTTTATGTTCTGCAGCTCCACAGCACACAAGAATATAAAACTTAAGATAATCACTAAAATCATTCCTCAATACAGTGAATGGCTCTCTAGCATTTCAAGGGGAATTCATTTGAAAGTGGACACTTCTATTTTTCTTCACATATTCAATCCTCCTCTATGCCCCACCCATAGTCCTTTATTAGAGCAAAACAATTTCAGAAGTATTTTTTTATGAACTGAAAATAAAATTTTACTTTGTGGTGTGGGAAATTTTTTTCTATAAACAAACTAGTTTTTTTTAAATTCATAGTATACAGATGACAATTACAAAAGATATTAGAAAAATTAAGTAAATATAAAGTTAAAATGAATATAAAGTTAAAGTTTAAATGATGTTAAAGTTAAAGTATTGCAGTTTTGTTTTTATGTATGTTAAATAGGAATTATCTGTTAAACAAGGAAAGTCACAAATGTACATTTTATTGAGAATTTATTATATCATTTTCCTTAGAAGTGTATTAATTTTGTCTTCTCTGTTCCCAAAATCTCCACCTTCAACGTAATGAATAGTCTTCTTACGCCATCCTCCTTTAGGGTTGTTTAACTTAAAGTGCCACAAGAAGTTAGTGGCCTTCTTGAAATTGGGGCCACAAGTGGCAATTTCGTGAATCAAATCCTCCATACAGATAATGCCATGTTTACCTAGAAAAAAATACAAAATGATTATCTTCAGATATGTCCAGAAAGCTAAGAATAGCAGCAATCTATATTAAATCATAAAATCACCTATTTGAACTACCAGGTGCTTCATGAAGAAATACATGACATTTTCAAGAAAAAAAAAGTATTTAGATGCAAATTTATATATATATTAGATGAGGTCAAAATGTTTCAAAAAATTATAGAGAAATTCCACCAGCGAAGATCAGCGCTACGAACAAAAACCTTCCCATTTAATACAGATAGTTTCTCGCTAACTCTGTGGGTGAAAAAAAAATCGCTTTCTAAATTTTTCATCCTTTGAGGCCACCAGGAAAACGTCACTAAATATTTGAAAAATTTGCAACTTTTCTCAGATAAAACTAATTTTCATTAACAATAATAACAGTATCTCTAAATAAATAGCCAAATCTTAAAAAAATTAAAACAAAAGCCAAACAGTTTTAGAAAACAAAATTTTGACAGACAGCTTTAACAAAAAAAAAAAAAAAAAAAAGGATGAACTGCTTCACTGCAAAAATATTTTTCAAATTACAAAAAACTATTAATGTAAAAATCTACCAAAATTCTTAATTCTGATAATTAGTAGGGAAATACAAATGATCTGTCTGCCACTGAGGATATATCAAACGAGCACTATCGTTTGTCTGAGCTGGGTGCGGGACCAGTTCCAGTCACTGGAAGGGGAACACACTATCCCTTGTAAAAAATAAATACCTTGACAATTATCTCTCTTTGACTTTTGGGGACCCTTAAAGTCAACTAGACCAAGTGTGCACAAACCAATGAAAAATAAAAGGAGAAAAAAAACACTCAATGCTTTATCCCCATAATTTAGAAAACAATAAAGCAAAAAAGCTCCTGCAGGCCTTATTGCCAAGAAAAAAAATCAAGAATCTAAAATTTTATGAAAATACAATACATTGACACAAAGAAGATGTTCGGGGTGAAAAAACAACACTACTATGGAGGATGACAATATCAATTCAACCAAATATTCTTCAGCAGCTCCTTTTTTCTTACGGGAAGATGAACCTTTACGAAACTTAATTGAATTCTTCAACACAACCATTAGAAGAAAATCTAGATTTTTTTTTGATTATGTATTTGGATGTTTTAGGTACTCGTCACTTAAGATGACTGGCAAAAATTTAGACACATCAATCTGAGCACTTATCCAATGATGGATAATCATTACAAATATATAACAAAAAATAACAAAGCACCAAGAAATGCAGAGCTAGAATAGCCATCTAAGTAAAACAGTGAAATGTCGCTTTTTTAAAAAATATAGCAGTTGTTATCACAAGAGAAAATGTTTTTTTAACCAATTTTGTAGCTTTATTAAAATGCCATAAGGAAACAAACTCAGTTGCCACATACCAAATATACATTTCTTTTAAAAAAAACTTTGCACACCACAAAATCAGGGTAGTTATTAACGTTTAGAATAATTATCATAAGCATTTATGGCATGAAACACAGAGAATGCTATGTTAAATTAACCATCTCTATAGAATCATATAGGCTTTACTCACCCAATTTAGACTCAATGATAGAATTATCAGTGAGAGCGATCCTTTTGTGATTAACTCTACCAAATCCTCGTTTGTATACAAGATCCTTAATAGTCTTTAAGTTAGGATACCTATAGAAATTAAACAGAACATTAATTTACACTGTTAAGATGAATGAAAACATAACAATGGGATAACTTCATGAAAAAATACCAAAAGCTAGAAGAAAAATGTATACGTAGAGAACATATGCTTGATTCTTGTTAATAAATTCTTTAATCATAAATACTTTAAATCACATTCAATTATTTAATAATGAAATTCCTATGCTTAAGTAAATATCATGATCACGAATTGCACATTTGTAAAATACAAACATGTTATTAGTAAACCTAGATAACATTGTAAGTTCAAAATCGCATTGACACAAATAGTTAAGTGTGATCTTAAAGTTCAGCGAATATTAATTGCAATTTATTAATTTTAAATCGAGTGAGCATGGATCACAAATGTAGGATTTTTGAAACATGTGAACACAAACCAAGATGCATTATCGAACTAATACAAACTTAAAACGAGCATGAAAAGTTTAAGGTACTGCATTAAGAAACATTTAAAAATAGAATGAGAAAAAGGAAGAGAATCAAATGATGTTCATGACTAGACTTAATATTTACTGGAATCATACATTAGAGAAGTGCCAATTTTAGGGAAAAAAGTACCATTAGCAAGGTTTAATGAGGAACCTTCCAAGAACAAAAACTCTTGAACAAGGTGCTCCACCAGCGTGCACCCACTACTAGATATGCAAATTTTTTTCATCAATTCAATTACTTTAACCCAGGACATTTTTTCAAATCCCTGGAGCTCAACTCCAGCATGCAAATAAATGCACGACCCTCATTTTTGTCCTACTACAAACAAAATATTTTTTTTAACAAATAATACTTACCCCCATGTAATAAAAGGTTCAGCAATGTGTAACATATTGATTGTAGCCTTATTTAACTTGACAAACATAGCATTGTTAATTTGTCTCAGCCTCAAAAGTTGCAGAACTTTCCTGGGCTTTGGACTAACTCCATTAATACTGTAAGGGAAAAAAAAATATATAAATAAATTCAATTCAACATTTAATAAAACTCTAGGCTAGCAGCAAATAAAATTAAGTTTCTAAAACGAGAAAACTATAAACAAGAATGACCAAAACAAAAATATTCTGATGCTTCATTCACTAAGGTTTATGTGATAAAATTAAAGGTTTTTTTTCACATTGTGCTTCTTTATTCAATCTGGAAATCAAGGAGGTCACTATCCAGATAAAGTTAAATTTCAGAACATATATATATATCACATTTAGCAGAACTTTATCTTATTAAAATTAACATATCCATCAAAACAAAATATACAAGAAATCTTTGTTAAATTGACAAACAAAATAACTCATTAAATCCATCACAGAACTGCAGTAATTAAAATCTTAAAATTGAAAGTCTAGCTGTCAACATGGATAGGAAAAAATCCAGTAGAATTCAGGAAATATGAATTTCATGATAATCATTGCAAAAATATTTTACACACAGGAAATTTAGGAATTTCTATAATCAAAATGATATAACTGCAATATCTTCCAACTATGATTGGCATTAAACAAACTTGAAATGTCATGCTTTATATTTAATCATAACTTTGAGTAATTAGTAATAGGCATTCAATTCATCAAAGGTGTTAAGAATTTTTAATTTATAGAAAAAGGTTCTAAATAAAAGTAAACTGAACATTTTAGAAGAAAAAAGTTTTAAACTGACTTGTATAAATGAGGCCCACTTCATTATGCATCAGAATTATATTTATTTAAATATTCAAGCAAGTAATAATTTATGCTAATAATCTATTTCAATGGAGATTTTTTTAGAAAACTTACTCTGCCGAATATTTGTTACATTCCTTATCTGGATTAAATTTTAAAGCCTAAATCTTTTCCTTCGTAAATATAGTTGTATTATAGCAAACACCACCAACTATTTCTAACATACCATGTACAATCGATAGTAATAGTAACGAAGTAGGAACAAAATAATACACATATACATTACATTACTCACCCTCTTATTCTTGTAACAATGGCTACTTTAGGTTCATCGGGCACATAGAAATTTCCAGCGTGTCTAGCCTGTCTTTTAAGCCTGATCTCATCCCTTTCTTTACGTCTGTATTCTTTAACATAATTTTCAGCCCTTTTGAAGATTAATCTTCGCTTCTCCTTATTTAACTAAAAAACAACAAATTAACATTAAACAAAGAAAATTATGATCATCAAGACAATAACAAACAATGCAGAACCAGAACGTGATAAAAACCAGGATTAAAGGAATCTAGAAATCAGTTTGAGTAATCATTGTACAAATTTTTAATACTTAACAATATATTTAATAATAAAAGTTCATTTTTTTTGTAAATATGTCAAAATGTGTATCATGGATTGGTGCTTCATTAGTTTTCATTTTGAAAAAATGATGCATCAAATAGTCCAAAAACTAATACAATCATTGAAAACGCACTGCATTTATAAACTGGATCAAATAATTGTGTAAATGTATATTATACATAAAAAGTAAGTAAATTGTATACTTTTTATAAATTTATTCTTCACTAATTTGGAACATTTTTTTAGACAGACTAGTTTTCCCATAATAGAAGAAACTTGCCATCCTGATAGAGAATAAAATGCTGAAAAATTTTTTAGAATTACATATATGAAGGGAGCACCTTTTCAGTGAAGGGCAGTATGTGCAACAGATTAACTGATGAAGGGCCCCATGCCATACAGACATGTTGAGAGCAATTATAGGTAATAATTATTATATAACCATCATTGTTCTGAGCACATTCCTTTTATCAGTTAACCTAATGTTTGCATAAAATGAAATACAGTAGAGCGACGATTATCCGAACTGCTCGGGACCGAATATGGTTCGGATAATGAAAGTTCAGATAGTTGGAAAGTTGTTTAAAATCTAGTTTAAGTAATTAATATTTATGAACTAATTTCCCTTTACCCTTTTTCAGGCGAAGGACTGACAGTACTATCTAAAATAGCTCTGGCGTGTTTAAAAGTTTTTTCTTCTTCAATTTTTAAATATTTATTATTTCTTTTTTTAACTTTTTCAAATCAGATTTCAGCTTTTTATAATTTTCTTGTCAATTACTCATAACGTCATTTTGACGTTTTAGACTGTCAAAATGAAACTCGCATTCTTGAAAGATAATTTTCAGTTGAAGGGGGCTAAAGGGGTATGTAGGTTTAACTGTACAACAATACATGTATGCATGGTTACTATAAGGAAACTGCTAAAAAAGGTTGTAAATATGGTCATCAAATGTACTGAATATTATTTATTATTCAAAACTTAACAACAATTTATTATCAACAATTAGTAATAATTGTTGATAAGTTAAAAAGTATTCTAAAATTTAAAAAAAAAAAAAAAAAAAATTTGGACATAGTTCAAATAATAAGGGTTCGGATAATCGGCGCTTTACTGTACTTAGTAAATATTTAAAATTAAAAACTACATAACATTACTTAGGAAGAAAAAAAAAAACAGGATCAGAAAATCAGAATCAATTTATCAGAAAAAAATTCAGATAAATTGAAATAAATAAAAACAATGGGAAAATTGGTGGTTTTTTTTTTTATCTCACTACATAACACATAAGTTCATTTAAACATAAATTTTAACATAATTTCACATAAATTTCATTCAACATAAATTTCATAGAATTAAATTTTTTTTAAATATTCTATCTAGTTAATAAAGTAAATGCAAGTTAAATATTTAAATTTAAAGAAAGTTTGTAAGGTTAAAAATTATTAAAATAAAAATAAAACCTATTTCTAAACTGGGTTTTGTAGGTTCTGGGTTATTTTCATAAACCAGAGAAAACCCTGACCTTACATAATATAAACATGTTCGATATAAAAGACACTATATAGTACAATACCAAGATTAAAAAAAAGTACCCTTACCTTTCTTTGCTTGATTGATGCAGCTAGTCGCTTTTGTTTTTGCTCAGCTTGCCATTTCCTTTTCTTCAATAATGTCTCAGGTACCTGAGGTAATTTCTTTTTAGGGGATCTAAATTCATAAAAAAAGGTGAATTTATTGAATATTTTTTTTATATACAGTTTAAGGCAATTACATAAATAAGATAAATTAAAGCTTAAATACTACTAGATTTCAAGTAGTCTAGTTATAAAAGAACCCATCATAACAACAGAATCAGTTTTAAAAAATATTTGCTACAATACATCTAGTACTTAATACTATTTAATCATATATATTAAACACCACATATATCAAATTAAACTATTACTGAAACCAATGCATGATAATTTAAAATTTCAGGTAAAACATTAAGCAAAGAAAGTTTATAAGACACTTAGATCAGTAAAAAAAAGAAAAAGTTGAAGATAGAAAATTACTATTTCAAAAATTTACTGGCCTGTCACTATTGGAAATGAAGATCTACTAACATAGGTAAAATTATCACCAATTCATAAGAAAATTGTGAGATGAACTGGACATACCAATCGCATATGCCAGTTATAGTGAAAAGGACAGGTAGGTAGATAACGATAGTAAATCGATAGCATTTTCTTTTACTAATTTCGAGATAGAATAAACCTAACTTTTAAATCAACGTTTTTTTTATATATTAAAAAGTCAAACTTTAACTAAGAAAAAAAAATATGCAAGCTCACAATAAAATACAAATTGACACGTATAACAGATTAGCTGACTAAGAAATTCTAATTAAGTAATTTTCTTGAATACAAAACTAAAAGAAAATATTAAATAAAATAAAAAAAAATATATATAAAATAATATAAATAAAATATTAAACTAAAAGAATAAACAATATTTTCAAACAAATTAATAAGAACTTAACGAGGAGCTTATTACACCATGCGGCAGTTTAGTTATTATATATCACGTGCTATTACACATAATCAGTAGTTCGCATTTTTTAACATGTTGGCAAACTTTATTTATCTATTACCGGGGGTCTATCCAGGCCGAATTTACTACCGTTTAGCGGTACCTTCACAAATTCAACTTTAGGAAAAACGGTAGTTTCACAAATTCAATTTTAGGAAAAACGGTAGTTTCACAAAATACTTTTTCTTAAAATTTCATTTTTGTATCCCTTAAGAAACGATAAATTCATATTTTTGTATTGATTTGTTAATATAATTTTTAATTTTTCACAAATTACGTCTAAATTTTCACAAAATAGGTACCTGTCAGAAAAACCTAGACAGACCCCTGATTACACATAATCAGTAGTTAGCATTTTTTAACATGTTGGCAAACTTTATTTAATGAACTGAACAATGGATACGGAGCAAATATAACAGATTGAGGACTGTTGATCAAGAAAAATTTATCAAAAGATTGCCTTAGAAATATTGCGACACCCAGATCTCGATATAAAAAATCAGTTGCCAATCAACTTGAATTTTATAATTAATATTTTAGACAAATTTTGTAGAGATTCATAGAAACACTATAAGTTTTGATAAATCACACGTTCTTAATACACTTTTCGATATTCAAAACTTGAATACATCTGTGAAGTACTACAATTATTCAAGTTGACTATGACTTTCAACATTATAACAAATAGTTTCTTAAGCTCAACCAGTGTGTGATACCAGACAGTCATAGAATATTGCAATACGAATGTTTACAATAACGTACATGACTTTTAACAAGAACAGAAAATGTACTAATACCAAATGTAAACTGAATCAGTAAAAAATTATTTTAGGAGGCGAAATAATAAATTCAATATCCTCATCATCAATTTGACAAGATCGAAAAGAGATCGTTTGTAGAGTTTTCTAAGTGGTGCATTAAAATGTTTGATAAGCAATAATAACCACAGCTTGATAAAACTACGACAAAATTACACACTTTACAAATCATATGTGACATACAGCATTCATAAATTACATAAAATATAAAAATTGAAGCCTTATTCACATGACAAAAAAGTTAGTTCAAATTTTTACAAAGCATAATATCTTAACATGCAATATATCCCTAAAACAATTATACAACCTATTTTGAAACATAATATCATTTTTAGTAATTAGAGACTTAATTTATTTTCAGGATCAAAACAGATTTCTTACCCAGTATCCATTTTAGTTGCCGCATCGGCCATTATTACACGAAATTTAGAAAAGTTACTTGCGTTTCTTGTACGGACCCAGTTGCAACCACAGTTACTGCAGAGCAGTTAACAAAACAACAGAAATTAATAACCATTGCCATACAAATGTTCTAAAATTGAAATTTTATATTGGTGTTTCAAAAAGACTACAGGGGGCGCGAACCATTACTCTCTACCTATGGAAACAATTTGTACGCTTTCATCATTAGCGCATGTGCGTCAATTTTTCTCTTGATTTTCAAATAGATTAAAAACTTCTATGTTAGGAAACTATATGGAACTAAAAACTACATCAAACATAGATTTTAAAGAAAGCATCGGGGAAATTTTAAAAAATATTTTTGAAAATTAAATACGAAAAATAACAAGAAAAGGGAAAATATATCGTTATATAATCCTATACAACTGACAAGAGGAAGAGAGAGAAGGGGGGAAGATCAAGACATGGAAGCAATCTACTCCCCAGATGGCGTATTCGAGCGTTGCGATCACGAATTCGTAATCAAGCAGTCCATTGGTGATCGAAATAGGTTATAGATGACGTAGCGCAGATCTCTGAACCTATGGCCACAATTCGCATGCTTTTACCATTATAGTCCTAAAAGAAAACGTAGTGGAAATTTTAATTAATTTTTCTGACAATTAAATAGAAAAATGTTAAGAAAGGGGGAAAATCGTTGTGCATTCTTATATAACTGAGAAGAGGAGGAGATGGTCAAGACATGAAACCTGTCTTTTCCCCAAATGAGGTATTCGAGCATTGCGATCGCGAATAGACAGAGTATAGTTTGTCTACTGTAAGAACTCCTCCCGGCACGAATTCTGAGGCAGTCTGCTGCCTCAGACTTCGTGCGGGGGGGGGTAAGTTGTATTCAGCTATGGAAACAAGAATAGCCCATTTCAGGGATGATAGCTTATGTAGGAAGTGTACAAGATTGGCTGACTCAGTCGCCAGTAGGAGACTAATTTAATCTGATTCAATAACTTTCTTAAGATTCACATGGATATTTCTTTCTTCACTCAAAATGATACTCTTTACCCAATCGGTTGTTATTTTTTAAACACAAAGAAAAAAAATTAATGTATTCTGACATTAAGGATAATGTAGCTTTTTTATGTTGCTCTTTAATTTTGCGCTAGTTTCTCACTGTTTGCGCTGTTTAAAAAGAATGTTCATTGATTTTGGTATGGCTTAATTTCTAATTTTACGCATTTTTTAAAGCAGTTAATTCCTTTTATTAGTTAAATTTTATGATAAAAGTGAAACGCTTAAACTTATTAACTCTAATTTTAAAATGTAATAAAACTTTTTCTCAAGGTAGAAATAATTCATTTTATCTATGGCGGAGAAAGTTTCAACGATTTAATCGGTTTTGAAATTCTTTAAAAACCCTTTGTTCATGTTGATGTTGTGTATTCATATGTGTAGATATGTTGATCAATAATATTTAGTTTAAATAATTTAGTAGCTAATATAAATGTTAACAACTGCATTTTCTCCCTTTTTCTTTTCTTTCCCTTAAGGAATTTTTCTTCTGTTGGGGAGGGGGGTTACGTTTTTAATTAGTATAGTTTTTTGTCTTAAATATTATGTAAAATAAATAAATAAAAAAATAGTGCGTGGAGTCCCTCCGCGCGGAAGAAGTTAAACTTCGTAACCTGCGACGTTAATTGTAGAAGAATCAGCAGTCTTAGAAGGATCACTAGTTCTATTCAACAACTCTTTTTCCGCTCGCTTCCGTGCTCTGTAATCACTGTAACATTCTGCATTTTTCCCTCGTGGACCTCTTGAACCAGTGGAAGTGCTTATGGTTGTCTCATCGTCTAGCCCTGGAAAATGTATTTGTATTAATAATGTATGTGAATGCGTCATAATGTAATTTCAGAAGAGAAACAATCAATTGATATTCACAAGAGACGCTAATTTTTTATCCACAGTCATCAAATCATCTGAATCTATCGAAGTTTTTTTTAAAATTAAGTTTTCTTATTTTTATTTTAATATAGCCTGTATAGTTTCTCTCACTATTTATCAAATTTATTTTAACTTTTTTTTCTTTGTCGAAACCAATTTACAATGCATAAAAAATTTACAGATGAGCTATTTAGTAATGAACTGTGTACATTGAACTGCTTTAAACAATTTTATAAAATTTCCATACAGAGTAATTCTCCTATTTATCAACCATTATTCATAGAAACAACAATTTCAACTTGTCAGAGTATTTAGACAAATAATAGCGATGGAAATCACACAAAAAAAAATCTTAAACAAAAAAGCATAAGAAAGTCAAGTTATTAAATTTAATAATTAATGAAAGGCTTCCAGAAATTTTGAAAATGTTACTTTTGTGAAAACGCGGTAGCTCTTTTAAAACCATTTGAAGGAGGTGGAAAACCTCAATAGGATATCTCTTCAAAAGGGTCTCAATATGTGTAAACATAAATGATCATATTCCTACAGGAGTTTGACATTTATGAATGGTATAATAAAAAGGATACTCTTCATTGTGAACTGCAGGTTGCCTCTTAGCCTTAATTCCTTTGTCACTGTCGACTGATGAGAAATACGTCATTTCTTTTTTTAGTGTGGAACCCATGAGAAAGTCTTATTTTCGTTGGAAAAATATTAGTTTTGGCTCACTGAGCCTATGCCCTTTGTTGTCAATTCATTTTTTTACACTAATATCAATGACAAGAATAGCTAGGAACAAGAAGAAGAAAAATTATTGCTTAAACATCTTGTTGCAACAACTCTTTCAATAATTTCTCTTGTTAAAAATATAAGAAGGCCTCTTTTGTTTGAAAGAGGTTTCAAAGAGTCAAGAAAATATTTGATGAATGTGAAAGAAAACTCTTGACATTCTTAATTTTTCAAGAAAAAAATATCGCAAATCAGCATTATTTTTCCGAAATAGAAACTTTTGAAAAAGTAAAAATATAAAAAAAAAGGGAATCGAACTCTCTAAACAATAATTCAGCTGCGAAAGCTAATTTCTCTTCACTCTTGGGCTAACACAATAGGCCGAAGAAAAAGATTCGGTTCTTTCGCCGACCCGATCCAAAACCTGTTTTAAACAGTGATCCCACACCCCTACTTGAAATAGTTATACCTCGTTATACACGGGTCCAGAACAGTTATACACGGGAATATGAAATAGTTATATCCGGGTAATTATGAAATAGTAATACACGGCCCCAGACGAATGGCAGGGGAGTTCTTATTTTAGACAAATTATAAAAGCTGCTGCAGTATAAAGAAGGATCAATAAAAGCTGTTGCAATAATAATAATGATAAATAATAATAATAGAGAAAATTTAAGGTTCAATTTTAGTCATTGTATGTTACTATTTATAAAATTACCTGATTTTTAAAAAACGTTTTCGCGCTATTTTTTTCTACCATTTTTCCTGCTAAAGAAGAACGTTGTTTTAAAATCCTACATTCAAGGACATATATACGAGGGTTGTTTTTTAAGTAAGGCAGTTAGAAAATAAAAACTAAACAAAAGGAAATTTTAAAGAAGCAAATTTATTTTCCGATTCTTCATACTTTCCTTTTTTTTTCAGCATAGTTGCCAAATTTGTCTAAACTCTTATCATACCTTACAACTAGATTTAGAATACCCTCTTCATGCGAACTTGCCGCCTTCTCCGTTAACCAAGAGGTCACGGCTGTTTTCACGAATTGTTCATCGTTGTCACCAAATTGATGTTTGAAATATTGCAAAAGATGAAAGTCGCTCAGCGCAAGGTTTGGGCTGTAGGGAGGGGTGGTGCAAAATTTCCCAACCAAAAGAGTCCAATAAACCTGGGATCTGAGCTGCAGAGAGAGAGTCAATGTCATAGAGAAGCAATATTCTCTATCTGCATGGCACAGAATTTTGCTACTTCACAAATCTGCTAGTGAATGCATGCAGCAAACAGGTTTTTTGCCGATTAAAAGCGCATAATTGACCGTATCTCGTTCGTGGCGGGCGATTTGTTAAATTTGAACATTTTAACGACACAGAACTGACCGTACAGTTTACCTACACAGCTGCAACTGATCACAGTTGTTCCCTAGAAATGCCGGGACACGACACAAGCAATCGTTGCGACGCACGCGTCACCGATTAGTGTACACAACAAAACGACCCTTACTTAAACAGCAATCCTCATAATATTCAGGGTACGTCGGTACAACGGTTGATGGGGAGGGTGCATCGTAAGGTTTAAGAACTGTTTTAAATCCAGGCTGGAAATGTCATGTTATACCACTAGAGCGCCTCCCTTTTAACAACTGGCTATTCATGTGCATTTGAACCGATACCTTTATTTATCTAACTTATCTTAATTTTATGTTTTCTAAAAATTATGCATCACTGGCTGCTGTCAAGTGCGGGTGGGTGACCCTTGGATCAGTCTGCGTAGGGACCGAGGGTGAGCGGTATTGGTCCTCGTTAAACTGTGCTACCGTAAAGTGCTCGACTTCGCGTGCAGCTCGTTGGGCTACCGAAGCGGGGGTGCCATCCCCTCATCGGAGGATCAAAATTGTGATGGCATGTCTTCGGATCATCCTCGGGGATACTTCCCAGACCGTCGCCAATAGCCCATTGTGCAGCTCTAGTGCAACGTAAATGAACTACAACAACAACAAATCTACAAATTAAATTCACATGATCCCAAGAAAAAGATGTTTTGTCCATATTTACGAATTTGGCAACCGAATTCGTAAACTCAATAAGTTATTTGCCCAACCAATAAACTACACGTAACCAATTCGGTATCTATTTGAATGCAATTTTCGACAATAATTATTAGAAACCACAAAATTAAGATAAGTAAACATAGTGATTAAAATACGCACGAACAGACAGTTCCTAAAAGGCAGACACCCTAAGCAGTGTCAACCAGACATCGTCGAGCTTTGAACCTGGATAATTTCTATGAGTGATGATTTATTCCATTTGCCAGTCCATAAGGTCTTCCTATTTAAAATAAGCACTTACGAGCACTGATATTTTATTTTTTTACAGCATAAGGGCATGGAGATGCAAACCTCTCACACTCCAAGATCAAATTTTGTTATCCGTTATATCAGTTGAATATACATTTTGGAGTATATTAAAATAAATTTTCACGCTGAACGACCAGTCATCTATTAGTATGGTTTAAGAATAAGACTACATGTTAGTCAACCTTAATCAATATACAAGCTTTGTATGCATATGCATGTTTAAAGTTGCACAATTTCTGTATAGGACATGTACTGCGTGCAAAAAAAATAAATAAATAAACGGACCAACCAGAATAACTTAATCTAATGATCGGATTTTCACGCTCTAAGACTCAATCGTAATGGCTCAAGGGGAAAATCTCAAATAGGCTAATTAATAAATGCAGATGATATTTAAAGTTACAAAATCTGACATGAAAGCGTACTTTCTCTGAATAAACATAAATTTTTTTTTTATGGTTTCGGATTTCTGATTCCTAAAATATAGGGGATAACCGCAATCTGGGTACTATGGTCACAATAATTTGGTTAGGAAAACGTTCCAGAGTTGGAAACCCTTCATATTAATTTTACTTCTTGCGTATTTCGCTTTATATCAAGAACTTTCTAAGTGAATTGAAAATTTTTTGCATACAATTATAAATTTGTTTAGCCTTAGACAATTCCATGGAAGAAATTTTTTTTTATTAAATATTTGTTATTTCATTTAATAACAGTCGAAAAAATTTTTATTGTAAGATATAAAAATTTTTTGCACCATTTTAAAGAATGTAATTATTCATTGCGAAATACTAAATCGGTGCAATAGTTCCTGAGAAATTGAATTTTAAGTATCGGACTTTTTTGAAAATAAATTTCTCAGGAACTATTCAAACGATTTCGTTCGAATTTTTTATTTTGCCATGTAAAATTACATTGTTTAAAATGAAGCAAAAAATTGTATACCTTACAATTTAGAAATTTTTCGACTATTATTAAATATAATAATAAATACTTACTAAAAGTTATTTTTTGCATGGAATTATTTTTGGCTAAACGAATTTAACAATTGTATGTAAAAAATTTTCACTTCGCTTCGAAAATTCTTGAGATATAGCGAAATACGAAAAAAATAAAATTAACATTATTAGGTGTAAACTTTGGATCGCTCTCCTGGCCAAACTATGGGGACCATAGTTTCCAGATTGCGGCTACCCCTTATATTCTGGGGGTCAGAAATCCGAATCCGTCGAAAAACTTTTATGTTCATTCAGAGAAATTTCGTTTTTGTATCTGAGTTCGTAACTTAAAATATCGTTCGCATGTATTATTGAGTATATTTGATGTCAATCCCTAGAACCATTAAGATTGAGTCCTAGAACGCGAAAATCGGATCATTAGATCAAAAGTTATTTAGGGTCGTCCGTTCTTTATATTGAGCGCTGTGCAATCCTTTCCATGTTAGTTAAAATATCCGGCCAGGCTCATCATAGTCAGCGCGTCATATAGACGTTTTCACCTTTCTACGCACTCTTCTTGATAGGTGATTACGAGTTGCTCGCACGAACGCGTTTATTAGCTGGTTCATCGGTTGAAGCACTTCTAAAATCTTTATGGTTTGGTAGGTTGCCTCTCAATGCTCAATCAATTCTAGCTGCATTAAATCGGAAGCTCAGTCAATTGGCTTTTGCGTCTGGCAAACTTCATGAAACATACATCCTATTTATGAACTCAGCATTTTGCGAATCCCCATAATTAGCAATCGCGAATTCCATGAAATTAAAGACAACGGAATTAATTAAACGAATGAGTTGACATTCATTATTCTTAGGCAAAACTATGATACACAAAATCGACGCTCTAAGCATAATTTAAAAAGATCACTAAATCCAATAAATATAAGCAATTTAGATCTACAATGAGACAATGACCAATGTTTGTACCACACAAACATAGACAATGTAGTTTTCCTGCCGATAAATATAATGGCGATCGTCACATAGCCAAGCTATCGACCACCACATAAACGATTATATTGCCCGATTCTTCATCCAAAATGACTTTTCTAATCGATATGCTGACAGTTCGGTAATGGAAAATTCAGACCCTGCGGTGATTATCGCCTCAATCACAATGCTGGAGCGCTGCCCAGTTTAGGACTGCACACGAAGTCTTCACTGAAATGCAGTTTTCTCTACTCTTGATTTAGCCAGAACACTTCAAATCAAAGAGATATTTCTAAAACAGCTGTAACAACTCCTATTGGCCTATTTGAATACACTGCTATGCTATTTGGCCTCCGAAATGTGGATTAAATATTTCAACGGCATATGCATTAACTAACTTCGAATTTGGAACTTCATACTTTGATGACTTGCTAATTGCATCCTCATCGATCGAACACTTACATCAAGTGTTCACTCGATTAATAGAATATAATCCAAAGTTAACCGCTTTGCTCACCAATTAAAAAAAAAATGCAAAAAATCAACGTAATTTTCTATTTTATTAACAAATACAAGGAACTAAAACAAAACATAATACACAAGTTTTAAGCTGAAATTTTAATTTTTTAAGTGTAAAAAAAATTTTTTATTTATCATCAGTTTCTAACCCTTGTTATCTCGAGCAAATGAAAAAAGTTAAATATTAGTCTTTGAATGATAGTTTTTAAAATAAAAGACAACACTAAGTGATACTTTCCAAACGCCAGTGAAGTGGTACGAGATTTTTTTACTCTTTTTCCATGTAAATTTAGCAACCATCGTATACAATCGCACAAAACACGTGTGCAGTCCCTCAATCCAACAGGAAAACTCCCAAAACAAAACTTGGCAAACTTCCAATCACAACAGATTATCATTATTTATTTATTTTTTTGCTTCCGGCCGAGTAAAAACGTGATAAAACAAAACGTACTAACAAATTCTGCTACTCCCGAGTTTTCTCGGGATAATAAATATTTGCAATATATACATACCCGAGTTAACTCGGAATAATCAGGGAAGCAGTTAATACCAGGCAAGTGTGTGTTAAGATCCGCTGTTAAACTTCTAAGGTGTCTCATAATGGTCACTGGAGTTCGACCTACCAGATAAAGTTGAAGTTATTTGAAACTTTCAAAACCCCGAAACCATGCAAAACGTCGCCGTTTTTTGGCAATGGTTAACTTCTATCGAAGTTTCTTGCCGAATGCAGTCAAAGCAAAGATCTTCTAAAGTAAAAATAATCACCGATAGTTAAAAAAAAATGGCACACGACCAGTCTCACGGAATAAGGAGGCTGAACTTTCATTTTCACAATGTAAATCAGCATTGTGCAAATGAAAATTGAGGGTTGCAGCATATATCCAGCTGCTCTGTTCGTTGGTTGATGACTATAACACTGCTGTTGGCGATTCCGAACTTAACCCCTTGGGGACGGGTGATTCAGAAAAGCATTCGTACAAAATTAGAATCAGGATGTAATTAAATAAAAAACGGTTACTTAAATGCAGTCGTTTCTAATTTGACAGACTTACTTTGCTTATACTTTAATTATTGTTATTTTGATCATATATATAATCAATGTTAATTCAAAATATAACTAAATAGTTTTATTTTGAACTAAGTAATGGTGAATTAAATAAATCAAACAATTATAACTCCGCCCACAAATAAACTGCTAAAGAATTACTTTGATTACCAGTTTTATCTTTTTACCCTGATTGATACAGTTTTATACTGGCACGTATTTGTGACAGTCGGCGCGAAAGGGTTAAAGGTTTGCAACGGTCTCAAACCTTTATCATTCTTCACGCAAAAACTGAGTGCAACAAAATTTAAATAAGGCACATATGAGGAATTTAAGCAATTCATATTTCAATTAAACATTTTAGATAACAGATGGAAGGTTAAAATTTCACTATTTTTTAGATTATCGCTCCAACATATGCTTTCACTAAAAATTCAGAATCTTGTTCTCCACGACAACTAAGACACCAACACTTTGTTACACAATTTTCAAGTGACATCAGTGACTTTGGTTCCAACAACGTGGTGGCTGACAGAATGACCAGGAGTTGCAAAATCTGCAGCAGAAACCTGAATACTCCTTGCAATTCAAATCTATTTCCATAGCCTCAGACATGCATATCTGATGTAACATTGACAATAATAGAGTTAGACCAGTTGTTCCTGTAGCACAGTGTTTCCCAAAGTGTGGTACGCGTACCCCAAGGGGTACGGGAACAGTTTAGCGAGGGTACGCGTCCTTATGCGAAATATCTTGCAATAAACGAAAATTTCGAACAAACTTATTTAAAAACAAAGCTAGCCATGAAAATTTACGATTACGTATTTTTCTATTTGCTATTTTTTTGCGGAGTTAGCAGTTAATAATTAGTGGTGTCAACAACCAGTTGTGATGTTTAACTTTTGTGCAATTTTTTTATAGTAAAAAATACACTCATTTTTTTATTAATGGTACACAGCGTTACGAAAAATTTAGAAAGGGTACACAAAAGTCATAAGTTTGGGAAACACTGCTGTAGCATATTAGTTAATATTCCACAAACTGGTATCCGTGCCACCAAAAAAGTTCATCCTTGGCCGTTATGTGTGGCCTTTAGTTTTTAAGGATATCGTTGTTTGGATTGCCGAGAGTCTAAGGTTTCGAAGCATACTCGGAGTCCTATTCAACAGTTAGTATCACCATCATCCAGATTTGACCACGTTGATCTCGCCGGACCATTGTTACCATTTGAAGGTAATTCCTATCTTCTCAAATGCATAGACACTTTCAGCAGTTGGCCTGATGTCATACAGACATGGCATGAGTGCTTGTCTCTTAATGGATATCACGTGATAACAACTGATTAAGGAAGACCATTTCAGTCTGTTATGTATTCTTGCTTGACGAAATAGCCACATTGGGAACAAGGGGATGGTTCCCTTATAAGCAATTCTTAAAGTGCCAACTGGGATACTACAATTGGTCCTTTCGGGTCTACGTTCAGCATTTAAGGAGGACCTAGAAGGCACCACTAAATTTGCGTATGGCATATACCCCACAATCATCGTCAATCTCTAATACTGAGTTAATAGCGGCATATTTTGAATATCTTAGATACGCCATCCAATGCCTCTTATCAACTCGTGCGTCTTATCTTAATAAGCCTGGAACTTTCATTCATACATCCTTATCTACCTGTTTGCATACGTCACTAACGTTGGGGTCAAGAAACTACTGCCAACACCAAACGCCGGTCCTTTTTAAGCAGCTGAACGGATTGCTATGCTCTTTACTGTATTAGTGAACCAGCAACCAACCACCATCAGCTTTGACCCTTTTAAGCAAAGTTTTACCCTTTCATGTGACAGTTCCCTTTCTTCCTCTAATGTCGTTAAAATCTTATTCACCCCCATCTATTAGTGTGCTCAAACACTGCACCTGACAACATTCTGGATAATCACTGTGATGTTGCTGCATCACACTTCCGTCAAAATTTCTAGTTTAACTTTATCAACTTAGTTTAATAAATTTTGGACAGAAATGTAGACTTTCTTGTACAAGACAACTTAGTTTCTGAGTTTATTTTAACCCTTAAATTGATTTCCTGACATCGGTACTTTTTAGTTTAACTGCGATCGAGAGAAGGTAATCCGACTCTCGCGTGTCTTCTTGGCGTCAGTTGATGAATATACTTTACCGGAGTAGGTCACTACGTGTTTTCTGAATATTTTTTTTTTAATTTGTGGCTTCAGCTTTCCCACTGTGTGTCTGAATTTTTAATAAATTTTTCTCATCTTTTTTCCGAAGTTTGAAACATAGACTTAACCGTGAAAGACGTCATCCATTTTTAAAGTAATGAAACAGTGCTTTTCTTGATAAAAAATGATTCTTTTAATGCGTAAAAATGAATACATAATTATTTTAACATATTTAAAAATTAAATAACAAATAATGTAAAGATTATGCCAATAAAAACATATAAACAGAAATATAGTGATACACTGGTACTATAAAAAAACAACAACCTCGAAGTGTATATATTTGATGCATACCTGAAGATTTAAATGCATTTTCAATTGCTTAGCCCTAAGTTTAGCAATGTTTATGTAATGTTATTGACTATATCACAGTTTGGTACGATTAAGTTGTAATTTCGTTAATTACGTTTAATTTTGAATATTCAGGAGAATGTCTTGTTAATTTTAAAAATTCATTTTACATTTTTTAAGAAATACATGCATGCCAAATTACCTCTCTGGAAGACGTAAGATCAGAGGTTTCGCAATAAACTTAGAAGAAAAAATAAACTGTGCAACATAAAAATGCTTTTGAACATAACAAGAAAACATATGCTTTTACAACCATTGCAGTCACATCATTTGGCACTATAATCATGATACAAGTAGCTGTGCATCAATTTATGCACTTGGCGCAAACTCATTATCAGGTACAGTATAAATTTTTCATTCTTTGCAGTTCCAGACTACAAAATGAAGTCTTTTGTTGGATGCTAAATCTTCAAAACTAAGATTACAATTCTATTAAAGTCTTGATTAATTCGCTTTAAATCTATGTATAAATTTGAAATCCTACATACGAGTTTGCTTAACCTACACCTTTTTACAGATTACAATTAATCAATTTGTTTTAAATCGAATACATTACAAATCCATTCGGCACGTACCTTTAATATTAAGTGTTAAAACATTACAAGTGAAATGACTAGAAAGATCAAATTTGATTTTTTTTTCAGTCCTCTCATCAGAAGAGATCATGTCCACGGTAAAAAGTTAACATGCAGAAAAGTCCCAACTAGTAAGTAAGACAAGAAGTAACAGTATATCAATCTGCCCCAAATAGAAGATTTAATAAAAAGATTTTTCATGAATTGTAGGTCTCCCGCGAGTCCGGGTCGAATCAAATGTTCTTTGAGAAATTTAAATCTAGCTCTTTCATCACTTGGTAGGAGTGTCATGGCTGCAATCCAATACAAAACTGGGCTGGATGAACACAACATTCTAGTTGAAACCTTAAAATGAAAAGCAAAGATTACTATCCAAAAAGTAAATCCAATAATTTTTATACAAGCAATTCCTAACATACTTTCTGTACGTTTTTCTCTTATGCAAATCTGAGTAATGGAGTTAAAAATATATTGAATTAAATCCATAATAATTTTTAAAAAAATCTAGATAACTCGCTCGTTAGTTAACTGAGCGAGAAAGCGAGAGTGTGCCACTATGGGCAAAAGAAAGGACAACCTTGGGCTCGTTGCACGACAACGCTGTCTTACTGTATCGTTGCAATGGTGTTAAGCGGTTATGCTTAACACCATTTCTTTTATGCATTCATTATTACTCTTACAATTGAAACGGTTTCTTAAAGGTGCTCTGCTCGGACTATCTAAAAAAAAAAGTGCACCATTATGCGTGTAAAGAAACTTACATTGTAAAATTCACGAAAATTACTAGTCTAATATTCATATAGTGTGTTTCACAAATTTTTAGGGAGGTAAAGGCACATTATAAAGATTGAGCATACACAGTTCGTGTGAGAGAAGCCACTTAAATTATTCTTTTTAAATGTCAACATTTGCATCCAGGAAAGAGGTTCAACCGGTTGTTACCAGGGCCGGATTTAAGCTTGGCGGGGCCCTAAGCTACTGAAAATGATGGGGCCCTTTTAAGTTCAATTCTATTTCTATACACCTAAAGTAAACTGTCGTATTTTTTATTGATGAATATTAACATTATATTATTAAAAATTTGATAATATTGCTTGATTGTTAAATATATTGGTTGTGATGGGACTATAATGTAGACCCTTTCTATTATTGCACATATTTTTTGAACGAGAAAAAAAACAGAAACTCATTTTAAGAACATCATAAGCACATTTTAAGAACAGAGTAAAGATTTGACATGCTAGAAGAACCATTATATGTTTAACAGGGTTTTTTTCCCTTGAAATTCTGAATATATGTTATTTGGAATTTTAAATGATTTTTTTTTTTTTTTTTTTTTTTTTTTTTTTTTTTTTTTTTTTTTTTTTTTTTTTTTTTTTTTTTTTTTTTTTTTTTTTTTTTTTTTTTTTTTTTTT